>NC_050576.1:340409805-340731805 GCF_011100635.1 Trichosurus vulpecula | reverse complement strand
ACCAAATTGTATCATTTTTTATGATAGCAAAAGCCAAAGTCAATATCCATCAATTTAGTTTGGTGAAATTTATGGACTTTTTTCTCAGAGCAAGGCTTTTCTTGTTTTGTTTTGTTTTTTCAAGAGAGACCCAGGGAGGCTCATTTATTTGAGAAATTAAAAGGGGGAATTTGATGACATAGTACTAATATTTTTATTTACTTATTTTAGTTTTCAACATTTACCTTTACAAGATTTTGAGTTGCAAATTTTTCTACTTCCCTCACCTCCCCCCTCCCCAAGACTGCATGCAATCTGATATAGGCTATACATGCACAATCATACTAAACATATTTCTACATCAGTGATGTTGTGAAAGAAGAATAAGAGCAAAAGGGAGAAACCATGAGAAAGGAAAAATAACAACCAAAGAGAAAATAGTATGTTTCAATCTGCATTCAGACTCCATAGCTCTTTCTCTGAGTGTGGATAGCATTTTCCATCATGAGTTATTTTTTTAATTAGATTTTTTATTTTTAGTTTACAAGACTTAGTTTTACATGTTCTTGAGTTTCAAATTTCTTCCCTTCCCTCCCCTCCCCCCTGCCCCCAAGATGGCATGCGGAACGATATAGATTCTACATAGATCTTCACATTAAATTTATTTACACAATAGTCATGTTGCAAAGAATAATTATCATCAATTGAATGAATCATGACAGAGAAGAAACAAAACCAAAAAAAAAAGAGGGAAAAAAAGAGAACAAATAGTTTGCCTCAATCTGCATCCACATTCCACAGTTCTTTCTCTGGATGTAGCTAGCTTTTTCCATCGTGAGTCCTTTGGAGCTGTCTTTGAGCCTTGTATTGCTGAGGAGAGCCAAGTCTATCAAAGTTAGTCATCACAGAATCGATATATTTGTGGTTGTGTATAATGTTCTGCTCTTTTCACTCATCATCAAATCATGTAGGTCTTTCCAGGTTATTATGAAGTCCATATCTTCCCCATTTCTTATAGCACAATAGTATTCCATTACATTCATATACCACAACTTGTGCAGCCATTCCCCAATTGATGGGCATCCCCTTGATTTCGAATTCTTTGCCACCACAAAAAGAGCAGCTATAAATATTTTTGTACATACAGATTCCTTTCCCACATGTGTGATCTCTTTGGGATATAGCCCTAGGAGTGATATTTCTGGGTCAAAGGGTATGAACATTTTTATAGCCCTTTGGGCATAGTTCCAAATTGCTCTCCAAAATGGCTGGACCTGTTCACAACTCCACCAACAATGTATTAATGTTCCAATTTTCCCACATCCTGTCCAGCATTTATCATTTTCTTGTTTTGTCATGTTAGCCAATTTGACGGGACATATGTGGTACCTAAGAGTTGTTTTGATTTACATTTCTCTAATCAATAGTGATTTAGAGCATTTTTTCATATGGCTATAGATATCTTTAATTTCTTCCTCTGAAAACTGCCTGTTCATATCCTTTGACCATTTCTCAATTGGGGAATGACTTGTATTCCTATAAATTTGGCTCAGTTCCCTATATATTTTAGATATGAGGTCTTTTTCAGAGACATTGGTTGTAAAGATTTTCTCCCAATTTTCTGCTTCCCTCCTAATCTTTGTTGCATTGGCTTTGTTTATACAAAAACTTTTCAGTTTAGCATAATCAAAATTATCCATTTTATAATGCTCTCTATCTCTTGTTGGGTCATGAATTCTTCACTTTCCCATAAATCTGACAGGTAAACTATTCCTTGCTCTCCCAAATTGCTTATAGTATCAGCCTTTATTCCTAAATCATGTACCCATTTTGACTTCATTTTGGTATATGGTGTAAGATATAGGTCTGTGCCCAGTTTCTGCCATACTAATTTCCAATGTTAAAATATGATTTTAAAAAGTATATATCTAAAACTAAAATATAGTATTAACTTTAATGGGAAAATATAAGAAATTTTCCCAATAAATGTAAAAATAAAGCAAGGATATTCTAGAAATACTAGTGATAACAAAGGCAGGAGAAAGAAATTGAAGGTACAAAAATAGGAAAAAAGAAGAAAAAATTATCCTTATTTCATGACAACATGATAGTTTACTTAGAAAATCCCAAAGAATCTGAAAAGCAACTTGAAATTATATATATTTTAACATTGCTTTTTTACGCCTGTGCTTTGCAGGGTTTTTAGCATAAATGACTATTGTACTTTGCCAAATGTATTTTCTATATCTACTAATATAAGAGTTCATCAGTTTTGTCAGTCTTTTCAAAGAACTAGATTTAATTTAGTTTTTTAAAATCAATTCTATACACTATTTGTTGATTGGAAGCATGACAGCGGATGAAGCTCTGCCCTTAGAGGAGAAAGTCTTAAATTCAAGTCCAATTTATCATTATCTGTCTGACCCAAAGAAAGTCACTTAAGAAAGTTCAGTCTTAGGTTCCTTGTCTATAAAATGGGAATAATAGTAGCGTCTATCTAACATATTTGTTGTGAGGTTCAAATGAAATATATACAGACATATATAATTTATATATATATATGTAAAGTATTTTGAAAACTTTAAAGAACTATATAAATAGTAGCTCATTATATATTTCTCTCCAATTTTCAAATTTTCAACTTCTGTGTTTATTTAGAATATACTTTCTAGTTTTTAAAATTGCACTCAGCTCATTAGTCTTCTCTTTTCCAATTTTGTTAATATATGTTTTCAGAGATTTATTTTTTTCCCCTGTGGATTGCTATTGCTGCATCTATAGAAATTCTGATGTTCTTTCATTGTTAGCATTCTCTTTCACAAAGTTACCTACCCATTATTCAGGATGGCACTATGATATTCCCATTCAAGTCCATAAAATATGTTATGTTTGTATTCACAGTAATAATTCCTATTTCTGTTGTGTAATGGTAAAGGATTTTGTTGGTAACAGGCTGAAGTACATATTATCCCTGTTATTTTGTCTACTTGTGGAGTTGTCTTGGAGGTGCTCTCAGTGAGTCTACAGAAGATGAGCTCACACACTCTTTATGAAATTACAAAAAGCAGTTATTTTGTATATATAATATTTTTGTACATATAATAATCCGTAAAACATTAAACATGCAAGAATAATAGCAGGATAGTAACTTGTCCTAATAATATCCCTATTTTCACTATGTCGAAAAGAATGAGAATTCTCATGGAATGGAATGAAACAATGACCACAATAAGGAGTCTACTTTCACAAGCTTCCTATCTGATGTTCCTATCTCACATCTAGCTCTTGTGTCTATATGCCTGCCAGGACATAGAAGGAGGAGCCACGAAATGCCAGCAAAAGGTGGGATTTATGTTCTGGTGCCAGATTTGGTGCCAAGCCATGGACACCTACCTAGAGCATTTCCAGGACAGGAACTGAGATTATGGTTTCCTAAGATAAGATATTTAATCACCTTGGGCATTTTGTCATATGATGACATGAAACTATGAAATTTGGTTATTGTGGGAATGACAGATGGGTTTTCTGGATTATTGATGGGTAGTTATCTGGATTTGGGATTGAGTATCAATGTCTATTGAAAATGTCACAATAGTAGAATTAACAAAAAAAATAAGGACAATGAGGTGGTACCTAAATACAAATCTGTCTGCCTAGATTATTATTTTTTTTATTTCTAACCTTTTGGGGAAGTGCTAGAATGAGACCAGGAGTCCACAACTATCAACCAAGGAAAGGTGGGCAGCTGCAATTATACCAAAGTTCAGGTATGAGAAACCATTCTTCTTCCTCTACAAGTTAGGCTGTATAACTCAATAGCTGCTGTTTGGTTTTTTGGCTATAGGTTCTTATGGTTCTAATTTTATTTACATTTAGAGTATGATGGGAGCTCATATGCTCTGGAAGAGTATGAAAATAACAGATATCTTCCATCATTAGTAATTAGTTCAATATCTCCCCTCCCTCCTGGACTTGACTGGGAACAAACATAAATCAAATATTCAATGAATAAATCTCCTGCCTTCTCTGCTGAGTTCTGATTTCTCTCAATCTTGCACCATGGTTTCAAAGAAGCTCAGTTTGATGGTCACTTAGTTTTCATAAGAACTACTTCAAATAGCCTAGAGAACAAAAGTGATCATTTAGGGAATAATTTGCCCAAATGCCAACAGCATGGGGCTGCAGATAAAATGGGACAAAATTCCCTTTTTTCTCTCCTTCCACAGAGGCAGCCAAGTGATGTAGTAGATGCAGTGCTGAGCTTAGAATCAGAACTATTGAGTCTAGCCTTGGATACTTACTAGCTGTGTGACCCTGACCAAGTCACTTAACTTCTCTCAGCCCCAGTTTCCTCATCTATAAAACAGATATAATAATAGCATCTTCCTCCCAGGGTTGTTATAAGGGTTACATGAGATAGTATATGTAACGTGCCTAGCACGAACTAGGCACTTCATAAAGGCTTGTTTCCTTCCTTCCATCTCTTCTCATTGGTGGGGAGCAACAGGAATCAGGTTAGCTAGCCTCTGCAAAACAAACAGCAGTTTCTGTATCCTGTGGACATCACGAACTGTGGACATCCTGTGGACGTAGCTACTCTATGTTCTACCAGGGTTACTTCATTTTGACTGATCTACATCTCCTCCTGATCCATTCCTTTTCAGGCCTTAGACTCCACATCTTCCACTCATGTCTATCAGATGGATGAGGTATACGGGGTATTCAAGGAGGGCTAGCACTTCTGGGGTGAGGGTTTGACAAATCCTTACCAGGGCTGCTCATTCACCTTTGGTGTCCACCAATCACCCAAATCTCACCTGTGGCTTCAAGAAACTATAGCAAGCACAGCAGTCCCACTCCATTGAACCTTTGCAGTAAGTGGGTGAAATCAGGTTGAGGGTCACTGACAGGCCTCAAACCTGTTAATGAGTTAGGAGGATGTCTATCCCAAGTATGCGAAGACTTTGCCCCAGGCAGAATTGGAGGATGAGAACAATTTGTTAGTAATAAAGTATTTTTAATTAAGGTATAGATATATTATTGCATACTTACTATACTACAGTATAGTATAAACATAACTTTTATATGCACTGGGAAACCAAACAATTATGTGACTTTCTTTATTGGAATATTTATTTTTTGGGATGGACTGGAACTGAACTCACATCTCTGAGGTATGCCTGTACTGAAGAGTAGAAGGAGCATTAGGTTTGATTGTGGAGGCACAGGGCAGAGTAGATGGGGCATCCGTGTGTATTAATAAATTCATGGTAGTTTTCAGGTGATGTAGCTCTCCAATAACAATAACAAGCATTTAGATAGCACTTGATCCTCCCAACAAACCTGCGCTGTAGCTGCTATTATTATCCCCGTTTTACAGATGAAGGAGTTGAGGCTGAAAGAGGTTGAGTGACTTGCCCAGGATGACACAATTAGGGAGTATCCAGGACCAGATTTGAATGCAGGACTTCCTGTCTCCAGGTTTAGGGCTCTATCCACTCTACATTACTCTCCAACTTCTGAAAAGAGCCAAGGTTGGGGCACCTATAGTCATTCATTTAGGTTACTCAACTCCTGCTCCAGGCTTCCATTGTCATGTGCCTACCATGCAATAAAAAGCTTTATTTCTTATTTCTGGATAATACGAATTAAGCACCTTGTGGTACCCAACCCCTCTGCCCTAAATTTTAGGGTAGCTCCACAAAGACAGTTACTGATTCAAGGTATTCTATGGGAATGAATCCCCTAAAGCTTTATATTAACAAATTTGCATTTTTGACCATATAGTTGATCAGCTCCATTATACTCTATACCGTTCCTTTGGATTCCTCATCCTCTTGTCTTATTACCCTTCATACCTTACCAAACCCCAAACCCAGTTTACCTCTACCATCTGCCAGCTGTATGCTCTTATAAGTCACCAATTGGTTTACCATCAAATAGTCAATTGAAGGATACAATTAATTACAGTGTCTGAGTGACAGTGTGTTGTTTGACTCTCAGCTTCTAGCCCAGATGAAATCCATAGGTATCTCTCGTGCAAGAAAGAGAGGTTGCCACCATATTTTCTTTGCTTAAAGACTATCTAGCTTAAAGTTGATTTTTTGCAGCTCCTTTAGAAAAAGAAGAAAAATCCTTGCCCCGGAAGCTGGCTAAGCTTCCCTGGTTTTATTTCCACAAAACCTCAGCCACCATGGAGCCTTACATCTTCCTACCAAGAGATTCTCAGCTCCACGCACCAAGCACTTTCAAACAAAATAGTGTTGTCTCAGCTGGCCAGTACCTTTAGATGTAGTCCAAGGCTTGAGGTCCTAGGTCAGAGACCTCACCCTTGCTTACAGTACATACTTGTTATTTTATTTTTATTTTTATTATTCCACATACTTTTTATTTTAATTCTCTGAAGTATAAATCAGATAATGGTTATTTCCTAAAAATTACCAAATATCTCTCAGGCATTTGGTTCCTCAGTTTTAAAATTTAAAATTCTAAAGTTCTTCCATTCTCCCAGATAGTATCTGTGGAGTCCAGAGTAGTGGGGAGACCAGAAGCCACAGAGAGACAAAGTCAAGCCTAGAGGGCAAGCTCAAAGTCTCTGGAATTACTGGCCCATTCATATGCAAATCAACCAGAGCCTGAATGGGACTTTGTCCTAAATTCTTACACGCAAAATATGTCAATTTTTTTGTCAGCAGTCTTTCATGTTGATAAATCAAGAAATGCATCTCAGATATGTTTCCCATTATAAAACAAAATATTTGCCCTGCAATGGGCAGATGAGAACAAGCCATGAAGGCAGCTAAATTAGGCACTGTGGAGTACTTAGGGCTTGGTCAGACATCGAAGACACAAAGGGCCTCCACAGCTTCCAGAGTCATCAGCAATCGTTCTGACTTTTGTCTTGCCACTGAACTTAGATGACTCTGGAAGAGAGAGCAAAGCTGACAACCTTGTCCAACTCTGCCTCAATTAAATCCAATTCATGCTCAAGTCAAGACATCACCCTGCGATGTTATTGGTCCTCTTCAAAAATAAAGAACAAACAACATCTCTGCATTCTTTGCATTTTTATCCCCAGTGCCTAGCACACAGAAGGAACCAAATAAATGTTTGTTGATTAATTTACTGATTGCCAGCCCAGGGCACATTCTTGAGTGTTCACTCCACACACCTGAATGGTTCTGAAAACCATAGAGGACATGGGGTGGGAATGGGGTGTTTGCCCCTCTTACCTTAGCTTGATTTGAATTTGTTTCAATACAGCCTCATCAAAACTTTTCAAATAATTGATATGGATTCATAAAATCTACCTACGAATTATCCTATGACTCCTCAGGGACAAACAAGCAGATCTAAAAGACTAGGTCCCAACTCCAAAATATTTAGTTTGGGTAATCTCTATTCCCACAGTTGCCTCTGGGAAGACTTGCTGTTACCGTTCAGTTGTGTCTGACTCTTCATGAATCTGTGGAGCATAGTGTCCACAGTGTTTTCTTGACAAAGATACAAGAGTGGTTTGCCATTTCCTTCTCCAGTGGAGCAAGGCAAACAGACAATAAGTGATTGCCCAGGGTGACACATCTATTAAGTGCCTGAGGCTGTATTTGAACAGCCCTTCCCAACATCAAGCCCAGAACTCTATCTACTGATCCACCTAGCTGGACCACCTCGCTCAGGAGAGCAGTTCCTCCTATATGTACCCACTAAGTCTAGCACTTCCAACAAAAAGGTATCCTTCCAGATGGCATTCAAAGGACTATTTGGTCCATAAAGACACAGACACAGAGGTCCAACTCTCTTTGAAGTCAGGTGGTGGGGAAAGTTTGAGGGGATCCTTCCATTGTTTTATAGCACTAGTATTTCTCCTCACAGCTGGCGCCAATTAATAGTATATCCTATGGTCAATTGCTATGGCAACTATTTGAGCACATTATAAGGAAACATTAAAACATGAATGTTTCTGAACACAGGAACAGTGATGTCTATTGAACCCACATTGATCATTACTGTATCTCACACGTGTATGATGCAAAGTTTTACGAAGCACCTTTACACCCATGTTCTCATTTTATCTGCATATCAATCTTGTGAAGTAAATGATTATCATCATTCTCATTTTACAGATAAGGAAAGTGAAGGCCAGAGAGATTAAGTGATTTGCCTGGGGAGGGGTGGTAGGGAAGGTAGGAAGAAGAACACAACTAGCTAATGTCTAAGGTGGGATTTGAACCTAGATTGTCTTGACTACAAGTCATTTTGTCACACTTCCTGATAACTCTTTAGTGAAGGTAGAGTGTCATTATTGGGAGCAATGAAATTGAAATAGAATGACAATTTCTTAGGAAATGGCAAAGGATCAAATTAATTCAAATCATAGTTTTCTCCTCCATAAAGTGAGAGGATTGGATGAGATGCTCTCTATCATCCCTCCCAACTGTAACATTCTAGGATTCTATCTTGTGTATATAAACAAGGTCATTAATTTGAAGCAGCATTATATATTTTGAAAATGTATTTTAACAAGTACTTATTTCAATTTTTCTCACAGTCATATAGATTGTACAATGTGAATTCACTCTGTATTAGCATTATAGTTGTACACTGGAGCAATTTTGTTAGCTGCTCTGGAATCTTTCATGATGAAATGTGGTATAGAAACACAAGACAGATTATTATTACCCGTGATTGCTCTGAATGACTGAACATTTCAGCACACACATTTTAATCAGAATACAGATTTCACTAAATGGTTTTGACATCTCTCTTCACCCTAGTGCTGCAGGTATGGAAAATTAACAATTGCAATAAATATGGTCAACCTATTGTATGGGTCAGTTACAAATGTAATGAATATATCAAGAAAATATCTTGTGCTCTTAAGACTTCTGTTCTTATTTGGTTGTTAGCAGTTGCTTGTTGTATTCTATCTTATTTCCTGAAAACAAAAGCCATTTTTTTTCTAAATGTAGTAACATGCAGTTGCAAATCTGTGAAAAAGTAGATATAAATGTAAAACTATTTCCTAGTAGCTAATTTTATATATCTCTCTATTTTTGTTTGTATCATTTTGTAATAATAAACTACAGCAAATAACTAAAAATATATAATAACATTTCAATTTTCAATATATTTTAAGAATCTATTATTCACTAAGAATGCTTTATATATGTAGCATTCTGTTGATTACTTTTCATTTCTCAACTATAACTATCTACAAGTCTTAAAAGGCCACATGAAATAGCAAATTTCATCTGATTTATAAAGTAGTGGATATTTTTATTTATATTCCATTCCTTTCGTCTCATATCACTCAAAACTACCCATAGAAATGAAAAAGTGCTACATCTTTCAGGATTTCAAATTGGAAGTAAAGTTGTTGTTTTTTTTAATTCTAGTGTCACATAATTTTCCTTTTTCACTGTTTTTTTTGTAAGGACTTTAGATGTTCATTACTTTTGATTGTTAACCTTTTATAAATTATTTTATTTGTTTTATTGATATTTTTGGGTTTTTATGTCATAGTAATTCCCCATTTTATCTTCTTTCATATTGAATCTTCCCTTGTAACAAAAGAAAACTGTTAAGCAAAATGGACCAACAAAAAGAACATACCTGAAAACATCTGAAATATCATGCTCCCATGGTGACCTACTTTTCTATCAAGAGAGAGTGTGTGTTTCATTATCTCTTTTCCAGGAGCAAGAGTGGTCATTGCATTTATCTGAGTTCGCTTGGCCTTTAGCATTGTTTTTTTCATATTACTGTTTCTCTCTCTCTCTCTCTCTCTCTCTCTCTCTCTCTCTCTCTCTCTCTCTCTCTCTCTCTCTCTCCTGGTTCTTTACTTTGCAGTACTGCACACATCTTCCATAGTAACCTGAATTTCTTATAGAAGATATTTCTAATAGTATAATAATCTTCCATTACATTCCTATATCACAATTAATCCAGTTAGTTCCTAAGTGATGCACAACCATTTTGTTTCCAATTTTCTGATACTACAAAATTTTCCCTAAAATATTTTGACATTCACAGGAACTTTTTCAAAATATTTGACCTCTTGGGTTATGTGCCCAGTAAATAGTACAATCCCTGGGTCAGAGGCTATGAACAGTTTAGTGATATTTTTCACATAATTCCAAATTATTTGTAGAATGAGAGGACCAATTCACAGCTCCACCAACACTGTATTAGTGTGCTTGTTTTGTGGTAATCCTTAGAATTTAGGGAAATTCAGAAGAGGGGATGGTTTGAGGGAAAGATAATGAATTCTGATTTTTGGATAAACAAGTTTAATATGTGTACAAGACATTCATTTTCAGGTATCCAAAATGCAGTTGGAGATGGGAGACCAAAGGTCAGTAGAAAGGCTTTATCTAGGATTGAATAAGGAGATTTGAGAAACATTTGCATAGAAACGATCATGGAACAGTTTCCCAAAGAAGAAATGAAAAATGTCAACCATCATAGAAAAATTGCATGAAATCACTAGAGAGAAATGTAATTTAAAATAATTCATCCCTATCAAATTGGCAAAGAGAATAAAAAATAGAAATAAGTAAATTCCAGTGATTATCAGAAATTTTCATACTTTGAAATCTATTTAACTATTCAAATGAGGAGTTTCCAGCTAATTTTTTTGGAATTTATTCATCAGCAGTGTAATGATATACTAAAAGGCAACTATCAAGAGGAGAATCTAATAGAATACTATAAATGTCTTCCAAGTGATGAAGATGTCCAATTGAAATCATATACTCATCGATTTGTATCAGAATCTAGCAGTACCTATCTGTGTAAAAAGACTTTGTGTGTGTGTGTGTGTGTGTGTGTGTATACTATATATGTGTGCATATATAGTCTTTACACATACACACACACACACACACACATACACTTGCAAACATCACTAATTGTTCTAATCAGCCAAGATGTGCCTTCTCACTCTCCTAACCCAAGCCTCTCTACCCCTGAAAACCCAAAAAAAACCAAAATCTGTTGCAAAAGATGTATAGTAAATCAAAACACATTTCAATATAAGCAATGTTCAAAAATTATCTCATTCTGCATTCTGAGTCCTTCATTTCTCTCTTAAGAAGGGGGTAGAAGTTTCACCGTTAGTCTTCTAGGATCTTTTTTGGTCTTTTCATTAGGAAAGTCAGGAAGTTCTCTTTTTCATTATTGGTGCACTCCCACATCCCCACAGTATTGTAAGTATTGCTGTAATCAGTTTTTCTAAGTAAGTTTTTCTTGGCTATAAGCCTTTGCCTTCTGGAATATTGTATTCCAAGTTCTCTGTTCTTTTATAGTTGTGGCTACTAAATTGCATGTGATCCTGACTGGCTTCTTGTTATTAGAATTCTTTATTTCTGGATGTTTGCAGTATTTTCTCTTTATTTAGCCCAAAAGCTATGGATTTTGGCTATGATGTTCCTTGGAGTTTGCATTTTGGGGTTTCTTTCAGGTCACAAGTGAATTCATTTTATTTACACTTTGTTCTCTTGCTCTAAGACATGGCTGTCCAAAACACGGGCCATGCACCCCCATGAGGCCTGTCTGTGTCCACCACAAGCACAGAACTCGACACAAATGCTTTAGTTAAAGCATTTATGTCAATTTCTACACCCGTAGTAAAGACAAGTGGGCTGCGTAAAATTGCACAGTGGGCCCCACTTTGGATAGCCCTGCTCTAAGAGATCTGGGTTATTTTCTTTTAAAGATTTCTTGAAATAGGGGGCCTAAGGTCTTTTTTTTCCAGTCATGATGTTCAGATGGTCTGATGATTATTAATTTTGTTTTCCTTGATAGGTTTTTCAGGCAACTTGTTTTTGCTATGACATACTTTGTATTTTCTTACATTTTTCGCAAACTCTTATCTTTGTTTTAGTATTTCTTGTTGTTTCATGAAGTCATTGGTCTATTTGGTCCATTAGAATTTTCAAGAAGTTTGTTCCTTGAGCAATGTTTTGTACTACTTATGCCAAGTCTTAAGTCCCTTTCCAATTCTTTCTTCCAAACTCTCATTTCTTTTCTAATTTTTTTTTCCCTCAAGCACTCTCATTCCAATTAAAAAAGCATTTTTAAAAACTTTAAAAAGAAAACCTCTTGTTTCATCCCTTCTAGGAATTCTAGTTGACTGTGTGCCCAACCTATATTTTCCTCTGAGGCAAACATGGTAAGATTATTTTGGGGTGGGAGGGGTGGGACTTTATTTTCTTCTTCTGGGTTTGTGACTTGAGTATCCCTGTACCATAGTAGCTCATTATGCTGTAATTCCTTTTTTGTTTGCCCATTTTTCCAGCCTACTTTTGACTTAATGTTAGTAATGGGCTCTACCACACTTCTGGAGGGAAAGTCTGGGTTCAGAGGTTCCCAAACTTATTTGGCCTACCACCCACTTTCCAAAAAAAATTACTCAGTACTCCCCTGGAAATCTATTTTAACACTTTAATGTTTTTTTTTTAATTTGCATCATTTAAAAATATATAAAATATTTTAAAATGACACATCTTAAATTTAATAATTTATTGTAAATTTGTGGGTTTTTTTCCTGCATTGAAATTTTGGTGATACAATATTACATCCTGTAATTGTATAATATATTCTCCACAATGCGTGACATGCTCACCTGCCAACACTTGTTATAAGACCTGTTGGTGAAATTGACTACTGATTGGCTATAACTTTCATTTTGTGTGTTTATTTGGAAAATAATGTAATCACTGTGACTTTAACTCTGTTATACAACAGATGAAACATGTGTGACTGGTTTTTCAAAATTTTTTTAGTTTTTTCCTCTTTCCTTATGCTTCTACCACTTCCTTATTTTTATCCAATACCTCCCAATTGCACCCAAGGCTAGTACCACTCCCCACCCCCACCCCCCATTGTTCCAGCACCCTCCAGTAGCAGTATTACCCACTTTGGGAACTTATGGAACTCTTGTTGCTACTTAATTGAGTATTGTGTTATTCCAGGATCTCAGGGATGTGCTGCAGTCTTGCAAACTTTGTTCCCAAAGGGGTCTGATCAAGTCTGATTGCTGCTAGATTGCTAGATTCTGTCCCTATCAGCCCCTGCTCTGAGCTCTGCAAGTTCCTGAACTAGGTTTGGGTCTACGCAACACTAGACTGCTTCTAGACACTGTCCCTATCAGCCAATCAGAAAGTTCTATTGGTTGCAAGCAGTGAATTGTAGGCTCCTCTTTGGTCTGTGTTTTCTGCTTTGGTTATTCCTCTGTAGGCTGGGCTAGATGCTCGAAGTGAGACCCTCCTTTATCCTTGGGTTCAGTGCCATAGTATTGCTTTGATTAGGGCTGGCTTCTGAACTCCCCCCTTTCTTGTTAAACTATCCAGGGCCTCCCTACCTAGGAAAAGCAAAGCTACCCGCAAGTAACTTTCTCATTCAGCTTAGATCTGTGACCCAGGATTGGATAGTAGGCAATAAAGTTGCCAGTTGGCACCTGCCCTTGCTGTAGCACCTCAGGCTGGTCTGGAACCTTCTTTGTGCTGTTATGGAGCCTCTCCCTAGGGGCTGGAGTACTACAGGTAAGCCACATGCTCTTGCCCTGACCCTGTTCTTTTTTTGTGTGTTTTGTTTTGTTTTGGGGGCTTTGGGGGGGGGTGGGGGAGGGGGAAGGCAGGGCAATTGGGGTTAAGTGACTTGACCAAGCTGACCCTGTTCTTAATGTTTGTCTCCCTATGCCAAACTGGTAGAGACAAAGGATTCACTGTGACTTTTTATGGATTTCTCCACCAGGATTCAGTTTGGTGCATTTTTTTAATTATTTGGAGAAGTTATGGACAGGAACTCCACTTCCTTACTTCCTTCTACTCTACTATCTTAGCTCCCTTCTTGTGAAAAGACATTAAAGCTGAAATACATAAAATCACACTACTGAGCAATATTAACAATGCATTTTATGACAAAGAACTTTGAATCTTAATTAAGTGAAATATTATCACTGTTAAAAACAGGATTTTAAAATGCCTCTAGTAGACCTGTAATTCAAAAAGTTATACACAATTATTATTATATTTTAGATTTTGTCAATACAGATTTGGGGCTATTTGTTTTTTCTCTTGTCGTGTGAGTACCTATAAAATATTCTCAACTTGGCCTCATGGCCTGAATAACCTAAAATATTGATTATCTGGCCCTTTATTGAAAAAGTTTGTCAATCCTTAGGCTAGGGTAGTATGCTCTTAGTTGTGTTTACACTTCTGGTATTCCTAGGTCATGACTCAAAATGACAAGGAAATTTCCTTGCACAGACAAGGAAAAATCGTTGCTCTCTTGCCAAATCATTCTCTATATGTGCATCCGGGGATTGGAGAGAAACTTCTATGAGTGGAATCTTTTGGAAGGTGCATTACCATCCATCCCCCAATCCCTATTATTGAAGGAATAACAGCCTAACACAAATTTACATTAAAAAATATATGGCTGCTCATTGTCCAGGTAAGCAACCACTATGTAGATTCAATTAGGCAACTGCTTCTGCAGGTTCTATAGCCCTCACTTCCTTGACAACTGCAAATGCAGGCTCGGAAAAGAAAATGCTTGCCACCAAAGTCACTGGCCTTGTAAAATGGTTCAACATCAGAAAAAAAAAGGTGTAATTTTATCAATTGAAATTGTACTAAAGAAGATACATTATCATCTAATTTCTGATGCATATTAAGATTTACAGTGAATTAACATCTGTCCTGAAATTAAATCCCGTATGTGCTGTATCCACTTATTAGAACGGAATGTCCTTAAAAGTGGGGACTATTTCACTTTTTAAGTATATGCATGTTGAGAACTTAGCATAGTGCTTGGCACACAGTAAGTATTTAACAAATTAATTTCATGCATTCATTCATCTTTCTGTTAGATTTTTCTACCTCTGAGAGAACATCAAAGTGTCCAACATTTGTGTTTCTATAAATGTCTTTTATTATTTCTGTTAATGTTTCCTTTATGAACTGAAAAGGTATATTTAGTGAGCATACATTTATTATTTATGCTATTTCATTGCCTATGCTATTTTTAGGCATGACGTTTATTCATTTATTTCTCTTGATCTTATGAATTTTTATTTTTGCTTTCTTTGATAGCATAATGTCAACTCCTGTTCCTTTGGAATCACCAGAGGTATAGTAAATTTGGTTCCAACCTCTCTGCTTTGTAATGTATGTGTTGAATGTGGTTCTTAAATGAAGAAAATTGCTGGATGTTATTTTATTGTCTATTCTTCCACTAATTTTTTAATTTTATTGGTTTATTAAATTGATTTATATTTAAAGTTGTGACTAAACTTGTGTTTTCTTCCACTTAGTTCTTTTGCATTATTTTGATCCCTTTCCTCTCATTAGTGAGTACTTTGTACATAAAATTAGTTTTATTTGTATTACTTTCATATTAATTTATTCCCACAGGCTCTTGGCCTGCCTCCAATTTCCCTCCTTTACTACATATTTCTTGGATTTTCTTAAAGTTAGGTTAACTTTTTTTCTTTTTATTAATTTATTTATCTGTTTCTCTCCCTCTCTCTTTTGTTTCTTCTCTTTCTATGCTCCACTAGGTTTAAATAATATTGTGTGTATGGTATACTTTTGCACAAAGTTTTCCTTTACTTTGTCCTCCTTATTTCTTTCCTATTATATTATTCAATTGATAGGCTATCCCTCATACTCATGTGGCCCTCATAAAACCTCTGGTTTATTAAGTTTGAATTCCTTCTTCTATTTCATTTCTATATTACTGCATTTGTATATCTTACCCCATATTCCCTTCCTGCCCCCTCCATTATCCTTCACTATTAGAAATGTAAATTCATGAAAGACTAGAGGTCCAATGGAAGTAATATCAGGTGATTCACTGTACATCCCAAGTTTGCTCACTCTTTCATCATTCCTAAGGTCAGGTTTTCTGTTTTCAATTCTGTCTTCATATCTCCCTTTACCATTTTGGGGTCTGTATGTCCTGAAGGATTTATATATCTCCTCTCTTGGAGTATAAGGGAAGAGGGAGGCAAAAAGTAAAGTCCTGAGAGAAGCAGTCTTTTCTCAGAGAAGGTGATTACATAATGTGCAACCTTGTCCCTCCCCAGATGAAATACATTATAAAGCTCTTAGTTCTTATTACAAACATACATATCTATCACCAAGGTAAAATTTCTTAGTTGTTAATCTTTTCTTTCACCTTAAGCAACGGCCTACTTTCTACTCCCACTCTCCACCCTATTCCCTCTCCTCCACATTTATTTCAAGAATGAAAGGATTATTATCCCTTTTCTGATTACCTCTGGAAAATGAGTAAGGTACATCTCCAACTTTCATACGTTTAATTTCTTCTTTCCCTGTGCAAGGAATTTCTCACTATATTATTCATACCATCAAACAAATTGACTAATTTAGAAGGTATCATGGAATTGAATAAAGGGAATATTAATTAATCTTTTCCTAAATTTTTAAGTGCCCTACCAGGGGTGGGGAATCTGTGACCTCAAGGCCACATGTGGCCCTCTAGGTCTAGTGTAGCCCTTTGACTGAATCCAAACTTCAGGGGAAAAAATCCCCTTATTAAAAGGATTTCTTCTATAAAACTTGGACTCAATCAAAAGGCCACACCAAAGGACCTAGAAGGGGCATGTGGCCTTGAGGTAGAGGTTCCCCACCCCTGTGCCTAAACTCTTTAGCTCAGTAGGTCCTTGGAATACTAGGGTTGGAGTCAGGAGGAATAGAGTTCAAATCCTGATTCAGGACACTTAATGGGTAATCACTTAGCCTCTCTGGTCCTCAGTTACCTTATTTGCAGGAAATAAATAATAGCTCTTCCTCAAAGGGTTGTTGTGAAGATCAAATGAGACAACATAGGTAAAGTGCTTTGCAAAACTTAAAATTCTATTATAAATACTATCATCATCATCTTGACTTCTTTACATAGTCCTTATCTGTTCTTTCTTTTACCACTTAGTTTATTTTCTTTTTTTTTTCTCTTTTTTTTTTTGGAGGGGTAGTGGCAATTTGATTTGAAGATCTTTCCCACCCATTAATAGGCCATGTGATCTGCTTACGACACAGGAAGCCTAAGACACATCTGGTGGGAGGAGCTTCCTTACAGGAAAAAGAAGTTATATCACAGGAAATGCTGTGAGAGAGAGAGAGAGAGAGAGAGAGAGCAGTAGAGCAGTTATGGCTGCTAATGGCTGCCCTCGTGATGGTTAGAACTGAACAGGCTGACTTAGCTGTACTGTGGGTTTGTTTTGAGGAAGACCCCAGCAGGGGGTGAGAGAGGTTTTGGGATGGTGAGACTCCAGGCTGTTATATGGTGTTTTAAGTTCCTTGCTGTTATGATAAAGTGGGCTAACTGGCTGTGGGAGCTGAACATTTGGTTATTTGATATGATTCTCTGGTGTCTGAATATATGGTTTATTTCTTCTGCCTTCTATGTGGAGAATCTCATATACTTTCTGATACAGAACTACATAGGCATTTTGACAGTTATCATCTACATTGTTATTATTGCCTTACTGTTACGGGGGGGTGGGGAGGCAGGGCAATTGGAGTTAAGTGACTTGCTCAAGGTCACACAGCTAGTAAGTGTGTCAAGTGTCTGAGGCCAGATTTGAACTCAGGTCCTCCTGACTTCAGGGCCAGTGCTCTATGGGTGGCAGAGTGAGAAGAGCACTGGCCCTGGAGCCAGGAGGACCTGAGTTCAAATCCACCTCAGACACTTGACATACTAACTAGTTGTGTGACCTTGGGCAAGTCATTTAACCCCAATTGCCCTGCCTTCCACCCTCCAAAAATAAATCAATAGCCTATAAAGGAGAAAATTGATACCATAACATTCTTTTATTGATAACTGTGCTTATTTACTTTTGTTTCTCTTTTGGGGTTGATTTCTCAAATGCCTCCCTTTTGTTGAAGGTCCATGGTACTGTGAGTTACATTTTGAATTTATTGAATTTTTATAATATAATTTTTCATACTTTTCAATTTCTTATCATTGTGGAGTAATTGAGGGTTATTTTGCTCTTCCTTCATAGCTCAGGGCCTTTCTTCTACATGCATGTGCAATTTGTTCTTTGTCATTGAAATTGTGAAATTTAACAACAACAGACATGGGACTTTTAAGCATCAGGTTTTTCTTAGTAGCAATCTGTTCATTAGAATCAACACTATGTAGAATACTTTCAAAAGTTTTGGGCAATTGTGTATTTTTTCTTCAGTGTGGCATTTGGGTTCTTTTTTTTAAATCATGTAATTCTGCAGCACCGATGATTTTTAGGTTATCTCTGTGCATCCTGTATTTAAGATCAATTGCTTTGACAGAAAAGGAATTTGTGTCCTTTTAAAATTGCGGCCTTTTGCCTATGTTCTAAATATTTCATTCTCTCAGACCCTCTACTTCTTTGGATATATTTGCTATTGTGTTTTCTACCTTTTTTCTGCTCTTTTTTTCCTTCCTCTTCAAGTCTACATTTAGAGTTCTTCTTCTTCTTCTTCTTCTTCTTCTTCTTCTTCTTCTTCTTCTTCTTCTTCTTCTTCTTCTTCTTCTTCTTCTTCTTCTTCTTCTCCTTCTCCTCCTTCTCCTTCTCCTTCTTCTCCTTCTCCTTCTTCTCCTTCTCCTTCTCCTTCTCCTTCTCCTTCTCCTTCTCCTTCTCCTTCTCCTTCTCCTTCTCCTTCTCCTTCTCCTTCTCCTTCTCCTTCTTTGGCTTCTAGTTCAGCTTCTTCTCCTCCTCCTCCTCCTCCTCTTCCTCCTCCTCCTATCTAATTTAATTCATAATATCATCTTTTAAGTTTTATTTCCCTTTGGAACCACTTTGCATGTTTTTTTCTGTTATTCCATGATCTCTGAGATGTATGCAGAATTCTCCTATTCATTTGGGGATTTTATGCATTTTTCTTCATAATATAATATTTGTTCATTGCTTTTTTGACTTCTAAGAATCTTTGTTATTTTTCCCATTTTTATTTGTCTCTCTATTGGTTTATATAAATGTGAGTTATAAGCACATTCAGACTTTCTCTCTTGCAGTGTTGGCACTTCAGCCTTTCTCTTGTATTCACAGTATCTTCCATCTGTATTTCCCTTCACTTTTTGGTCTCTCCCAGTTCCACTGTTGAGCACAAGCTATAACAAATCCTACCAAATTCAAAATGTTTCAAGCGCAAGCCCCACAATAGATTTAAGACAATTTGATTCAATTAAATTCAGCATGAATTTATTAAGAGCCTACTATGTACCAGGTATTTTATTAGGTGCTAAGAATAACAAGATAAAACAGGTCTTGCCCTCAAAAAAAAGTCAGGTTGTTAATTAGGAGAATGTGGAGGGAGGACATGAAACATATACATAGATAATTCAATACAAAATATTTTCCCTGGAGAGGACAGAGGACTAATATGAAATTTGTTAACAATAGAATAAGGATCCAGAGCTGCAGTGGGGATTCAGACCAGATACCCGGGTAGTTTAGGCTCAAAGTTGGTGTGTTCAAGCTCAACAAGAGCTGACAGTTAACAAAAAGAGATTTATTTAATCCTAGCAGAGGAATGACGGTCACCAAGAACATTCAGCAAGCAGGCCTGCTGGATCAGCTTGGTACAACTAGAATCCAAGGTGGACCACTAGTCCAGGATCAATGAAGGATTAGAGCTCTGTAGGGCATTCTGTATTCAGGTGACCAGGACATGACATTAGTGCCCTGAACCTTTCATCCCAGAGTAAGTTAAGGCTTATAAGTGAGCTTAATACCTTTTTAAGGAAAAGAACTAATAGCTCAAATGGAAGACATTATTCCTGCCACAAAGGGGTTAGAGAACAAATATCTATTAAGTGACTACTATGCACCAGGCACTGTACCAAACACTTTACAATTATCCCATTTGATCCTCACAACAACCCTAGGAAGTAGAGGGCTATTGTAATCCCCGTTTTACAGGTGAAGGAACTGAGGCAGATGGAGGTTAAGTGACTTGGCCAGAGTCACACAGCTAGTCAGTTGTCTAAGGCCAGATTTGGACTCCAGTCTTCCTAATTCTAGGGCCAATGATCTATTCACATGGCCAGGAGCTGAGAAAAGGGCAGAAAGGTAGAGTGGAATAGCAGCTCAGGAGTGAGGGAGCTGTGGTGGATGAGTGTAGAGGGGGAATGGGGTGGTAATCAAAGAAAGGAGTTTCACCATAGGCAGCCTATAATTCAGAATCATGGGAATTCTGTCCAATCTAGCTGTGTTCAGAGACATTCATCGACAGAGGGTTCATCGCTAGATAATGAATGCTTTGTTTTCATTTTAACCACAGAAACTCATTAAACAATCTAGATTACTTTGTATTGACTTTGTGTATATTTGGTATTTAATAATGGTGTCTAAATCCCTCCCCCCCCCCACCTCCATGTTATACTTCTAGAGGGAAAAGACTATGTGAAGTTTTGTCTCTTTCTCCTCAGGACAATGTCTGACACATAGTAGGTACTTAATAAATACTCATGGAATTGAATTTAACTGTTTAATGTAATGATGGCATTTCACATTTTGCTTGTCAGTCAATCAATGGCAAATGCTGGTATGGGCCTTTGATCGTTAGCTCGCAGTCACTCCTGGATAGCACACAAACAAAAGTCAATCTGGGTACCTAACAGAATACAGCAGGACATTACCCAAGAGCAGAAATAATCAGCATCTAGAATTAAAGGAATCAAAAGCCGCACATACAATTGAAAATACAATTGAATGCAGAATTCAAATGTTTTCTCTAATTTTCCAAGGAATATCTTTGTTAAAAAGATCGTTGCTTAAATTATAAATGTATATATAATGGGCTGGGTTGTTTGTTTTTTTAACAAAAGATTTTGTTTTGCTAAAATCTAACAGTTTTTTTTTGTTTTCATTTGAAATACTTTAAAATGTATGTATTATCTGCTTAAATGTGGTAAAATAATCCTCTAGATAGTATAATACTAAAAAATGAGAATTCCCACTGGTTATTTTATCAAATCTCAAACAATATCTCAAAAGACAGCATAGACTGAATAGCCAAGAAAGAAAGCTAATGCATCCTGGTGGCATGAAAGCCAGGTGGCAAAGGATATATTTTAATGAGGAATTTGAAAAGAAATGTCCTATGATTAATGTAGAATGTCCCTAGGAGAGAGGACTCCTAGGTTACTAGGA
The DNA here is from genome assembly GCF_011100635.1 of Trichosurus vulpecula. Classification (NCBI taxonomy): domain Eukaryota; kingdom Metazoa; phylum Chordata; class Mammalia; order Diprotodontia; family Phalangeridae; genus Trichosurus; species Trichosurus vulpecula. Next base: position 340,710,660 of record NC_050576.1, on the reverse strand, counting down.
ACTGGGAACTGTGAAGAGATTTGGAGGGCCGGGGGAAGAAAAATGTCTGATGCTAACTTGTGTAAATAGAATAATATTGAAAATTTTAAATTTAAAAAAAATTGAACTTGTAAAAAAAATGTCTGCACCAAAGGAGATTAACTGGAGAGAGAGAGACAGAGAGAGAGAGAGACAGAGACACAAAGAGACACAGAGAGAGATAGAGACGGAGACAGAGAGAGACAGAGACAGAGACAGAGAGCAGAGAGATAGAAAGAAACAGAGATGGAAACAGAGGGAGAGAGAAAGAGAGACAGAGATAGAGAGAAAGAGAAAGACAGAGAGAGAGACACAGAGACAGAGAAACTGGAGGTTGGAGAGCTATAAGTATGTTTCTAGGAAAAAAGAATTACACATATTTGGGGTCACTATTGGATATAATTGGTGAAGATGCAAGATTTTAAAAAAAGATCTCTCTGCAATGAAATGGTTATAGAAACATATCATCATTGCATCTTATTGCGTGCAGATATTGCTGGTCAAAATTTATTAGGATGTGGATAAGAGAAGAGGAAAAAATCATTTTTAAAATGAGTTTTTGAGGGATTTTTTGTTGTTTTGGAAGCATCACAGATGTCAATGGATTTTTTTGAAAGAAAAATTCTAAAAAAATTCTTTAAAAAATTCTAAATATACATACACACTATATATATACACATATATATGTATGCATCTGTATATGTATATACATATATGTATGTATGTATATGTATATACATATTTTATATATATGTATATATATATGTATATATATTCCTATGTCCCAGAGGAAGACAACGCTAGGGAGAATATATGTCATTGTTTTAGAGTAGGGCTTATTAACCCTTTTTGTCCTGAATCTCTTTCACCAATATGAGGAAAACTATGGATCCCTTCTCAGAGTAATGTTTTTGATTGCATGAAATAAAATCCAGATGATTACAAAGGATACTCTTTAAATTGAGATATTGTTATAAAAATAGTTTTGATAAACAATTTCATGGACCTCAGATTCAGACCCCTCTCTCAATTGACAAAAACCTTACACATCATCCATTCCAGGAGGTCTTAACTTGGTGCTCTTACACCCTGAAGGGGTCCATGGTTAGATCTCAGGGAGCTTTTAAACTTAGGAAAATAATTGTATCTTTACTCTAATGAAACTCTAACTGAAATTTAAGATTTCCTTCAATTCTGAATGTAGGCAACAAACCACAGTAGCATTAGCAGTACCTATGACTTTGTCACCAATAGAAAAGACAGATATTTTCATATAAAATTACAGTTTTTGCAGATATCTTGAAGTATAGTTTACACTTATCACTACTTCTATAGATATTAGACATGACCACAGTCTTCCTGCCTACAGATTATATTCCATCATAGTCAGAAGAGCTAACATTTTCATAGCACTTTAAGGTTTGTAAATCACTTTACAAATATTTTCTTATTTCATTCTCACAACAATTCTGGGAGTTAGGTATTATTATTATTATTGCTTTTACAAATGAGGAAATGAAGACAAAGGTTAAGGACTTGCCTAGGCTTACATAGCTAGTAAGTGTCTGAAGCCAGACCTGAACTCAGGGTTTCCTGACTCCAGGGCCATGGCTCTCTCCACTGCTCCACCTATCTTTCTAATTGGTTTCTTTTGTAATCCCATGTATTTTATTTTGTGCGTTTAGAAAACATTCTGAAAAGAGGGTCTATAGCTTTCACTGTACTGCCAAAGGGGTCAGCGGGAGAAAAAAGGTGGAGAAACCCTCGTCAAGTCCAAATTCCTCTATTTCAGAAATGAGGAAACAGGCTTAGAAAGGTAAAATAAATTATCCCATATCACACAAGTACTTAAGTGGTAGAAAAGGATAAGGACTGGATTGTTGACTTAATTAATACATGGAACTCATAAATGAGGAGATGCCATCTACCAATGCAGATTTTCACCTGCTCCATCATTTATAGCCCTAATGAGCTTCCTGGAGTCCTGACAGATGAAATAAATTATGTAGGGTCATAGAAGGCATTGGGCAGCTAGGTGATCCAAGGGATAGAGTACCAGGCCTGGAGTTAGGAAGCTCTGAGTTCAAGTTCAGCCTCAGACAACTTATTGTGTGATTCTGGACAGGTCACTTAACCTATGTCTACCTCAGTTTCCTCCCCTGTAAAATGGGGTATTAAATAAAAGCCACTTAATTCCCAGGGTTGTTGTGAAAATCAAATGAGATAATAAGTATAAAGTACAGTTGTCTGGCACATAGCAAGTGCTGTATAACTGTTAGCTATTATTATATAACCCCTGTACGTCAGAATTAGGACTTAAATTCAGCTCTCCCAGACTTTGAGTATAGCTCTATCCACTAACCCACACTGCCCCTTCTCAAAGGCAGATCTGGATTCAAATTCAGGTGCTTGGACTCCAAATCCATCTCCATTTCAGTTAGTTCCACAGCCTTTCCTCATGAACCAAGCCTATTATTTGTGATATTTTAGTCGCATCTTAGAGGAATATGTCAGCAACAAGATTGAATCACTGAAAGTATTTCAGTCAGTGGTCCCAACTTCCAGGACAGGAAATCCCCAAGAGCAAATTGGAATCTGTTTATAAGTAGAAAACTTTACCCAGTACATTTTTAAGTTCGTTGAGGCTGTCATAATAATTCCCTGATTCTTCCTACCATGCTTTCCTCCCCTTAATCCTCTGGAATTCACTGCAGAGACTGAAGAGTGGTGAAGCTTCCTACTCTGCTCTGACTAGAGACCTGTAAACAGCCTTGTCTCCCCTTCCCTCTCCCCCTCTGAACTGAAAACTTTTGGGTCAATGAAAAGGATGTCTTTTTCAAGAAAGGCTTGAAATTCATAGCCTGTATCCTGAATAAAACTTAAAACTATGGGGAGCAGCCTAGCAGCTAAAGTTTGAGGTGGGGCTAGGGGGTGGCTCAATTAACCCTATTAGTGGAAGAATGAGGAATAGGGGTTCAAATGACACCAACAATTCAATCTAAACTCCACAGATGTAAAGATAAAGAATGACACAATCCTTATTCTCAAGGTGTCTATGACTTTAGCTTAGGCACTTTTTGAAAGTTGCTACCCATTTCACAACACTGTATCTACAACAGCCACATGACCATGGCAGGTGATGACACAGATGATGAGGGCAAGAAGTTATCGTGGAAACACTTTAGCTCTTTGGAAGAAAGGCAAGAGCAAAAATAAAAGGCAAGATACAAGCAGGAGAATGACCAAATGGCTTCTGATTTTCATCCGTGGAAAGAATATTCATGTCAATGAAATCATAGTATTATCGCTTGTAGAAAAAGGTAATATGGTATAGTAGATAATATCCTGGGCTTAGACTTGGGAGGACCTGGGTTCAGATTTTACTTCTGACGCTTGCTATCTACGTCACCCTGGTCAAATCACTTAAAATCTTTGTACTAAGTAATAGACTCATTTAAAATCTGGAGTTCCTATTGATGGAGGGTGTTTCCATAGCAGGAGCTCTTTAATCTGGCAAAGTAACTCCTCATTTACAAACATGGAGAAAGATAGAGACAGCAACACAGATAGACAGAGACAGAGAGGAGTTTATGCTATGGTTTCACTCATGTTAGTTGTATGTTCAGTGCCTAGCACAGGGCCTGGCACATAATAGGCATTTAATATTTTTGATTGATTGAAAAAATGGCATTTCTTCTTGTTTTCCACAGAGATTCTTGTCATAGGGTACCTTCCCTTTCTCTCTGCACACAGGTGTAAAAGTGAAACAAAACTGCTACAGGTAACATATTTAGGTAGTTACTTTTACGATGATGGAGAAAGAGGAAGAGAGAAGTAGGAAAGGTCTTTCAAACATATAAGATACTTAGATGCCTTCATGTTTGCTTTCTACCAGGCAGCCCTGTGGCTATGAAATGACCTTTTTTTCCCCTGGAATGTCCTTGCAGAACAAACTATTCATTTCCCAAACTAGGGGAATGTCACTGCTCTCTGAATAGCTGTTTTGCCAGGTAGTGAGGTCAGTTAATTGGAGGAAACATGTGGAGGCAGAACATAAGCATTTGTCTTTCCATAAGGTACATATTCTCCAAGGAGACACATTTTGCTTACCAAAGTGAATGGAAGATGGAACTCAGGGCCTCTTCCTCCTTCTTTTCCTCCCCCTCCTCATCTTTCTCTTCCTCCTCCTCCAAGGAATAGTGTAGGGAAAGGCAAACTTCACACCTAGAGCACTATACTCTAGAATTTGGGAAGTCTAAGAATAATTTTCTGCTCCATTTCTGGCTGTGTCTACATGGTCAAAGTTAAAAGAAGGATGGAGGCACTAAGCTGGATAATTCAAGCCAAAAACGAAGACGGTTTTTTTCCCCATTAATTTTGTCTATACCACATTCAATGAAGTAAAGATTTGGTAATTATCTAGTAAATTAGATCAATATAGATAAGCAAACTGGATAATTCAGGCCAAAAAAAGCCATTTTCTTGTCCAAACTAATCATGGCTCTTTACCAAATCTGTATTTAATTTTGTGCTGTTTTAAATGCAGCCTGAATTATTCAGATTGTTTATCTTCACAGCCTACATTCACTTGATAATTGCCCAGTCCTATACTCCATTTTTCCATTGTACACACAATAGTCATGAGCAAGTTGCCTCTTTGTGTCTTTATTGTTGCCTCCTATCTTTCTCCTATGCCTCCTTCTCCTCCTCCTTCTCATTCTTCTCTTCCTCTTTCCCCTCCTCTTTCTTCCCCTACTTCTCTTCAACCTCATCTTTCTCTTCCTTTTCTTCCTGTTTCTCCTTTTTCTTTCTCCCTTCTCTCCTCCTCCTTCTTTTTCTTCTTTCCCTTTTTTCCTCTTCTTTTTATTCTTTAATAGTACAAAAAGATAGGTGCAGTAAAAAGGAGATTTTGTGTTCTTGGGAAGAAATGGCTATATTGCTGTACTATCTCCCCTAGCCGATGTTTGTAACTGAGAAGAAATCCATTATTGTTAAACTTATAATGTTTGTGTTAAATGGTTTAACACTATTTAACCTATGTTGGTTGTGGTTCAAATTAGTTTAGCCCCTTTAAAAATCAGGTTATTGAGTCATTCACTGAGACAGCCTGGGAAGAGGTTAATTGGAAACATCTGAGACAATGTGACCTCATGCGTCTCTACTATTAAAGGCAAAAGAGAGCCAGAAGAAAAAAGACATGTTTCAAGCTGCTACAGAAAGAAAGGAGGTGACCAAAAAGAAACTCAGTGCTCTGAAAGCCCATGAAGCTGAAGATCAGGGAAGTTCAAAAAATAGTGACTCTTAGTAACAGGGAATAACAAAGTGATGTTAATGTGATATTTAAACCTTGGGACTTTGGCTGCTTAATTCAGCAGAAAATAAGCACTGTACTGTAGGGTAATAGAGTGGAAAGCACATGGTACTTGGAGATAGAAGAACTGAATTTAAGTCCTTCCTGGGCCACTTACCTGGGCCACTGACATTGAGCAAGCCAATGCACCACTCTGAGACGTAATTTCCTCACCTATGACATGAGAGGCTTGGACAACATGATCTACAAAGTTTTTCTGGCTCTAACGTTCTTTAAGTATGGACTATGATAGAGAGGACCAAGTTGTCACCTTCGAGTTGTTCAACAGAAATACAATCAACCTTTATATACCTCAAGAAATCAATGAATAAACACCTATTAAGTGCCTACTATGTGCCAGGCCTTGTGCTGAGAGCTAGGGATACAAAGAGAGGCAAAAAAAAAAATCACAAACCTCAAGGAACTTACAATATAATGAGGAGATGACGTGCAAATAAATATATATAAAGTAAGCTGGTAAGGTGGTTGTTATCTTTCATTCTTTAAGAGGGCCAAAATGATATCACTATGTTATAGTCAAGTTGCAATGCATCCAACTGTGGCTGATCAGACCAACATGAGCTTGGAATGCTCTACCACAGGTCAGGCACAAATAGTCCAAGTGAGCACTTGGGATGGATTTTCTAATTTTGTGCGTCTCATATTTCTTTTGAGCTACTTCAATTCTGTTTTGCTCGTAGAGCACAGTACCTTCTTTGATGAGGGCACTCCATGCTGGGTGGCCCTGTGCCAGTGTCTCCCATATCACACAATCAGTTCCAAAGTTCTTAAGAGAGACTTTGAGAGCATCCTTGCATCGCTTCTTCTGACTATCATATGAGTGCTTGCCCTGTGTGAGTTCTCCATAAAATAGTCTTTCAGGCAAGCAGAAGTTTGGTTGTCCGCATTCTTCAGTTGCCAAACATATGCTTGTTTGAATACAAAATGAGCTATATACAGGACAAAAAGGAAGTTAAGACCTAGAGGCTTACAATGTACCTTTCTCACTCCAATAGAGGGAAGGCATTAGTATTAAGGTGGTTTTGGGGAAAGCTTCCTATAGAAGATAGATTTTTACTTGGAATTTTTTCCTCTCAATTTGTTCTAATGGGTAATATCTGGTTAATCTATTCGTGTTTGGTAAAATAAGCACCTTGTTTTATTTTTCCTTAAACTTTTAACAAGGGACTTAAGTCTAGTCCTTCTGAGCTTATACAATATGCTCTCCTGAGGCAATATGGACTTCCAAGAATGTGCAAATATTACTTCCAGCCTGCTTAACATGTGAAGAAGAGGAGCCTTTCCATTGGCTGCTAAGTAGGAAATGAGAATGCTCACAGAAGGAACTTATTGTGTGGAAAATGTGGTCCCTTCTCCCTTCCTTTCTTGTTTGATTGAGAAACATACATTATAAGCGTCCTGGTGGGGAGAGATTTCAGACACTGAATCCAGGCTGCCATATGGCCCATAAATATGAGGCCTCTGTTCTTTTTCCTTTTTAAATTTGTTCATTCCTTAGGTGAAGAAACATCAGAGTAGGCTCAGATGTTGTTAATTTTGAAGGCCAGGAGAGCAAGCCACCAAAGATCCAAGACATGGAATCCATTCCAGATTTTAGCCTAGAGTTGGAATTCAAGGCAGGTAGATGGCTCAGAGAATAGAGCATTGGGCCTGCAGTCAGAAAGACCTGAGTTCAAATTCAGCCTTGGACATGCTATCTGTGTGATCTTGGGTAAGTCACTTAATCTCTGTTTTCCTCAGTTTCCTTAACTGTAAAATGTGGATAATAGTAGCATCTACCTCCCTTGTTGTGAGAATCAAACGGGATTCTGCTTATCAAAGAGCCTACCATTTACTAGGTGCTTAATAAATGCTTGTTCTATTCCATTTCAGATTTTGAGGAAATCCCAGTAAAGAGCAAAGTCCTAAGAACTTTGACCCAGCCTAATAGTAGATGGGCAAACAGGAGACACTGACAACAACTGATTTATAACATTCAAAATTTAATTTAATGGAATCAATGAATTGTAGCAGTTATTTTAAGGTTGAACTCACTCTCCCCAGGGACTGAGGTGGCATAGGTGAAAAACTGCTCCCAGGTGTTACAGGAAAATATTTGTGCTGCTATTCTTAAAGTTAGTTGACAATAATTGGTTAAATGATACTGGGTGCTAATCATTGGTGGTTATCTAAAATATAAGTGAGATATTAACTTTAACTAGTGGTTGCTATTAGGGAGAACACAAGAGAATGGGGGCTTGAGCTTATAGCATTAGAGGATCAATCCCACTCCATGGGAGGGGACAGAAGTTAGCCTGGCTTTGGGGGACTCAACTTATGAGTGCAATGGGTTATTGGAATAAGGATCCCAAAATGTAGAAAGGCTACAAAAATAAATTGTATGTTCAAATATATGTACCTGTATTTCAAAAAATGATTTATAATCTCTAAGCATTCATGTAGCATTTCCCTAAGGGTTCTAAAATTTTCCAATCCTGAAGTCCTTCATGAATTAACTGTTGGACTTACTAAACTGCTTAAAAAATACCACAAAAAAACAATGCCACAAACCATCTTTATGGTACCAATTAGGCCAGAGAAGGAAATAAAAAGTTCTTTTTCAGACAAATTTCTAAACTTCAACAAGTGATGGGAACTTTGTGGTTCATGAATGTGAAGGTCTTTAGAAAAGAGATGCAGGGATTTACAAATGATAAAGATTTTTTTAATAAGAAATAAAAAAACTCCTATTGCCAAAGAAACTTCCCTACATTTGGAAATGTCAACTAGAATAGAAGGCAAAGAAGAATTTTTTTCTCTTCAGTTTTGTTTCATAGTAAGCTGACATCCTTATTGAAGCAGCTAGTTACTATGGAAATGGGCATTAAATCTATAACAAAAAGAATTTAACAGGAGTCCCCAGGGCCACCCCAAGCATACATATACTTTCAAATTATACAATTCAACTCAGTACACATTTTCCAGTTACCTACCATGTGCCCATGCTTGTTGCCTTTCTTTGTATCCCCAGTACTTAGCTCAGTACTTGGCACACAGTAAGCATTTACTAAATGCTTGTTGACTGGTTGACTGACTGACTAACCTCTAGGATACAAAGAAGGAAACCAGTCTTTGTTCCCTCAGGATGCTTACATTCTACTATGGGAAAACACATACACAGTTAAGTAAATGCCAAATAGATACGAACTGATTTGGGTGGCCAAGAAAATATTAGTAATTTGGGCTGGGGAGGGAGAATCAGGAAAGGCTACAGATAGGAGTATGCCTTAAAAGAATGGGAAATGGCAGGACAGTCTAAGAAATGGCAGTGAGGTGGTTCTCTATGCTAGGCATGGGAGAAACTGTGAAAAGGCACCAAGACTGGAGATGAATGTGATGTACATATTTCAGGTACCAATTTGGCTGAAACATATAGTAAGTAATGCATAATCAGCTGGAAAAAAATAAGTTGGATCAAGGTTTGGAAGGGCTTAAATGACAAATAGAGAAGTCTTCATTTTTTTCCTAGATTCAGCAGTGAGTGGTTTGTAAGCTAGGAAGTGACATTGTCAGATCTATGCTTTAGGAATATAAGTTTGGCGCCTGTGTGGCTAGATTGGAGATGGGAGAGACTATTTGCCAAGCAACAAATTAAGAGGCTATTGCAAAAGTACAGAGAAAAGGCTACGAGAATTTGAACTACAATGGTTATTATATGCGTGGAGAAAGGGGAAAGGATGCAAGATACGATAGAGGGAGGCTCAGTGATTTGGCAATGGATTGGAAATATGGGATAAGTGAGAGCAAAAGTAAAGAACGATTTCTAAGTTGCAAACCTGGGTGACTGTAAGGACGGATAAAAATAGAGATGTTCAGAAAAGAGTGAGTTTTGTTTTTGGATAGGCCAGGTGATGATATCCAGTTGAATGTGTCCTGCAGACAATTCCAAATATGGGACTGGAGTTCAAGATATAGAAGAGGTTTTGATGTTTAGCTATTGTAATCATCTGCATGAAGATGATAGTTGAATCAGTGAATGCTATTGAGATCACTAAGTGAAAGGAATAATAGGGAGAGATGATAGACGAGGGCTTCCAGGACAAAGTCCTCGGATGTGCACACATGTTGGGGGAGAGAATGGATGATCATCCTACTAGGAAAGATTGGTCATACGAAGAAGAGGAGAACCTCATGAAAACCCATTGAGGATAGAATATTTAGACAGAAAGTGGAGACCAACTTTCAAATTATGCAGCATGATCAGTAATTATAAGGAATGAGAGGCGGCTATTGGATTTATCAACAAAGAGATTACTAATGACCATGGAGAGGACCACTTCAGTAGAACAGTAGTGACAGAAGCCAGTTTTTAAAGTTCTGAGAAGCGAATGGGAGGTAAAAAAGGTAGGGGCAATGAATAGACAACTTTTTCTAGCAATTTGGCTATGAAAGAAAGAAGAGATACGGATGATATCTTAAAGGGTCGTATGAAGGTTTCTTAAGAACAACCAGTTCAAAGAATGAATTCTGACATTTGTAAGGATGGTTGGGAGGAATGGAAGTGGGAAACTAGTCTTACAGATGACTGAAATTCACAGAATTCCAAACCCAACAAGTGTGAAAAGATACCCAAGTATGTTCCTTAGTTCTCAAACGATGCCGAAGCCCCACTAAGGCATTGACAGATACTGCAGAAGTATAGTAACAGATTGATTTGAGGTATTTCAGATAAAATGGATGAAAAGTCCTTGTTTGGCTGTCGTGAATTTCCAGTTATTATAAAAAACAAGCTGAATCGAGCCTGTAGAATCTATCACTGTGGAGTCCACTATCCTCACTGCCAGTCTTTTCTCTTTCCAGGGCAATGCCTGGTCTCAATTTCCATCTGAAAAGCAATCTATAACGCAGTTTGGTTACTTAAGAAGACAAAGTGGTTTCATGAAAAGTCCTCAGCTTGAAGTCTCAGGGAAGCAGAATAACTGTTATCTGGGAAAGAACTTTGAACTTTTGAAGGCCGCCTCACTCTCCATCTCAGAAAGCCCATGTTTGTTGTCCTGCAGGCAATGACTTAAATACTTATCTTATTCAGACTGACAAGTGTTGGATAGATCCTGGCTAAAGGAGCTGTTTCACTGTTTCTATATCTCCTTTCTTTACATTCATGTTTCAACATTTATGCTCAAAGACATCCAGAAAATACACAGTTAAAATTAATCCAATGTTTAAAAGTATGATTTTTTCCAAATATTTAAAACTTAAAAAGGGGCAGGTAGGTGGTGGAATGGGTAGAGCACTGGGCCTGGAGTTAGAAAGACACATCTTCCTGTGTTCAAATCTGACCTCAGATACTTACTAGCTATGTGAGCCCAGCCAAGGCACTTAATCTTGTTTCCCTCAGTTTCTTCATCTGTAAAATGAGCTGGAGAAGGAAATGGCAAACCACTTCAGTATCTTTGCCAAGAAAAACCCAAATGGGGTCATGAAGAACCAGACATGACTGGAACAACTGAATAACAACCAAAAAAACCTTTAAAGCATTTATATGTACATAGTAGCATGCATTTCTTCTTTATATGTCTGAATTTGAGTTACTATAGTTAAAATAGAATTATGGGAAGCTTGGAGAAATTATATTTTGCCAATAGAAACCACTTTGTTATTCTCTTAAAGGACAGCCTTCTGACATAGGGGTCCTAATTTCCAGTACCATGGGGTGAGTAGCGACAGTAGATACATGTAGAAGTGCATAATTGGACCAGGCATAAATTACATAGGTTGATTTGTGCTTTCAACATAACTGGGTTCAAGATAGGAAGAGCTAGTGGAATGTCACCTCCAGAGACAGCATTCCACGTGAGGTTCTGAAAGGGCGGACTGGTCCGCAGAGGACACAGACACCCTCCAACATTGCAGGACATGGGTTGAGACTGAAAGGCAAACAAGAAGAGAGCCTCGGACACCCCGAATGCAGCGGAGTGGAGTGCAAAGGCCCCCTCATCATTACAAACACTCGAGCCTCCTTACAGACTTCCAGCAGAGACAGCGAACACACTCCTGACAAATTCCCAACAGTTTATTTGTCAGATATTTTATTTAAATTGCTTCCTTCTCCTTGCCGAGTGAGCAAAAGAACAGCAATATCCCTTCCCCTCTGTACCTCCTAACTGCTGTTTCAAGGGATAACGAGCAAATTTAGATCTTCATTAGGTTGTTAGTTTGTACAACAGATCCAGTCTCTTCTCTCCACCTTGCTATTGTAATCATCAGAACAAGAATGCCAGCCCTGGATGAAAGTCTTTATTTGGGGGCAGAAGTGAAAAAAATATATATACATGTGTTGAAATAGTAGGAAATGTCTTCCTGTTTGTTATAGGGAAAGTGTTGCCTAACTGTTAGAACAGCCTATTAGGCCTTAGCTAGCTCTCTTGAGTTCCTGTGCTGAAAAGGCATTTGAAAAAGAAAAGCATTATAATTGTAATATTTCTGTATTCACAAGCAACTTAATAATTATCATGCGCTCTCCCTTCATCCCACCCACCCACACTTTCCTTCCTCCTTTTCTTTAAAAAAAAATAGGGTGGAATAGGAGGGGAAAGAGTAGTGTATTTAGAGTCAGAGGAGATGGGTTTAAATCTCAGCTATGACACTTTTTACTCTTGTAACTCTTCATCAGTAAAATGAAATAGTGGGACCTCTGAGGTGTATCTATGATCCTTGGATCTTTAACCGATTCTACATTTCAGATCTTTTTTTCCTGTGTGAGAAAGGAGCAAGCTGACTTTGGCAAATGATTTTCAATAGCAGACTTCATCTTCCTAGTTGTGTAGCTGATATTTACAGAATCAGAGATTCCACTGTGTGTATTTTTAAGAAAACATCTGCTTAGGGGCCGCTAGGTGGCACAGTGTGCAGAGCACCAGCCCCGGAGTCAGGAGGACCTGAGTTCAAATTTGCCTTCAGACATTCTACGTAAGTGACCTTGGGCAAGTCACTTAACCCCAATTGCCTTGCCTTCCCTCCTCAAAAAACAAACAAACAAACAAACATCTGCTTAGATAGACTAGCATGTATACGTGAAGACTCTCCTCAGATATGTTATCTGTCATACGTATGTCAAAATTTTACATGCTGTAAATTATAAGACAAAATTATACAATACTGACACTATAGAAAAAAAACCTATTCAAGAGTTTATTGACTATTGACATCAAATGGGCTGAAGTGAGTCTTATATTCATCCAAGGTACTTGCTATTGTCTTAAAATGTCCTTTAAGAACCCATATTACTGCAACACCCTGGCAAGGAAACAGAGTAGGACTTTGTAGATTCAAATTTGAACTTTCTAAATAAGCAATTATCAATCAAATATGAGAAATGGGTGACAAAAATGGCATTGATAATTCATAATAATTCTGCACAAAAATTTAAATAGTGAAAATTAATTGCCGCAATGAGGAAACTAAAAGAGTCTACAGAGCTCCTTGGTCAGTAAACATCTGACTTGGCACCTGGAGAGAGATGCTGCTAAGGACCATGCTGAGTTGGAATAAAAACTTGTTTGTAAAATCTTCCAAAAGAAGCCTGGTGGCTGAGTAGGAATAGTAATGTCTCACAAAGCAGAAAGAGTAAAATAGAAGTAGCAATGAGTAAAACTAGTTTAAAGAAAACTAAGCAAAGTCAAGCCATCTAAGAATGAAAACAGAAGGAGTAGAACCATAACAAAAAAGAAAAATGGAAAAGATTTGTAAAAATTCTTATACCAAACAGTTTTTTACATAAAGGACAGGGGAATCCCCCTACTTGGTCCCTCACATCACAGTCCCAGATGGGCTTATAGGGAAGGTAGAAGTGGTAAAACAATGACAACAAAACCAGACAGGAAACAGTGGGGCAGGAACTTTTGATTTCCTTCTCTGATCTAATTGGTGCTATCAGGTGGTTTGCGGTATTATTTGTTTAGGTAGCATAGCAGTCCAACAATTTGTTCATGAGCAGCTTCAGCATTGGAAGATTTAAGAACCCTCAGGGGAATTTCACACTCATGCTTAGAGATGATAGATTACTGGGATATACATACAAACATATATGTATTTGTATGTATATATAGAGAGATTCATGTATATACACACTTTATACAAATATGTGTGTTTACACAATTTGTGTAGTCTTCACATATTTTGGGCTCCTTATTCTAACAACCCCTCTCAGAGTGGAGTGGTCTACAGAGGCACTGACAGGGACTAAGCATGTTTTCACAAATTATATTTAATAATGGATCACATCTTTACTATTTCACAATTGACTAAAAGTTGTAGAACAATAAAGTTCCCATTGTACTTACTGTTTGTTGATTATGATAAAGCCTTGATTGAATGCCAAAATGTCACCTTACAGGCTTTTTTTTCCCCAACAAGGTGTCTCCCCTACATACATCAAAATTATTGAAGATTTCTTCATGGATTTCAAAACAAAAATAACGTCATTCGAGCACCCACTAATTGTAAACATCCAGTGAGACATATCAAGGAGATGTGAATTTGTCACAGGTATTCTCCCCTTTAATGGAGGAGCTCCAGAGCTTTGTCCAACTTGAAAGTTATGGCATTCTCCAGATTCTCCTTTTTGTAGGTGACTATGCTGTGTTTTACCAAGTCCCAGAAGATTGCAGAGCCTCCTGGAGTGATCTATAATCCTTTAAAGGAATTTGGCCTGTCTATCCACATAAGAAGAACTGAGTGGATAAAGAATGTCTATTGTCCACATTACAGCATGTATATGCCTGGAAACCCTCTCAAACTTGTCCAGTGATTAAATGTATCTAGGACTGATATTAAAGTGGATAATGAGTTGAGTTCAGAGTTGAAAAGAAGGAAGAAAGTGAATTGAATTGCCTGCAGGAAATTGAGAAACTCCATTAGTCATCTCAAGATTCCTATAAAAGCAAAGCCCTTCCTTTCTTATATCACCGTTCTACCAGTATTGCTATATGGCAGAGAGACACTGAATATAACATGTTTTGAAAAATTAAAATTTAATATCACAGTGGGCAATAGAAAGGTACATCATGGTTCTGAATGGACTGCAACATAGAATAAAGGAGTAACTTTGAAGAACAGGAGTAACAGATAGTATTAAGGAATTATATAACAGAAAGAGAAGATGGACTGGTCCCCCGATGAGGGTGAGGAAAAACAAGTATAAAGCCAGAGTTCTGTATTTATGATCTTATGATGTCTGAAAAATGTTGGATGAACATATGTGATGAACTTTTTGGAGGATGGGAACAAGAGTCATACGGTATGGGTAGGCATGAATGGCTTGTGATCTCAGTCACTCAAGGGAAATACTAAATCAGTGATGTCAAAGATTCACTTAAATCTGACACAAAGGCTAGCCAGGTGCTACTAAGCTGATTCCAGGGGAATAACTTCCAATCCTTTTCTGTCCCTTATCTACCCTCGTGGTTTATGCTGACTTCAGAACTCTCGGGTGTTCAAATAGAGGGACTTGGCCCCCAGGGCTTCAGATCTACACTGAGGAAGAATTTTATTTTTAACTCTAAGAGGTCCTCCCCAGCAGAGGTGGGAATAGGAAGTAAAAACGTAGGTACCTAGAAGGCAAAAATGAAGTAGATATATAATAGGCAGTTTTGTTCTGACACATCAAAAGGGGAATGCTAAGAAATAAAGAGTCATAGAATAATTACAATCATTTGAGAGGTTAGTATGCAGGCCTGGTTGGGATATTTGCAGCAGATATGCTTTTTAGCTATTTTATACTTTATCTCCACTGAGTATAGTCTGATCCATGCCAAATGTGTTCTTTCTGTCCAGTGCTTCCTCTCTCTATGAGCTACTCTTTCCCTCTTGGTTGATTGGCTGCTGTCTCTGCCATTGTCACTGTTGTTCCTGCAACTGTTCCAGTAGTGGATGCCCAGCTGCTCAGGTGATCCAGAAAGGAGAACTATGCCAGCTATGTTTCAATACCTCACAAGGCCCTGTACCAAAGGAAAGAAGACACAAACAAGAAGTGACTCCATACTACACCCAAGCTTGCCTAGGAGGACATGTGCTCACAGTGACCTAGCCTGGTGGGGGGAAAGTCATCTCTCTCACTGACCCTTCAGAACTTAGAGAGTCGTTTTTATGCCTCTAGGCTGGCAGGAAGGATAGGCATGAGGAATGAAGATCACTCTTCAGCATATTCATGGGATTCCAGCTTAATAGAGAGTTAGCGGATATTGCACCTGCTCTCAAGTGGGAGAGGGTAGAAGCCCTCCACCCTTGTAGACATCATGCATTACTAAGAGGGGGTTCCACAAGTATTTGGGTATATTTTATATATGTGATATCTGACAATCATTGAATGGGAAGGAACCTTAAAAGGTCATCCAACTTATTACATATTTCAAAAGGTTACAAATTCATAGATTCCTAGAGATTTATAGACTTTCAAATCCAATTTTTCTACCTCTGCTTTCACATTTCACTTTGGAAACTGAAGACCAGTGACGAGACTTGCCTGAGGTCAAATCACTAACAAGCAGTAGAACTTCAACTTGGGCCTCCTTCAAAGAAAAGAGTGAACTAAACCACCAGGGCCAAATATGTCTCGACTTCGTTCTTAAAGATCTACTGAAAATAACAATTCAGAATCAGCATTCTTTTTGCTTTATACATTTTAATTTTATTTTCATAATGAGTTGAAGTCATAATTCTGATATATAGTAGCTGTGTGACCATGGACCAGTCACTTAACCTGGAGGTTAGACTAGATGACCTTTGAGGTCACTTCCACCTCTAGGTCTATGGTAATACAATCTATGACCATTTTCTTACTCCAGGTAACTTTCTAAGACTTGACAATAATTTGTTGGTAGGAATTAGAATTAGTATTCTCTACATGGGTGAAATCACAAGTACAGATACCTCTATCCCACCTCATCTACCCCCAAAAGTAAAAATACTTTAATATCAGAAAAACAGTTATAGTTAACTACAGTTAAGTAAAAAGAGAGATGATTTTCATAAGAATTATCTAGCTAAACTGTTCATACAACTCAGGTTCACCCAACCACTGATAATATTTCACTTAATTTTGTGTATCATAGATCGGACCAGAAATTCATTCAAGTTCTTTCAATTTATGGAAGTATCAGCAGTCCACATAATAGGCTCAAGCACATTATGTGTGTCCTATTTCCTGCAAAGCCAAGGGAAATCATCTTTAAGCATAATGTCACATCAGATTACCTGGGGTTATACAGAGAGAAAATTTCCCTCTCATGACCTCAGGACATTTCACATGCAAGGTACCATATGCTGATGGGGGTAAGGCTGGGGTTGGGAGAGGGTGCTATTTCAAGGTCTGAGGAAGTCAAAGAATTCTGCAACATGAAAGCAATGATAATAACCCAAATTATCCCATAGCATTAAATGACTCAATGTGGCTTTTTGAAAAGCATCCCTCTAACTGATTATCATTTTAAGATTTTTTTTTAAAACACTTCAACGTCTCCAACATGATGTCATTTGATTTGCCACTTCTTGTAAAGATCACCCCCAAATTAAAAAGGTAGGGAAGCACAATACACCTTCTGACTTGGAGCTGTGACTCTGTAAGTTCTCTGACTATTGTAGAAATTTTTTCCAACTCTCCAAGAGTGAGGCCAAATGGTATTTTAGGCTAGAAAGTAAAAATTCACCTTTGGAGAACATGAACCGATTTAATGAAGACAACACTTTGCAGCACAGCTGAAATTTCACTTACCTTTTAGCTTTAGGCCATTGGTTTAAGTCCAAGTTGACATATTCAGCTCCTCAAGTCCCAGGTGGACAAATGTCCACCACATAAACCCATTGTACATAATCTTGTATTTGGCAGTCAGTGAATTGGAGTAGCCTGAAATGGGTACTATCACAGAATAAATTACTTGGAACAAAGAAAAGGAAGACAAGCAGGGTAGAAAGCCCCACAAGGATAGCTCTGAAATAAATCTAATCTGATCTCCTTTTGCCCCAACTACCAGAAGTTCATTTTAATATACATATACCTAAAATATGTTGTTATATGATAGATATAACATGTATATTAAATATATTCCATATCTTTATACAATTTTGAAAAGGTAAGACGAGGGAAAATCTGTATTCTAAATTTATATTGGAAAATGTTAGGAAAAACGGTTATGAAAGAAGAGCCACACAAAAATGATATTTGGACATTACATATAAATAAAAGGTACCAAAATGGCCACATATTTTCTTTGCACTAAAAATAAGGCATACATGTACTGAATAGCTGTTGCTGACAAGGTGTTAGAATTTAAATTAGATCCATGGAAATAACTCTAGTTATTGTTAGAAAGAAGATTTAGTTTACAAACACAAATATGAAGGCCAAAAATCAGATATGCGAAGAATTTAGGAAGATTTGTTACATTTATTTGTTACATTTTTTCATAAAATCCATTGTGTTTTTCTAATTCTTCATATGTTTTCCCAAAATAGGAAATAAGCCTGATTCCAATAAGCCTGATTTTCAATTTTAAATGTTAGAAAATAAATCATTAAGGTAATTATTGACAATCTTTTTTAAAGTGTGTATTTTAAGGTGAAAACCTTTTAACTTAAATATGTAGTGGGGCCACTGAATTGAAAACAACATTAAGTATAATTTCAAACTCCTCCTTCACTGAAGAGAGCATAAAAGCTTTGTTATATAGTGGGAAGTCAAAAATAATACCTACATCCTTAGTCATTCATCATTAGATATAGAGATAGAGATATAGGTATCTATCTCATCAATCTCTCTCTCTCTCTCTCTCTCTCTCTCTCTCTTTCTCTCTCTCTCTCTCTCCTAACAAAGTTCTCCTTCTATTCACCATATTGCACTGAGGGCTGACTTTGAGATGCAGAACCATATTACCAGGCACAGAGATCTAATAGGTTCTAGGCTAAGTTCTTAGCTCTATGATTTTCTGAAATGAAAAGGGAAATAGGTAAGCTTCCCTAGTTAAGATCTTTTTCCCATTCTTATATCATATAGACCCCATAAACTGCTCTCAGTGACATGGTTCTCACTCAAGTGAACTCAACTCTGTAGTCATCTGGCATTCCCCAACAGCGGAGTGCTTGGAAGGAAGAATTATCATATATCAGTTCTCAATTATTCTGCTGTACAAAACTCTAGAAAGGCCACACAATGATACAAGAAATATCACTCAACAGCTCACAATTCCTTATCAAATGAATGGTATAGACATGTGGTATGAGTTAAAAGAAGTGATTACTTTAAAAATTTTTCATGGAAGAATCACAGAATTTGAAAGTTTAAAGAAACCTCTCCACCATCATCACCACCACCAGCATCATCATCACATTTATGTATTGCTTTAAGGTTTACAAACTGCTTCACATATGTTTTCTATTTGATCTTCCCTATAACAGATTTTTTTCCTGTGACTGTTTTTATTCCTATGTCCCAGGTGAGGAAACTGAGGCTGCCCAGAGGCACAGAGATAGTCAGGGTTAGAAGCAATGTTTGAACTCAGATATCCCAGACAAAAATATGAATATCAGGTATGATATATCTCATAAATATTCATCCAGGATCTGCTTGAAGATTTCTACTGAAGGAGAACCCAAGAGGTGGTGCTTTAGTTAAATCATGAAGCAAAGGCAGAGTTTCTAAGGGGAAAATTATGTGAATGAAGACTCAGAAGTAAGAAAATTTGTGAAAGACTGAGTAGCTTAGTTTGGCTACCATGAGAGTTTATGTAGAACAATACCGGTAGTTAAGAATAAACAGTTATATTGGGTCCAGATCATAGAGGATTTTAACACCAGAATAAAGACAAAAAATGGGGAGTCTTATACTTATAGGTGTTTTCAACAAGGAAGAAATGTAATAATGCTCCTTGCTGGAAGATTCTTGTTCATATTCTGATCTAATGCAGTACCTTGTATCTGTTTTACTCTACTTTTCTAATAAGTCTTAGAAGATGTGTATATGTCTTCCCTCTGACTAGATTGAGAGCTCAATAAGGAAAGGGATCATGT
Organism: Trichosurus vulpecula; assembly: GCF_011100635.1. Classification (NCBI taxonomy): domain Eukaryota; kingdom Metazoa; phylum Chordata; class Mammalia; order Diprotodontia; family Phalangeridae; genus Trichosurus; species Trichosurus vulpecula. The sequence continues at coordinate 340,691,231 of NC_050576.1, read as the reverse complement.
ATTCTTCATGTTCTCCACAATACCTAGTACATAGTAGGTGCTCAAATATTTGTAGAGTAAGTGGATGAACAAATGAAGTAGACAAAGAGTTTGTTTTGGGGCAATAAGACCTGGATTCAAGTTCCATCTCTGACATATCCTGGCTGTGTGACCGTAAGCTTGTCTTTTAATATGTCCAAACCTCAGTAAACTCTCTAATGCTAAAAGTTAGAAGGCAAGTACTGCTCTGAATAGTAGGAGTTTCCTCACTGGGAATCCACTGTGACATCAAAATCAGAGGTATAGTTCAAAAAAGTATGGAGGCGATTTGTAGGATAGATTGGTTAGAAGATAGGAAAAAGAAAGGATGAATTGTTGGAAGGTTATGTTATAATATCACAAAGTGAGATTTAACAAAGGCACTGAACGTGGGTGATAATGTATAGGAAGCAAGGGAAGATGTCTAGAAACAATGTGAAAAAATAGACAGCACATGGCAACTGATTAGGTGTAAGAGCATAGAAGTGGGCAGAATAAAAATGATTGTAAAGTTTTGACTTTAGAAACTTGTAAAACCAGAATACCTTGTGCAGATATGCAGAAGTCACAAGTAGGTTACATTTTGGTAAAAGGGGAGATGATTTTGGTTTTAGAAATAAATTCAATTTTACATGAAAAGAAAGCAATTCGAGATTCAAGAAGAGACTTGGGAAATAAGTCAAGACTGAAAAAAATTGATAGAAGTCATCTGCACAGAGATGATAGTCCTGAGAATGAATAAAATAAAAGGGGGGGGAAGGAAGCAAAAAGACAGGGTGAGAGGGAAGGGAGAGAGAAAAAGAGTAGGACAGAGCAGAGGGAAGGTCAGAGACAGAGAAAGAGACAGAGAAAAGCACAGAGGGTTGAATCATAATTTAGGGAGACAGTAAGGGAAGAGGAAATGATAAAGGAGACAGTAAGAGAACCAAAATAGGCAAGAGTCACAGAAAATGAGAGCTTTGAAAAAGGCTTGGTCAACTGTGTTAAATGTTATAGAAATTAAGAAGGATGACAGAAAAAAGCTTGTTAGACACTTCCATCTTGAAAGCAACTAGCTAAAAGCCACGAAATGTCCAGTGCTTCTGATAATCTATAATGCCCAAATGTATGCTATAAAAAGATCCATCACTGTGTCTATACTATCCAAGTCTAATGCATTTGATAAAGCTATTTTTAGAATTAAATGTGATTTTTCTCAATTAACAAAAATCTATAGCCTCTCCTAAACACAGTAAGAACAAAATCTTTGTAGCAAATATGCATAGCCATCAAAATTAACTACAATATTGACCTATCTAAAAATATGTCTCATTCTGTACCCTGAGTCCATAACCTATATGTGGATGCATAGCATGTTTCATCATCATTGCTGTGGAATCATGGGTGATAATTCCATCGATCAGAGTTCTTAAGCCCTTTAAAATTGTTGGCCCTTATAATATTGTTGTTGTATAAATTATTTTCCTGATTCTGGTCACTTCACTCTGTATCAATTCATATGTCTTCCCAGGTTTCTCTGAAACCATCCCTTTCATAATTCTTACAAAATAACAATGTTCCATTATAGTCTTATGCCATAATTTATTTAGCCATTCCTCATTTGCTGGTTACTTTTTTGGTTTCTACTTCTTTGCCATATACAAAGTTGCTATAAATACAATTGGAACATATGGGTCCTTTTTCCTCTTCTTTGATATCTTGGAAGGTGGGGTGGGAGCAGCAGCATATACAGGCCTAGTAATGATATCACAAGGTCAAAGAACATTTATAGTTTAGAAACTTTTGAGTATAGCTCTATATTGGTTACCAAAACGATTAGATTGGTTCAGGACTATGCCAAAATGTATTGATGTCCCTGCTTTCCCATACACCTTCCACCTTAATTTTTTGTTTCACCAATCTGTTGGGTGTGAAGTGGAATCCTGAAGTTATTTTAATTTGTATTTCTCGAATCATTAGTGATTTGTAGCATTTAATTCACATGGCTGTCGATAGCTTGGATCTCTTCCTTCGAAAGCTGCCTATTCATATCTTTTGAACATTTATCATTTGGGGAACATTTGATAAAGTTTTGAAGTTATTGAAATAATGTACTCTTACAGTATATTATCTTACCAGCACTATCAATTCAGAGATTTAAATTCCACATTCTTCTACCAAAAGTCTGGTGAGAGCAAACTCACCAGATGCAGCAAATCTCTTCTAATTAGCTCAGAACTTTAATTTGGGAATTTTTCAAATGGCATATTGATTCAACTCACAATGGAAACTTCTAAAAGCACCTTTGGACTGGATGAGAAATTGGCATTTTGCAATCCATTTCTCATAGGTAAAAGTGGTCTTTCTGACATTGGCAGCATCAAGATGTCATAACTTTTTTTTGGCTGGAGTGAAAGTTTTAAAAAAAAGGAGGAAAGAAGAGTTCTGAATTTTTGCTTGGTTGAATGGGGAAATGCTAGGGATAGCTCATCATGGTGTGGAGATAACCCTTGATTGCTAAAGCTATGTCATTAGACTATAAGTGATAGGAGGTGCTACCAAGTTGGAAAGGTTTTGAATTTGGGTCCACAAAGTCTGCTCAGTGGTCCAGTGGATGGAGCCTGGAGTCAGAAAGTTGGGTGACCCTAGGCAAGTTACTTAACCTTCCTCTGCCTGTCTATGAAACGGGAACAACGACAGCTCCTACCTCCCTGGGTTGTATTGAGGATCAAATGAGTTATTTGTGAAGTGCTTTCCAAACCCTAAAGTGCTATATAAAATACTATTTATTATTAGAAAAGACATACAGCCACCCAGTATATTTATCTTTTTCATGAGTCACTAAAGAATTCTTCCTCTAGGGCTGACTTTCTGATTATGAATATCTCTGTATTTAGCTTAGCTGATCCTCCAGAACTCAGGTGGTTTACGGTTCACAGATTCTATTCTATTCCCTTTTTGTTAAGAGATATTTCTTCTTCATTAAACCTGAACTACCTTCTTGTTCTCCACAGTCTTTGAAGAACATTTCTGGCAGTAATCCAGAAATCACAAAAGTCAGTTCTTTATGCTTCCTATGTGATTGTTCCTTGGAAGTTAGTGACTTAAAATTATCAAGGACAGTTAGGGGCTATTACTATCAGCTCCAGCTTCTCTTAGACATCACCTCTTTTTAGCTTTTTCTTCCTTTTCTTTCTGTCCTTTCTAATCCAAAGAGTATATGCAGAAACAAATAGGAGTTGGATAGGTCTGCAGTCCCTTAGAGGTACTAACATTGCCTCATTCATCCAAAGCAAAAATGGAAACTCTTCTTACATCCTTTTTTTTTAATCTCCCAGTCTTGCTAAAAAGTCATGACATCTTGATCACCTTCACTTTCCTCACCATTCTCAGCTTGTTCTGAGCTGGAGCACTTCTTAACAGGATGGTGATGCTTATATCCATTATCCAATATGTGCTATTACCTCCATCCATGTATGTGCCTTTAAAAAATCTAAGTTGGTTAATGAGTTCCTTGTGTATCTGCACAGTCTTTTTTGGACAACTCCCTTTCTCCTTCCTCTAAGAGACTATTTCTCAGTTTCTTCATTCTAGAACACTGAAAGGGCCTTGATTCTGGAATCAGAGATCATGGATTCAAAAAGTGACTCTGACTCCAAGGTGACTTTGAGCAATTTACTTAGTCTCCCTTTGTTTTGGTTTCCTCATGTGCAAAATGAGGGAATTGGATGAGATGGCTTCTGAAGTCTCTTCCAGCTCTTGATCTGGGATCAGAAGATCTAATAATTTCTCTTAAACTGACTCCCCCTGGAGAATTTTAGTCCATTGGATGCATCACAGTGTAATGAAATGGATGCTGGGTTTGGAGTAAGTTCAAACCCACATTAAAATCTCATCACTGACACTTAATAGCCATAACTAGGTAAGTGAGCTAAGTTCTATTAATATTAATTTCTTCATCTATAAAATGGGTATAGAAATAATTATAATACCTTGCAGGTCTATTTTGAGGATCAAAATAATTTATAAAGCATTTTTCAAACTTTGAATCATTATATAAATATCAGCCTCTAGCTTGCCACTATCTACTATCTATTCTACCTAGAAATGGGCTGGAGACAACTAAGACTAGATAGAGAGAGCTGATTGTTAAATTTATTTGAGCTTTCACGCCTCTTAAATCAACAAATGCTATAAATCAGGGCTTGATTTTTTTCCCCATTGTTGTTGTTGATTGTCTGGATTGAAAAAAGTGATGGAAAAAATGTTAATAATGCAGATTAAACTTTCCCCCCAGAAGCCAGTTGTTAAACATTTAACAGAACCCTGCTGATTGCCAGACTATATTCAGCTTTCTTCTCCTCTATCACAAATTCTAATATAAAGTTGTCTCCTTTTACCAAAGTGGTGGAGGCCAAGCCTGACTCAGGTAGTATAATGGTTTAGGCCAAGTTTTGTTTGTTATTTAGTTGTTTTTCAGCCATATCCAACTCTTCATGACCCAATATGGGGTTTGCTTGGCAAAGATTCTGGACTACTTTGCCATTTCCTTCTCCAGCTCATTTTACAGATGAAGAAACTAAGGCAGATAGGGTTAAATGACTTGCTCAGGGTCACAAAGTTATTAAGTATCTGAGGCTGGATTTCAACTCAACAAGGTGGCACAAGGCTAGCATTCTACTCCTTGTGCCACCTAGCTGTCCCAGATAGAGGCAACCCCATTTTCATATGGAAACATGTCTTGGCTGTGGGACATCCATCAAGTCTCAGGAGCACTGAGTCTTCTGCGGCTGGCCTTTTTATTTCTTAGGGTAAATAACTAGATCCCTAGACTGGAAGATTTGTGTGTCTGCATACAGCCCACAACACTCCTGAGTACAGCCCAAACCAGATTTAAATGTCATTGGGAAATTTTTAACAAAATAAATAAGAATACAATAAAACAGACAATATTACATTTTAAAATTAAGTCAATATGTGATCCTTACATATGGAGTAGTTGCGCCTGTTTCTATTTGAGTTTGATATGTCTGCTCAAGACCAATGAAGTTTTGGGAATAGCTTCTCTGACCTTTAGGGGTAAACCTAACCCAGCCCATATGATAGAGACCCTAGTAAGTATTTCTTTTACCACACCAAGGTTCCAATCATTTCTCGAGGAGCGAAACAATTCTTTGTTGGTGAGACTCAAGTCCAAAATAGCCTTCTACCCCTCTGCTCCTGTCCATATCTAGTTTCCTCCAACTTTTGAAAAATGAAATTTTCTTTAAGGAAAACCAAAGAGAGCAGTTTTCTTTTTGGCAAAGAGAATATTCCAAAAGATGCCTGGATAATTAAATGAAGTCCCCCTATCATGGCCGTGATATGTCTCCATGTCATGCTGTGTTCTCTTGCCTCATCTATTTCCTATTTTATTCAGGCTATACAAAGCAAAGGTCTCCAAGTTGGAGTACACTACTACAAGATAACCCATTGATTATTTATTGTATTTATTTCTAATCTAAAAGAAAAAAGGAATTAATTTTTACTAATGTTTATTATGTGGATGCCCTCACTCAGTCAGGATGTCAAACAGTTAGCATATCCATATGGTACTAGAAGCAGCCTGAGGGAAGTGTAGGAGTTCCATAACTTAGAGGGGTTGATAATGGCACCCTCCATCCTTCCTAGGATTTTAGCATATTGCGACATATTGCTGTTTACATGTGCTTGGTTATGTAGATTTAAGGATTGCATTATGTAGTTTTAAATAAGCCAACCATCCCAAAGAGGACAAGTGACACAAAAAGCTTCCTACAAAGAAACCATGAATTGAATAATAGGAGCAAGAACGAACAACAAGAAAATGGCGGTGTTGACAATCCTCTTATTCCTAGAATAGATAAGCCCTTTGCTAAGTGTAAAAACAAAGATTTTTTTTCCATCACAACTGAGAAAAGTCAGCCAAAAAATTCTTTTTTAAGTTGTCAAGAAGATCATTTAAAATTTGCATTTACACGCACTATTGTTATTGCTGAACATTGTGCTAAATTAAAGGTTCCTTACTTTTTTTGAGTGTCTCGAACCCCTTTGGCAGTCAGGTTAGGCCTACAGACACCTTTCTCAGAATGATGTTTTTAAGTACATAAAATAAAACTCAGAATTATAAAGGAAACTAATAATATTGAAATTCTAGCTCCTTCCATTGACTATGTCAAATTTATCTCTATATAGCCTGTTTGTACATGGTTGTTGGCGTATTGTCTCCGCCATTAGACAGTGAGGTCCTGAAGAGCAGGGACTTTGTTTTACCTTCTTTTGTAACCCCAGTGCTTAGCATGGTACATGACACATAGTAGGGACTTAATAAATGTATATTGACCAACTGACTAAGTATTTTATGAAGTAATGTATTGTTGCTGTTCGGTAATTTTTTAGTCATGTCCAACTCTTCATGACTCCATATGGGTTGTTTTTGGTTTTGGGGTTTTGGTTTTTTTTTGGTAAAGATAATAGAGTGGTTTGCCATTTCCTTCTTCAGGTCATTTTACAAATGAGGAAACTGAGGCAAATAGGGTTAAGTGACTTGTCCAGAACCACATACCAAGTAAGTATCTGGAGCCAGATAAGAAGTAACATATTAGCTACCATTTATTTGATTCTTTATGGTTATAGAGTGCTTTTCAATAGATTGTCTTATGTGATCCTTACAACAACCATAGGAAGCATGTTTTATACATAAGGAAAAAGGCTCAGATATGTTAAATGCTCAAGGTTTTACAGCTAGTAAGTGCAGAGTTAAGACTTGAACCCATGACAAAAGCAGGCTTTTAGGAAAATTAACCAACAGTGGAGATCTTTATCACTTGATACGATCATAGCCTTAGAGATGGAAGGTCAAGTAATCCTACCCTTTTATTTTACAGTTGGAGAAATTGAGGCCCCAAGTAATATGGGTAGTAAGTGGAAGAAGCAGGAACATGCATACAGTCAAATCCAAGTGAGACAGAAATATTTGGTCTATTGGATTTGTTCTGAATTGAATATTGTATACCCATGCTTACTACAGCACAAACTAGATGATTGATATTTTTAGGGAGGCCTAGAAAATATGAAAAATTATTGTAACATCCAAACAGTGTGCCAATACCTTCCCACAAGCATATGTGTATTGATGAGTCACTTGATACTCTGATTTTTTAACTGTAAGAATCAGTAACAAACTTCTGGTTGTCATAGTGCCTAATCAATGAACAATTCAATTGGCAAAGATAAAATCCATGGGACTCTATAACACATTGCACAAGTCATTGCACATCTATCTATCTATCTGCCTATCTGTCTATCTATCTATCTATCTATCTATCTGTATCTTCTTTCTATCTCATTCTATCTCTGTCTCTGTCTCTCCTCCTCACTTTCTCTGCCTTTATCTCTATCTCTGTCTCTGTCTGTCTGTCTCTCTCTCTCTCTCTGGGGTTATTCTTTGAGAATGTATGATTAGAAAAGGAATAGGACCAATGATGTAATGAGAGTGAGGCATGACAGATGGACAGCCCAAGTATTTACACTAGTATCTACAAGATATTAAAAGAGCCAGAAGAGGGTCTCCTGTCCTAGAGGTAGATACTCTTTGGAAGATCTCTGGGAAAAGACAGACAAGAATCACCATTGGTGTTAGATGGATCAGTTTCAATTTGCACCAGTGGAGGCAGCATTTGCACCAATGAAATCTTGGTGTATTAGGATACAATTGATATACTGTGGTATAATATGATGAAACCATTGGGATTTTAAAGTAAAGAATTTCTCCACATCTGGTGATCATCTCTGTTAGGAATTCTCAGCAGGATTCTCAGTAACATATAGAAGTTATAAATAGGTGCTCTGAAGAAGTAGATTACCTTGGTGAAATGAAAGTCTTTTTCTCAAGAGCGGGCCTTCCAGACCTTGGTTCTTCTATATGTCTATCCTTCAGTGAAGATCTTGCAGCCAGAATGAATATCATTAAGCATCTTTTCCCTGGAAATTATAAAAACTGAAAATTATTTCAATGGTTTTTTTGCCTGTAATATATCCAGTTATTTGTTTAGGGTCATATATTCATATACATAAAATATCTAAATACCACTAGGTTGATACTTAAGCAATGGAAAAGATGTATTCTTTTAAAAGCTAGATTGGAAAACATAGATGGCGAAACAATATAAAAACAAAACAATTTTCAGTAATAAGAGACTATGAGAAGGATAAGGGATCCTTCTCTCAGTGTTGATAAAATTCCTGGAAACACCCCACATTTGATTATTCTGCAGGGAGATAAAGCATTGAGACAGACTAGAAACTGATGCTGTTTCTAGACTTTAACCAGAATAACCAGTATTTGCAATGTTCAGCACCATGCCTGGCACATAGTTGGTACTTAATAATGCTTATTGACTAAATGACTTATTTACAGAAGTATCATGGATTTACATACTTAGATGACCTGTTTGACATCCAGGGCACATTCTCTTTTTTTTTTGGAGGGGAGAAGGCAGGGCAATTGGGGTTAACTGACTTGCCCAAGGTCACACAGTTAGTAAATGTGTCAAGTGTCTGAGGTTGGATTTGAACTCAGGTCCTCCTGACCCCAGGGCCGGTGCTCTACTCACTGTGCCACCTAGCTTCCCCCAGGGTACATTCTAAGAGAGTTGTGAAGTAGGTGAAGTCCTCTGGCCATACCTTGTCCCTGCTCTTGTCCTGTTATGTCTGTGTTAGTAACTAATAAAGGATTAGGGATGAGTAGCACAAGACATCGCACAGAATTGTCACTTAATCAAAGTTGGTTGGATTAAATTAGGGCTTTTAATATCCTCCAATTTGGTAGAGGATATTAAGCCACCTTCATGAAAGCCCCATTCTTAATCACACTGCAATGGCTATGGATCCCAGAGCTGTCTTATGCATATTCATATCACTCCCTGCCTCTTAGATAATAATCTCTTAACCAAAAATGATTGTAATTATTAACCTTTATTTAAAAAAAACAATTATGTCCAAAGGTTTCTGAAGCATTCCCTTCCCTTCCCTTCTCTTCCCTTCCCTTCCCTTCCCTTCCCTTCCCTTCCCTTCCCTTCCCTTCCCTTCCCTTCCCTTCCCTTCCCTTCCCTTCCCTTCCCTTTCCTTCCCTTCCCTTCCCTTCCCTTCACATTCGATCCTAACAACAACATTGTGAGATCGAGGCTATTTTTGTTCCCATTTAACAGATAAGAAAACTTAAGCTAGAAGAGATTAAATGATCTGCTTAGGGTCACACAGTTCTCAAGTTGGGCTAGTATCATGAACTCATGTATTCAAAACTTCTAAGTCCAGAACTCGATCAACTGTACCACCAAATTGCCCCTTAAAAGACAGCCATGGTGTATTAGAGTACTGTCCTCTGAGTCAGGAGGACCAGTATTCAAGACCTTCTACCAACGCATACTATGTGACCCAGGACAAGTCACTTGTCTTCTCCCCACCCCAAGGTAATTCTCTAAATAGCAGAACAGGCACTGTTCCACATTGTCAGAAGTTTTGTAATACAACAAAATCATAGATCTGGTTAAAAAAATTGCCTAACATTTAGACTGCTTTATAGACATATAGACTGCTATATAGAAAGCACTTTATTTATGTTTCCTCATTTAAGCATCATAATGACCTTGGGACATAGTTGTTTACAGTTATCATTAGCCTCATATTATTTCCTTATTCCCCACCTTCCTCCCAGCTCACCCTCCTATACACTTCATCTCCACTCCTGACCTTCCTCAATCCTTTTCTTTATTTTCTCTCCCATTAGAAAATAAGTTCCTTGACAGCAGGGACAATCTTGTTTTCTTGTTGTTTTATATTCCCCACTTAGCATGGTGTCTGTTATGGAGTAAGCACTTAACAATCTATCTATATCTATTTTTTACAGACAAGGAAATAAAATCTCAGAGTTTAACAAATGTGCCAGGAGATGAATGAGTCTGCTCATTTCGTCTGTCTTTCATTCACCTTCACCCCATATATCCACCCAATCGTACTGTTTCTGCCTCCACAGCATCTCCTGTACTTGTCCTCTCTATTCACACAATCACCAACTTGCTTAAGCTCCCATGACCTCTTGCAAGGCTTAGCAAAAGGACTGACTCAGAGTAAGTGCTTAATGAATGCTTGTTGACTTGACTTGGCTTCCTAATTGTTGTCCCTCTTTCAAGGGTTTCCCCCTCCCAATCTGCACTTCATACAAGTGCCAACATGATATTCCTGAGGTGGACCGTGTCACTTCCTGGCTCAGTAAACTCCCAGTGGCTTCCCATTGTTCAAAGGAATATATATAAACTTTGCTGCTTGACATTTAAAATCCTTAGCAACTTGGCTTCCTTTCCAGGTTTCTAACATCTTTCTCACCTTCATGTCCTCTCCAGACCAGCCAAATTGGCCTGGTGGTTCCTCACACTGACAGTCCATCTTCCATATCCATGTCTTTGCACAGGCTCTCTCTCCCCATGCCTGGGATGCACTCACTCTTCACATTCACTCAGTTCTTTCAAAGCTCAATTCAAGTGAAATCTCTACATAAGATCTTCCTTGATCCCCTAGTTGTGCTGGTGCTTCACCACTAAAATTGCCTTGAATTCATTTTGCACACCATTTGCATAAACTTATACGCATACTATTATTTTTCCCAATAGCACATAAACCCCTTGAGTTCAGGGACTATTTCTCTTTCGTCTTTGTATCCTTTCATGCCCAGCACACAGCATGATGCATTATAAGTTCTTAATAAATTCTTGCTCATTGATTATGGGATCTGATATTAAAAAAAGTTTTGCTAATTAAGCACTGATTGATTGTCATTGGTAGATATGAAGGTATATTATATCACTAATACAGAGTACAATGCCTGGCACATAGTAGATGCATAATAAATATTTGTTGAAATGCATACAGCTAACCTTTATGTAAAAGGAGAAGGGATCAACTTGACAGTGAAAGACAATAGGAACAAATGCACATGCTAAGCATACACAATTGATCTGTCTTTGATTTTTTTTAAGCCAATATATATGTGGACAAATACCAAGAAATCTAAGGTTTTTCACATCCATATTTTTTAAGTCACTGAAATTTGCAAAAGGTTTCCAAAGATAAGTTTAAAATATTAGAAAAATCTGTGTATAATAAAGCTCTTTGAAGTCAGAGCCATCTTTGGATACTTTCTACATTTATAAGGGTTTTCACCATCCAGTTGCTCAGACTTCACAAATTGCTCAAGGGCTTTGTTAACACTCTGGGTGGTTTTTATCACCAGTGAAATATCAAAGTATGAATTGAAAGTATCTAAAATTCCTTTGCAGTTCATATACTTTATTCAAGATCTCAGGTAGTCTCCAAATATTTGACAAATGAGTGAGGTAGCCTGGAAATGTTAAAGAAAGCAACGGAAATTTTGTGAAATAGATAGTAAAATTCCCCCATTCTTCTTGTTCTTATGTTTCCAGTGAATTCTTTGGAGCCTCAAAAATGCCTTGAAGCAAAACATCATTAATGTTGGTCACTGGTGCTATGGCATTAAGAGAATTATTGAATGTCTGAGTGATGTGGGATATGAATTTCTTTATTATTGCTTAAAATATACAAATGACAGGCTGCTGGCCAGGGATGGAGTATACTTAACAAGGGCTGGTAAAAATACATTTGCCTATAATTTTGAAAATTCTAATCAAAAGGTCTTCAAACAAAAAAAAAAAACAAAGATGAAGAAAACTGCCTACCAAATCCATCAAGTTTGATGCAGAAAAAGAGGAAATATCCAATAGAGTATTCTTTTCTCCCACAGTAAGGGAAAAAGGATAGGAGAAGAAACAACCAGAAATTCACAGGAGACAAATCCCAAAAATGGATGCAACAATAAAACTCATGGCTTCATGTCTATTCATAAATGCACAAAGGGTAAGAAACCAATAAAATGACCTAGAAATCCTAATATAAGAAGGCAACTTTTACCTTAGAGGTATCATGGAGACTTGATGGGATAGGCACTGTGACTACAAATTATTCTGGAATGTCATAACGTATACAAAAGGAAAAGGACAGGTGAAAGGGGGAGGAGTAGCTTTTGATATTAAGAATGCATATTAATATGAGGCAATTAAGGAAAGAGAGAAGGGATGTATTTACAACATTTAGCACAGTGCCAAACACATAGGAATCACTTATGTCTTGAATGAACAAAGGAATGGGTGAATGAACAAATAAATGATCTCTACCATGTCTACACAGCCTGAACTAGGGGAGGATGGATTAGCTCACTTTTGGATATCATACAGCACTGACATTCAATCCAGTTTAACTTTTTGGCCTGAATATGTTTGTTGTCTGTACTTCTGGATATAAATAAAAATTACTCAGCATACTTTCTTTCCTTAACCTATTTACTAAAGCAAATAAAATGAGAGGGTAAGGGAAGAGGAGAAAGAACATGAATGACAAGTTTGATATATATACTCACAGAACCAATGAAAGGTAAGAATGGGAAGAGAGGAAATCTGCCTTTTCACAAATTGTCAAATTCATATGAGACTTCAAATAATCTTAGTCCTTCTTTGATCTCATGAAATGCTCTTTAAACTCTCTCACAACTTGCAGTTCTATTAGGAAAAGAAGAGAATAGAACATGGGAAGGCTTAGCAATTTTCTGATCACACTTATATAATTAAGGGCAAAGATTTAGGCAGAAGAACAAATCCTTTCTTTTGTCAAAAGATCCCTTGGATAGCAAATGTACAATGAAAATACTGAACTAAGTCTAGAGTAAAAGCCCTCAAATGTAGTAAAAAGAGCATGAGAAAGAATTAAAAATAAGGTTTCTAATGTCAGAGAGAATCCTGTATGACCTGGGACAATTCCCTCTTCCTCTTTCCAGATATTAATTTACTCATTTACAAAATGAGGGGGGCAGATTAGATGATCTCTAAAGTGATCTCCCAGGCCCCTCCAAGCTCTAAAATCTTTAAGTTCAAGTATGTGAGAAGCCTCACTCAGGAAAAGAAACAGTTGCTTCCAACCACTCAATGGTGAACTCATTTACATTTTCAAAAGGGATTATAATCCCCTTAAAAGGCTGGAGTCTAATTAATCTTGCCATTATGGATATAGTAACGATTAATTAAATATTTACATAGACTACCCCCTCTTTGCCACCCTGCCATCCTATTTATAGGATGTATTCCATTATGAGTCACATATATATTTGGCCCAAGAAGGTGAAGCTGGGAACCTGGTCATAATTCAGATTCTGCCCAAGGGAATTCTAAGAAGCTGGCTTCCAGATTCTTCTCTTCATTCAGAAATGAACATTAATGGTGCTGTTTTAAATTTTAATATTCTTAAACATAACCCACTGATACAAATGAATCATGAATTTTTATAATTTTAAAATCAGCCTATCTATCCATCTATCTATCTATCTCGATCTCTAGCTGTCTATCTATCTACCTATCACATAGGTACATATATGTGTGTATATATATGTATATGTATATACATATATATATATATATATAAATTTTAAAATAAGCCTATATTGTGATCTACAAGATCAAGGCAAAGCCCCATACTACCCCCTAGTGATCAAAGTTTGATGACCTCCAAATAACAGAAAACACAATAAGTGGACTTTAGATCACAAGAACAAAAAAATGCCCAGAAGCTACACAAGTCACTGCTGGTGTTCTTTACTTAGGATCCTTTTTATGATGGAAGAATAAAGCATTGGCTGTCAAGAGGCTGCAACTTCCAATTCCTTGGTCTGAAGCCTCAGTCTATGTAACCAAACAAATAGGTTATGTATATACTCGAGAGAAAAGACATAAAGCCACAGAGGGAGGGGGAAGCCTCCAGGAATAAGGTTTGAAGAACAAAATAAAACAACAGGTCAGAAGCAGGAATTCTAACTTTAAATTGGTAATCACAAAGCTTGCACAGTACAGCTGTGCCAAGGAGCATCTGACTACATAGAAAATAACACTTTAAAAAAAATTAGTTTGATCAATGGTATGTATGTAGGGTATGTGTGCGTGCGTGTGTGTGTGTGTGTTACATATATGTACCATACCACTATCAAATATAATCATATCTGAAGAATTAGACATACCTGTTTGGTTAGGAGTATCAAAGATAACAATATCTGAGATGCTGAGAAATAGAAGAGATTTTATATAAACATATATATGAATATGTGTCTGTATATTTCATGGCTAGATGACAGATAAATGGATGGATGGATGGATGGCAGATGGATAGACAGATAGATAGATAGAGAGATAGATAGATAGATAGATAGATAGATAGATAGATAGATAGATGGACACATGGATGGACAGACAAGATGGAAGATGGATGAGTGGATGATAGATCCAGCAATTTATCTAGACTTGTAATTTCATCATTATGCAGAAATCTTGTGTGGAATTTTCCCTCAAATACTGGAAATCAGGGGAAATGAGAACAAGTATCATATAGTAGGCTAAGGAGTAGCCTTGGTGTCAAAAAGACCTGGGTTCAAGTCCAGCTTCCAGCATGCACTAATTATATGACTAAACATGGGAAAGTCACTTAGACTATAATTTACAGACAAGTTTCCCATCTACACAAATAATTACACAAAACATATGGGACTATGTTAAGGATCTATTGGATCTCCTGGTACTGAAATTCCCTCCAATAATGCAGACTGAAACCTGATCTACAACTTAGCAAATAAGTTCCAGAAAGTTGATAGAAATAATCAATTAATAAACATTAATTAAGCATCTACTATGTGCTAGGCACATAGTTTGCAAAGGGGACACAAAAAAGGCAAGAGATATTCTCTGCTCTCAAGGAGCTAACAATTGAATGGGGGAGACAAATACACACACACAATCACACATACAGAGCAAGTTATATAGATGACTAAATAGGAAATAATTAACAGAGGGAAGGCACTACCCACATAGAGATTAAGTGACTTGTCCAGGGCGATACAGCTAATACGTGTCATGGATTGTAAAATATCCTAAGAGGCATTGTGGCATAATGTGGCATAATGTGGCATAAAGGGGACGGGTTGTTTTAGTTACAAGTCCTGCCTCTGACATATACTGGCTCTATGACCTGAGCAAGTTACTCAACTTCAGTGACTTAGGAAAGTGTTTAAGGCTTTATATAAATACCGAGCAGATACTGAACTGCATTAGTATTTTCCCATATATATTACAGAAAAAAGAACACTAGAATTGACTCGTTCAAAATTTGCGATCATAAATATGAAGTTTTTGTTGTTTCAGAGTTGTTTCAGCTACATCTGACTCTTCATGACCCCATTTAGGGTTTTCTTTGCAAAGATACTGGAGTGGTTTGTCATTTCCTTCTCCAACTCATTTTACAGAAGGCGAAACTGAGAGAAATAGAGTTAGGTGACTTACCCTATATAGCCACGTAGCTAGTAAGTGTCTAAGGTCAGATTTAAACTCAAGAAGATTAGTGCTCCTGATGCCAAGCCCAGTGCTCTATCCACTGTGCCCTAGCTGCCTCATTTAATAGGAGGACTGGGCTCAAGTTCGTTTTTACTCTTTCCACAAAATACCACATTTCTGGGCAAATGAATAATGTTCATGAGGCTACCAAGAAAAAAGAAACCCCTCTCACATACTTCCTTCGTCACCTATCCTTCCAGCCCAGTTCAAGTGCCAACTGATACCAATCCCTTAAAGCTGGAAATGTTCCCTTCCTTCATTATCTGATTTACTTTATATTTGTTCTTGGAACTGCTGGGGAAACTGGAAAACAGTATGGTAGAAACTGGGTATAGACTGACATCACACACCTTATACCAAGATAAGGTCAGAATAGGTACATGATTTATACATAAAGGGTGATACCATAAGCAAATTAAGAGAATATGGAATAGTTTATCTCTCAGATTTATGGATGAGGGAACAATTTAGGATATAGATATAGAGATATAGAAAGATATAGAGAGCATTACAAAATGTGAAATAGATCATTTTGAATATGTAAAATGAAAAAGTTTTTTGCACAAACAAAAGCAATGGAACCAAAATTATAAAGAAAGTAAAAACTTGGGGAGAAATTTGCAACAAGTATCTCTGATAAAAGCCTCATTTCTCAAATATATAGAGAGCTGAGTCAAACATATAAAAATACAAGTTATTCCCCAATTGGTGAATGATTGAAGGATATTAACAGGCAGTCTTCAGAAAAAGGAAATCAAAGCTATCTATAGTCATATGAAAAAATGTTCTAAATTACTATTGATCAGAGAAATGCAAATTAAAACAACTCTGAGGTGCAACCTCACACCTATCAGAGTGGCTAATATGACTAAAAAGGAAAATGTTCAATGTTATAGGGGATGTGGGAAAACTGAGACACTAATATGCTACTGGTAGAGTGGTGAACTGACTCATCCATTATGGCAAGCAATTTGGAACTATGATCAAAGGGCTATAAAACTGTGCATACACTTTGATCCAGTAATACCACTGCTCAGTCTATATCCCAAAGATATTCCCTCCAAAAGGGAAAAGGACCTATTTGTACAAAATATTTATAGCAACTCTTTGTAGTGGCTAAGAATTGGAAATAAAAGGAACACCCATCATTTGGGGAATGACTGTAAACAAGATGTGGTATGTGATTGTAATGAAATGTTATTATGCTATAAGAAATAATAATCAGGATGATTTCAGAAAAACCTAGAAAGACTCACATGAACTAATGCAAAGTGAAGTGAACAGAACCAGGAGAACATTGTACACAGTGACAACAATATTGTTCTATGAAGAACAATGAATGACTTAGCTATTCTCAGCAATACAATGATCCAAGACAATCCCAAAGGACTAATGATGAGGCATACTATCTGCCTCCAAAGAAAGAACTTTTGATTGAATATAGACTGAAGCATGATATTTTTCATTTGCTTTCTTTCATTTATTTCTTTTATTCAAGTCTTCTTGTACAAAATGGCTATTATGGAAATGTTTCACATAATTACATTTCTTTTTGTACTTATGTTGCGATTGGCATAATATTTATCTGTATACATTTTTATCTATGTGATTGAAAATTCCCTGAGGGCAGAGGCCATATTTTATTTATCTTAGTATCTCCTCCAGACTGGTATGGTGTCGTGGAAAAGATCATGAGGCTAATAGTCAGTCATAAAACATTTATTAAAAGTTCCTGTTATGTGCCAGAAACTGTGCTAATTGCAGAGTCAGGAGATTTGTGCATAGAATACACACTGGATAAGTGTTTCTTGAATGAATGGTGTAAACTGGGGCTACTGGAGGAAATTTAATTAAACAAAGTATTTTTCAGCACTTTTAAAGTACCATGAAGATATAAATAGCGCCATATTTATGAATCATTCTCATCTGTTTCAGAGAATCTTACAATCAAATTAAGTGATTTTTGGATAGTAATAAAATAAATAAGTACAGAATCTCAGAACTGGAAAGGATCTATGATAGGAACAAGTTCTAACCACTCCTGTCCACACGACTTAGACTTGTATTTCCTTAAAAGGTATTGAAACCTTCCTAGAGACTTGGTTGACTCATGAGATTAAAGACTGAGACAGCAACATAATTTCCTCATTGATGGAATGCAAAATAACTACAAGGAACTCCAGCTCTCCGATGCTTGATTGGCTTTCTTCTCTTTTGAGTTGTGGGTTCCTAACTCAAAACCCTCCTAAAGGGCTCAAAATTTTTCCCCTAAGCACTCTTTTTAAAAATTGTCTTTTATGAACATAATTAAAAGAACAATTTATACAACAACATTATAAAGAAAAACAACTTTGAAAGGCATTAGAACTCAGATTAATGCAATAGTAATCCATGATGCCAAAAAAAACTGAAGATAAAACATATTACTCAACCCTTGCCTTAGAGGCAATGGACTTTAAATGCAGGATGACTCATATGGTTTTAGACACGGCCAATGTAGAAATGTGTTTTTACTGGATTATGCATATTTATTATGAGGGATTTGTTGTTATTGTTCAATTTAGGAGAAGGGGAAGAAAGAGGTGTGTGTATGTATATATATGTATGTGTGTGTGCCCATGTGTGTCTCTGTGTGTGTCTCTGTGTTTCTGTGTCTCCCTGTGTTTAAAAATAAGTCAAAAAATAAAATAAAATCATCTTCTAAAGGTTCAAACTTTTTCTAAAAATGAGTAAAAAGATAACATTTCAACATTGCTTTGAATTTTCATGCTAATTGTTAACTGAGCATCCTGTTCTTTGAAAGAATAATGTCACATGGTAAAGATGCTTAGTGATGTTCTGAAAATACAGCCTCTCAGTCACTGAAGAGAGTGATTCTTGGTCAGTACTCTAGGGTGCTTATCTGAACGTACATTGGCCCCCTATATTCACACATAACACACATATAAAATTATTCCTTGGAGCTCACTTGGGAGCTCCAGACAGCTGGTTACATTACTCTTGCTTATGAATTTCTCCTTGTTCCCTTTAACAATTTTGATACCACAAATGCAGACAGAGCCCCTGACCCACCCTCTAATGTGTAAAATGGGGTCTTATCCTAAAGAGATGAGCATCTTTCTACATACTTCCCATACTTCTGCAGACTGGTCCAGAAGCACCTGAAGAAAAATAATATTTCCATCTGTTTTCTCTTTTAAAATAATGTAATCATTATTTAAAACATATTGAGCATTTTTTAAAAAAGAGTCAGAAAATGTTACTTGAATTCACTGGTATAATCTTTAGAATATTATACATGCATACATGCATACACACATGTACATATATGTTGGGCAAAGCATTGCAAATGGACAATGTACTCTGAGTTCAATAGGAAGAGGAAAATAGACCGGATTGCGCTTGTAAAATCAAGCAATGCTTTCAATGGTCCCAATTTTCTCCCCCCAGCAAAGGTACATTTCTTAAATGCCAACATTTTCTCCTGATGTTTTATGGCTGTAAATCCTGAGAAATCAAGAGCTCAAAAGATTCAAAAATTCCAGGTGACTCAAAGGGCAATGATAAAGCACTGGATGGAAACAAATAGACCACAGCTACCAGCAAGAGTGGCATGCATACAGAGGACAATAATAGATAGGTAGCTTTGAGAGGAGGAGAGGGAGAAAAAGATTATTATGTGAAAGGCACATGCCAATAGATCAGAATACAAATGCAAGGAAGGAAGACAGTCCCTGCCCTCAACAAGTTTACAGTCTAATGGATCAAGACAACATACATAAAGGGCAACTGAAGAGGAAGGAAGTCATATGCTCAAGGAATGGCAAGGAGATTGGAAATTATTGAGTCCTAGTTCTGTACAAGATAAGGTAAAAATTTGTCTATGAAAGCCAGGCAACCCAAGGAAGGAGTTTTGGTGGCAAGGATGCGAGGAGAAGATAACTAAAGAATCATGTGGGTGTGGCTGCAAAGTTCATGAGTTATTAAAAGAAAGAAAGCAGGAAATCAGGAAGAAGGGAAGAAAGAAAGAGATGAAGAAAGGAAGAATGAAAGAAGGAAAAAATAGAAAAGGGAGAAAGAAAAAGAAAGAAAACAAATCAAAAACAAAAGTGAAAGTAAAGCTGAAATTTCAATCTATCTAAGAAAATTATTGCATTTAGAAAGCAAAATGAATCCCTATAGTAAAAGATATTATGTAAATGCATAGTAGCAGTATTTTTAAATTTTTTTTCCTTGGGAAGGGGGAACAAAGAAAGAAGTTTGATTAGTACCCAGTCCAATCCTGCTTTGGAAGCAGTTTAAGGTTCTTCAGGATGAGACCTTATATAAATCTGACATTATTATTGTTATTTTTATCCCCTTATGTACCTTCTTACACTCAATTGGAAATATTTAAGATGCTAATGGTATGCCACTAAAATGAAAAAGTATCGAGGGGGCAACTTCTCATTATGTATAACTCTACCAGAGAATTCCTGTATTATCACTGAAATATGAGTATCCTGAGTGTGGGGGGATAATACCAGCTAATACTTCAAGACTTCACTCGTGTCATAACGCTGTGGAACATGCAACTGTAAATGATAGCTAGGCAAATTTTTAGCCCGTTCTTTAGTGTGTTATTTGAAAAATCCCCTTGGGAATAATGAGAATTATATGTGCAACCTCTGCAATCACAAATTAAACATTAGTGCTGAACTGTGAAAGTAGCACCCATCCATAAACAAACGTGCAAAGCCAGACTGCTTATAAAGCTAAAGGAAGAAGTCCTCCCCCTCCCATATAAATCCTTCTCTTGCAGCCAGTCTAACCAGAAGAGCTCATTTTTTTTATTTTATGCACACAGCTGGGAATTATCTCTATGACACAAACCTTTGAGTACATGTATGGAAGGAAGGTTGGAAAATGGATAATTGTTTTTATTATGCCTATTTTCATTTACATGTATTTGAAATTAGCATATTTTACAATGAATAGAAAATACAATGACTTAGTGAAGTAAGATATTGGATATAATATGAAAGAGTGCATACCCTTATGCTCCTGTGGTTATTTCCACCCCCCAGTTGAAATTCCTGGATTATTTGGGGAATAAAACATTTCAAACAGAGCTCTCTGAATGCTCCTTCTGGGATTCTATTAGGCAGTCTTCATTGATGTTTATTATTACATCTTATATTTACTATTGACATAATTGTTTGAAGTAACAATCATCAAACTCCCTTTCAAAGACTCATTGAAACTACAAGTCAAATTTACTTTTCACATCTACTAAAAAGATCCTAAATTACTATAATCCTGTGGGGTGGGCAGACACATAAAAAATAACTGTTCCATAAATCACCAGAGCTCATCCAGCAAGAAATTCTCATATAAGTACATTTCGAACAAGACCTTAAGATTGTAACATACTTTAACTTATTAGTAAAAATTATTATTATTCTTAAGTCACCATATTACTGCACTTTACAATTGCCAAAGCACTTTTAGAAATAATATCTTGCTTAATCTGACCAGGAATTCTGTGAGAGGGACAGTATCCCCACTTGAGGCTCAAGAGGTTTCCATGTACCAGGTTAAGCAGCTTACCTAAACCTACAGAACTACTGATGGGTACAGTCAGTGTTGGAATCCAGAATAAAATATAAACTCCATTTTCTATTTAAGGCCTTCCATAAGCAGGCTCCAACTTAACCTTCCCAGCCTTATATCATATTACTTGACTTCACAGTCTACATTCCAGGGACACTAGATTATTATAGGTTGGTGTTTAATATCATCCTGCATTCTCCTGTCTTTGCACGCTTTGATGTTAATATCCCATATTTGAAATATACCATTTCCTGACCTGTACCTGTTGAAATCCCCTCTTCCTTCATTGTCTAGAGAAGGTCTGTGGGAGACCAGGAGCTTTCCCCAATCCTACAGCTTAATGAAGTCTCTTCAATTTCTCTTATTGCATTTTGTCTGGAATTAGGCTGATGTCCTCACTATTCTCTTCCTAGAGTCAAGCCTGCCTCTTGCTGCTTTCTCGTCTTTGTTAGTGTCATTTCTTTCACTTGAAATGCCTTCACTCTCTCCCTTTCACCTATCCAGAAGCTTCCTGTCCTTCAAGTTTCTATAGGAAGTCTTGCCTTTCAACGCTGTCCTTCATTTATCTCTTCTTCCCTGTACTATTTTCAGCCTGTGCTACACAACGCCACACAATTTATACTGTCTTATATCGTTCTTCGATTGTTTCAATTCAATGAATCACTGTAGTGAAATGCATTATGTAAATGCACAGTAGTGATAAGGTTTTGGGGGGGCAGGGAAAGATCTTTGATTGGCCATTGTTTTGATACTGCTTTGGAAGCAGTTTAAGGTATTTCAGGATGAGATCTTATATCAGTATGACATAATTATAGTTATTTTCATTACTAAATATGTATTAAGCAGGGGACACAAATATTAAAAGTAACACTGTAACTAGGGGCTTACATTATACTTGCAGGAGAGGAGCATTCAACATGCCACCTATAGGCAACTACATAGCATAGTGGACAGAGTATGAAACTAGGGTCAGGAAGACCTGACTTACTGCCATTAGGGACTAAAAGAAATCTGTAATAGAATGTTCTGTTTTATAAGGTATTGGGGCAGCTAGGTGGCACAGCACATAGAGGCAAGGCCTGGAGTGAGGAAGATTCTTCTTCCTGAGTTCAAATCCTACCTCAGATACTAGTTTTGTGACCTTGGGCAAGTCACTTAACCCTGTTTGCCTCAGTTTCCTCATCTGTTAAAGGAAAAGGAGAAGAAAACGGCAAACCATTCCTATATCTTTGCAAAGAAAGCCCCAAATTAGGGTCATAGAGAATTGGATATGACTGGAAAAAAATTACTGAACAACTAAAGTAAGTAGACATGAAAACATCTAGGAGAGGCAAAGTACAAAGCACTGGATTTGGAGTCAGGAAGACCTAAGTTCAAATGCATTTTTTATTTATGAGGCCCTGGACAAGTCATTTCACCTATATCTGACTCAGTATCCTCATACGTAAAACAAAGATAGTAATAGCACCTACCTCCCAGATGCAAAGCACTTTGCAACTCTTTAAATGCTAGTTATTATTACTATTATTATTAATTACTATTATTATGTATTATGACAACATATTATAAGAGGCAATTTTAAAAAGCTCTAAATCATTACTCTAGAAAAGTTTGAAGAGGGAGTGATTGCTTTCATCTGGGGAATTAGAAGATTTCATGAAAGAGGGCATATTGGGTTGGACCTTAATGGAAAAAGATTTCACGTGCATGATTTCACATGCATCTTGTTTTCCCATGCTAAAGTGGAAGATCCCTGAGAGCAGGGAGAACCATGTTTTACAGTTCTTCCACATTCCCATGGCAGTTAGCACAGTGCTTAATAGATAGCAGCTACTCAATAAATGCTTGTTGACTTGTTGTCTGATTTAGTGAGTTCAGTAAAACTATCTCAAGGGAATTCAAGATGATGTGGAGTTGGCTTATATTCCTCTGATATCTCTAGGGAGCTAATAGAGAATGCCTATTAGATGACACTGTTGTGAGAGTCTCAGGAGTTTATGCAACAAGAATGAATAAACTCCTGTAATACTCAGGAGCTTTTATTATAAATATAATATAATAACGGCCAAGAATCATAATGGGGGATCATGTTCTAATATCAGTAGTGACTTAAGGGAGCTGATTTAATTCAGTTAAATTCAAGAAGCTTTTTCTGATCACCTACTATGTGCAAGGCATTTTACTAAGCACTGGGGATATTAGGGAAAAAGTGACAAGCTCTACCCTCAAGGAGCTTAGGTTCTATTTACAACTATTAAAAAAGATAAGTAAATAAAAGAGAATTTGGAGAGGGAGAGAGCACTAACAACTAGGAGGTTTAGGAAAGGCTTCCAACACAAGTTGGCATTTGAGTGGAGCCTGGAAGGATGGTAAAGCTTCTTAGGAGCATGAATGAGAAAATGAAGATCATTCCAGGCATGGGAAGCAGCTGTGTAAAAGCAGAAATGGGGTGGAGCTAGAGCGCTGAGCTTTAGGAGCTGATGTCCTAAGTGGTAGCTTCTGCCTTTCAAAATCTTATATGAACTGATCCAAAGTAAAGTAAGCAGAACTAGGAAAACTTAAGTATAATGATGAAAGCAATGAAAATGAAAAGAATAAATCAATAAAGCAAGCGAAACAAAATGCTATGAAATTATAATGACCAACTTTTGCCCCCAAAGATGAGATATGGAAAAGTACCAGCCTTGTTTGTTTCCAGCGATGGAGGGAGAGAGGGGATGGGGCCATGAAATACTTCAAATAACAGTGGACTTAGTTGATGTGTTGGCTAGTTTTGTTGAACTGGTTTTTCTTTTTTATTATAGGGGCTGGCTTGGGGGGAGAGGGGAGGTAGTACAGGGATATACAGGGTGTTCCAAAAGTCTTAGCTCAGTTTTAAGCTTTAATGGTTCAAAATTTCCCTAAGACTTTTGGGATAGTCTATATTAGGAAAAGTAGGTAATGTAAAAACAAAAGATGGCAATATTTTTTTAAAAGGCATACCTTCCAACTGACAAATTCTAAGTATACCACCAAATTCCTAGCAGATGATTTTTCACTATCTAATTGTATAGATTTTATATCATAACCCCATAAGTAAGAGACAGGTAGAAGTCACACTCCTTCACTGAATCGTTGGGCTTTCTCAGTTCACTGTCTACATTGATCAAGATAATGCACTGAATAGTAATGTGTAATCCACTTCACCTGTCTGGGTTGTCAAGTTAACTAGTATTTATTGAGGGCCTACTATGTGCCAGCACTGTACTAGGCACTGGGGATATAAAGAAAGGCAAAAAACAGTCTCTGCTCTCAAGGAGCTCACCGTCTAATGGGGAAAATAACATGCAAACAACTATGTAAAAACAAGATATATACAGGATAAATTGGGGGTGCATTTCCTTATATGTAAAGTTCGAGGCATTGTGAAATGATAAAATTTGGAAGTACTTAAAGCAATTTAAAAGCAAAAACGGTTCATTAGGTGAATCATTGACATAACTTAGAAATTACAACGACTGCTCTTCTTGGGTTCAAGAGGATCTTCTTTAATAGCTAATAATTTGATGTTACCTGGGCAGCTAAGTGGCGCAGGCCTTGAGTCAGGAAGACTCATCCTCCTGGGTTCAAATCTAGCCTCGGGCACTTAGCAACTGTGTGACTGTGTTGGTAATCAAAATGGCCTCCTTAGCACTTAGTTCAACAAGTACCCTTGAAGAGTATGGCTTTTGTTGGCTTTGATTAATTCAATGTATTTCATTGAGTCTTACTAAGTGCTAAGCCCCAGGGCCCAAACCCCTATTAGGTGTAAAACGTTAGTGGGTATGGATTGGCAACTAAGGTGGGGCCCAAGGTAGGACTAGCTCCAGGGAGAGCCTAGTTTACATGTCTGGGAGAGCAGAGGCTTTTAGACCACGTGGGTTTAAGTCCACCTCTTTGTGATGATTCTAGGTCATGTGGGTGAGTCACACATTCACATGTGTGACTCACCCCTAACGCTGAAAAAGATATAAAAACCAGGGGTTGGCTGTCTGTTCTTTGGAGTTCATTCCCGCAGCAGTGGTGGCCCCAGTGACTCTAGGCCAGCCCTTGTTCTGAGCTCCCAGGCTGAACCTAGATGTTGGTAACTATGAATTGTATTGGGTCTGTCTGTTGATATTTGTAATTTTATTGTATTTTGTTCTGAAGTTCAGGATTCTGGCTTTTTCCCCTGAACTACCTGAATGATGTCTGTATGCTGGATTAAAGTAAACTTGTCAACCCCTTCACCTTGCTTTCCTTAGTTAAGCAGATCAAAAGAACCTGTGCTTTCCCGACGTGCCGGCAGCTTTCTGGGTGCTGGCTGTGGGTGGATCTTACACCCCCACAGAAGCTGCTAGCCGGATTGTTGAAAAAGTGACCATGCGCAAGTCACTTAACTTTGTCTCAGTTTCCTCATATGTAAAAGGAGCTGGAGAAGGAAATGGCAAACCCCTTCAGCATCTTTACCAAGAAAACCCCAAAAGGGGAATGTGAAGTGCCAGATGTGGGTGAAATGACTGCAAACCAATGACAAGAGTCTACTATGTATCAAGTATTACTGGAGATCCTAATTCAAAAGTGAGCCATTGCCTGTCCTCAAGTAGCTTACAGTTTACTAAGGGGAGGAATATGTTTACAGGTAAGTAAATTGATAATGATAATGATAACTAACACTTATATAGCACTTATATGTGCTGAGCATTATACCAAGAGCTTTATAATAGTTATCTCATTTGCTCCTCGCAACAATCTTGGGAGGGAGATGGTATCAATACCCCCATTTTACAGATGAGGAAAACAGAGGTTAAATGACTTGCCCAGCTTCACGTAGCCAGTGACTAAGGCCAGTTTTGAACTCTTTTTTTTTTTTCTAGCTGCCCCTAAACCTGAAAGATTAAGTGATTTTCCAGAGTCACGTAGCAAGCATATGTCAGAGGAGGAACTACAACCCATTTATTCCTGGATAATAGCTGCCAGTTATACAGTGCTCTAAGGTTTGCAAAGTACAGTGTAAGTATTATCTCTTTTATCCTCATTTGGGTGCTACTATTATCCACATTTTACTTATTAGGAAACTGGGGCACAGAAAAGTTAAGCGATTTGCTCAGGGTCACTCAGCTTGTAAGTGTCAGGGGCCATATCTGAATTCAGGACCCCCTAACTTAAAGTCTAGTGATCTATTCACTGTACCACCTCTCTTCTTCTGTCTCTGATGCCAGCTGTCTGCCTACAATGCCATGCTGCCTGTAGGGTACATACTACATAATACATAGTACAGTAAATATTATAGATCCCATGAACAAGATGCACCATTGGCTACTCTATGGTGGCCACTTGCACTCCTGATTAAAGCATCATCTTCTCTCAATAATCCATTTATCATGTAATTTGCATTGACTCTATTTAACACACAGCTATGCATTTTTATACACCTAAATATGGCAAATACTCTCTAAATTCTGTGGAAGGAATCGTGAGTTCTTGAAGGCTACACTAGCTCTAGCAGCTCTATCAAGTCACAAAGGCTTTCAGTTATAGACTTGGTAACAGACTCTTCTGAGGACCTGCTGAATTAGGTTTACAGAGTCTAATAAGTTAGCCACAGGGTTACAAGTTGGGCACTAACATCTATATAGTGAAACATATTCCACATCATTTGGGAAATAATCATGGGAAATAAAATTACCGATTCTGGTAGCTAACTGAAAATTCTTGAAGCGGAAGGGCTTGCCCTAATTTTATTGTAGTGGAAAGAACACTGGGGTAAAAAAAAAACAAACTAGGTTTAGATCCTGGCTCTTCCTTTAACTATACATGTGACCTTGCCCTATTTGGTACCAGTTTCCTCATCCCTAAAATGAAGGGGTTTGATGAGATTACCTTGTCCATAGAAAACAATTCCCCTCTATGATTATCTCAAAAAATTTTAGTTACTTTTTTATATATTGAGTTTAATTAGTCTTGAAAATATGTACATTTCGCCAATGCACAAAATAATGTAAACAATCCACTCTTCCCATAGGAGGATCACAAAGTCATTTGGCTCAGAATTTTTCTATTGCCTAACGAATGGTTACCTTCCTTAGGAGGAAGAGCATCAAATAAGTCAGGCTGTCCTAACAACTAGATCAGATTACAAATTTCATTTTTGTTCCAATATGGACTTCTCAGTGGCTTGTAGACAGCATGAATTACAAAACTCTTAATTATCAGATAGAGCCATTTCTGAATAACAGAAAATTTAGATTGCTGTAAAGGTAATCCTATCCAGACTAGGTAGGAGAGCAGGATCAGATCAGAATCCATGAATCATGTAAGGTCTCACAATGCATCCTGGGCCATCTCTAGTCATCCTGTTGAATATCAGGCCACTGGGCCCATATGGCTCTGAAGGAGAAAGTGAGGCTGGTGACCTTGCACAGCCCTCCCTCACTCAAATCAAAGTCAACTACAAGTCATGTCATCGTTTCTCTGATGTCATGGTCCTCTTCGAGAACAAAGGACAAACACAAAAACAACAGCCTTCACCTTTGCACAAATTCCATGCTATTCTCACTTTTACAAAATCACAGGATCTCAGAATTCCTTCATAAGAGAACCAAAAGCCCATATAGTCTAATCTGTATGTGAATAAGTATTCCCTCTACAGAATCCCCTACACGTGGCCATCTAGTCTTGTTTATGGGCCTCCAATAAGTAAGATGCTATCTCTCTTTTGCCTAACCTACCCTTTATTAGTGCCCATGTTCCTATCACTCTATAAGAGTTTAGATGCTCATACAGTTCTTTGAAACCTGAAAGAGCCTCATGTATTGCTTAGATCTCATTTTGTTTTTAGAAGGCATAGACATCCATTCATTAAACATAAAATAATTTATGAAAATCCCAAACAATATTTTTAGAAAACTGATAATAAAAATTCACATGGAATTCCAATTTTCCATAATCTACATAATACCATGACTGTCATAGTAACTGCTATATGACTCTTCAGATGTTTTCCTTGAGTCCTCGAGCTCTAGATACGAATACATTTATTAATCTATTAACAACAAACACTTAAGGAGTTATACCTTCCCTCTTCCTATTCTTAACCATTAATAATTCCAATTCCTTACTCAATACATTTATGAATCTTTCACTATTAATATAATCTACTCCCTACAGTTTGTTATTTATCTTTCATTATCAGTAGAAATTAATATGAGCCTATTGCTAGTAAGTAATGTCATTCATTTTGAATGATCCATTTTGAATAGTCTATTTTCTATATAAAAGTCATCAAGCCCTGACTAAAATTCATCCACTTCTAGGTAGGAATACAGCCTTTGATTAATAGTGCCAGCAACTCATTACCCAACAGTTAGTCCAATATGTGAAGAACATCATATTTAATTGAAATTATAGAAGAATACTGGTAGACAGAATGCAATTACCCAAATTGGAATGTAGCCAGGACCCCACTACTCCCTTCAAACATGCCAAGGTGTCTTGAACAATCAGAACCTTAGTTTGAATATCTCATCCCAACCTGGCACTTGTAACATGACATGCCCATCAATGGGGGTATTAGTTCAATAAGCACTGATGCCAAGCAAAGAGTGCCACCTGCTGCTTTCTTGCCATCCCATCTATCCACACCAATATGTGCTTACTTGGGTATCTCTTACATATACTTTGAGAAAAAAATTACAATTTTTGGAACTTTCATCATCTGACAAATCCCTGAGAACCTATTAGATGGCTACGGAGAATATGGGGCATAAGAGAAGTAGCAAGTGTTATTAGCATGAAACAGATAACCTGTTTAGGCTTCGATCTAAGTTTAATAATCTCAGTATATAAACACATATATAACTTGGTTCTATAATACAGTCCTTGTTTAGTATCTTTACTATTCCCAAATGCCCTGCTTATCTGGATGCTCATTTACTGAATATAATTCCAGATCTTCTTTTTAATTTGAACAAGCATCTGTTCACTACATTTTTAAAAATACCTTCTTTAAGACATAACTTCTTCTATTGTGGTTTCATTGCTTGGTGTTAGGAAGGGAGGTTTTCTCAACTGGACAGTGAATATTAAAACGATGGGGATTTTAGCAGCAAATCAATAGAAGACTGAGCCAACCAATGTGAGCCAGTTCCATCCTCTGACTTAACTAATTCCACTTTGAACCATGCTCAGAAAATATATTGCTTGACAGCCTGAAGGAGGTTATCTCTCTTATAGATGAAGGGAGAGGTTAATTGGATATTAGCAAAGCCCTCAAAATGATATACCTACTTCTGTTGGAGAAACCAAAGGGTGTCAAGCAGGGGGATCCAACAGGCAATTTCCCTTTGCACATGACTAATCTTTGTGATAAATATATAGAGTGTGCTTTTTCATTGTATGATCTTTTAAAGGCAAAATTACCTCCAAAATTTAACCAATGCTTGAGTTCTGGTTACAGTAGCACAGCACTCGTGCCGTCCTAAATGGAAGCAAGCAAGCCAAAAGGTCAAGATAAAATTTTCAGAAATTGCCCTCATCTTCTTCATTAGAGGGTTGTATTCTTTAAAATATTTTTGATATTTGTAATCAAACATGAAAATCAGTCATCACTTAACAGCATATGAAGAAACACACTGAAAAGTCTTTTTGATTTGACCACCTTACTTATGACTTCAGATGGCCACTTGTTTTTGTGACAAAATTTGAAAATATCAAATTTAGTGTCACCATTCACATCACACTGCTAACAGTTACACAAAATATCTTTGTTTAGGGGCCTAATAAAATTGGTCATATAAAGAGGAAATGAGATTTTTAATGCAAAATGAAGCTGACAGTGCTCTTCTATTACTAGGGTCTTATTAGGGAAAAATTCTCTGACATCTGTTTATCCCCTGCAGCCAACCTTGTATTCAGAATACAGTAATTGATTCACAGCATCCACTGGGGATCTAACTGGCTCACTTTCCCACACCGCACTACACAGGTATCTCTGCAGCTAATTCTGAATGTACATCTACATCGTTATCTCCTGGTGAACTGTGACCCTAAACACTTTGGAGGCCCAGATGAAAGTGCTTCCTCAACCCTCCAGTGCTAGGGGTATAGGGGATTCTGCAGCATGGCAATTCACACAGGACATCCAATCAGAACCATCCCCTTTGAAGCCCTTCTCAGCTGGGAGACCATGAATGATTCATAGCTTCTCTACACAGACTAAAGAGCAAGAGTAAAGCTAGTGTGTATTATTCAGGACTGCATCCTCAATAAGTCTCCATGTTCAGCAAATTGCTACAATGTTTTCTGCTTAGTCCTTACTTCTATACAACATCTCTTTTGTGTACAACTTTTAACAAAGAAAGGTCTTCTGTTTAAAATGAAGGTGTTGATTACACCATTTCCTCTCTGTTTAAATAGCTACTGGTGTTGTCATGGATTTGAACAGTGGCCCAACCCGATGAGAAAGGGAACATGGCTTCAGATGATAGTGACAAGATTCCAACTTTACAATTGTGTTCCCCTTCATTATAGTATATTCAAAATTTTAATTTGTATGGTATCCCTCTGCGCTGCATGGAAACTCTTCTAGAGAGAAACATTTTAACCTCAGTAACATGGTTTACCTGCTGGAAAATATGCTTTGCCAGCCAAGACTGCTGGGTTGTCTATGAGGCCTAATGCAGAGCCCCACACGTGGTGGGCAGCAAATACCCAGAGATCATCATGCTAACGATTACTAAGCATCTCCTCAATCCAGGGGTTCTGAAGACACAATAAGCACATATTGCCCCCCAAAGAATCATCAGTTCTTGAATCTTCATTATTAAACAATCTATGTTTTCTTTGTGTCATGATTCATGGAGGGTTTATATCTTACAAGTTGAATTATAAGCAGCGAGAGAACACCATAGAAATGCTATCTGAAAAGGAAATTTCCAGCTAAATATTCCAGGCTCTTTGGTCTAAGAATGCCACCCAAAAGTGAGCATATCAGAGAATTCTGTGTTTGTAGTCCTACATCTCTATGTGATCATGAATTGGAAGGCAATCTACCCAATCACAGCTAAGAAAATATTACCAGGGTATTAAATGATTTTTAAGAAATATTAAACCATACTGTTCTGTTGTTTGGTAGATGATCTTTCCCCAATTTGACCAAAAAAGAAAAAGAAAGATAAAAAGAAAATATTAGTGTAATCACACAATAATATCCAAATTGTTTAGAGCTGAAAATTAACATGGTTGAATTCAGCAGTCGCTAAGTCATTCAAGGTCTTCTACTTCAGACCTGCATAAACTCACGGATTTCAGACTGTTGGTTTCTGGTGAGCATGGATTTCATGCACTTTAGTACAAGTTTGTTAGTTTCTTCTCTGGCCTAAGCTCCCTTGTGTGCAGCCTGATTTGCTCACTGCTGGTGCTGATTGACAGGTATGGCGATGGAAATGTAAATGATATGCAAATGACCATGTTGGGGTAGCTCTTTGTAAACAGAGTTGATGGCTATATGAACACAGAGCTCTGTGACAATTGCCTTCTATCTTTGTCAATGGGAGCACTCAGATGTTTGTAGTACACAGGTAAACTGTAAAGTGCCCAGAGTCAGTTTTGCTCCCCACTACCTAATTCAGGAATGCTCCCAAGCCTTGGACTTGGGACATAAGTCCCTCAAACGGATGCCATTATTTCTGTTCTAGAAATCTAACTAAAACTGTTTTGCGTGGCTACTCCTAAAAGATAGAGCATATGTGACTTCAATAAAAAATCCTCAATGAATGACATAATCAGTATTTAATGTCCAGAATCTCTGCCCTGAGTCCCTGTCTCTATCCCCATGAAGAACTGAACCATATAATCTAGGATACTATTCAGCCAGGCGATACTTTTCTTTCATTCATCTAAGCCTTCCAGTTTTTCTGGGTAACATTTCTTTCCTTCTGGGGTTGAGGGGATTTCTCCCATCCTCAATTTCTACCTTTTAGTGTTCTATATCACTGGGGGTGAGAGAGAACAGGGCAATTCCTCCATCTTCTCAAACTCCTATGAATCGATACGTAAACATTCTAGTCCCTTTTCAATGTTGTGCAGTAGTTCTGAGAATGGGTCTCAGTTTACTTAAACTTCTTCCTCCTTCCCTTTCCTTGTATCCTTTGACACGTAAAAGGTATGAAGTGCTGACCGTGAACCACATGCTTTTTAGATAGAAAGGGTCATAAAGATCACCCAGTATACATTGTTGTTGTTTGTCCTTCATTTTCCAAAAGTACCAATGTTTTGATTCATGGGTGAGTTGGATTTGAGTGAGGCAGAGGTGCACAAAGTCATCAGTTTCACTCTCTTTCCCAAAATCTTTGACATCCAGCGGTGAGACAACAGTCAAGACAACTGGCAATGGCCCAGGATGCAATGGATGACTTTGGTGGCTTTGATGTCTGACCAAGCTCAAGCACTCCACGGTGCCTGCTTCAGCCACCTACATGGCTGTTGGAACAAATTGTTCTCATCCACCCATTCCACCAGAGGAAGTCTTCGCATGCTTGGGGTAGATACCCCCCTCGACTCACTCACGGGTTTGAGGGCCTCATGAAGATCATCTTATACACATACGGCTGAAGGAAAAGAGGCTGAAATAGATTGTGACTTGCTTAAGGTTAGACAGATGACAGAGCTGGGATTTGAAGCCGAATTTTTTATCTCTAAAGCTAAACAATAGAAAAATAAAGAAATCCATAATAAGTAATCAGACAAATTAAATGTATATGCTCTGAAAATAATTGAGAAGTTCTATGTAAACAACAGATACTATGACATTTTCTCTATGAAACAAGGAAGATGTGAATTCTTTTAGGTTATTTATTCTAGTAGTGTTCATTGTAATGAACTCCATGAAATAAAGCTCTGTTGTTGCTACACGGCTGCTCCTGTATAGATACGTAGTACCAGACCTCACATTTTTTGACGATGATAGGTAGCAATGTAGCATAGTAGATAGAGTGTTGGACTTAGAATCAGAAAGACCTGAGTTCAAATCATATCTCAGATACCTTCTAGCAATGTGGCCCTGGGAAGTCACTTAGACTCTGTGAGCCTCAATTTCTTCATCTGTAAAAGGGGCTAGGAATACCTACCTTATAG
Source organism: Trichosurus vulpecula (assembly GCF_011100635.1). NCBI lineage: Eukaryota > Metazoa > Chordata > Mammalia > Diprotodontia > Phalangeridae > Trichosurus > Trichosurus vulpecula. The sequence goes on along the minus strand of NC_050576.1, from coordinate 340,657,998 downwards.
GTTTGTTGGGGAGATCAAATGTCCTAGAACATACATTTTATAAACCTTAAAGTACTATATAATACTAGCAAATATTTTGAGTTATCTAAGTTATTAAAAAGATCAACACATTTATGAGGTGATTACTCAAGCAAGATAAAGAACAAATGTTTTTAATAATTTCATAAAAATTTTCATAATGAAAAATTTGGGAAGAATAAAGACAGTAACAGAAGAGATGTCACTGAATCATTAAATGGAGACATTATAGGATTTTCTTTCTCTCATAGATGAAAACGTTGATGGTAACATGAAGTGATATGAAGGAACGTGAATGGGATTTCAATCGTGATGATGGTTGTGAGGAATATAAACCATAAATGTCAAACTATTCTTATGTTTTTCTCTCTTTCTTCATCTTGACCCAGGCTATGTGAAATAGCAATGGCTCTATGAAATGAGATTTTCACCCAAGGCCATTGTTAGTATCATCAGTATATCGCAGAAGAGAGTTGTAAACATTTTAGGTACTACAAAACATGACTACAGTGATTTAGCATACTATTAGGGTGAAAAGTCTGTCATGATGGAAGAAGATATTAGATTACATCACAAACATCCACACTCTAATCATGTACTTCTTATAATATATTATACATTTGTTAAGGCAATCAGTAAATGAGAAGATCTTTCTCCCCCCTTCCCCCCCAGTCTATCTGAGTAGGCTTAAGGTGGGGCTCCAGGTGGGGCCAAAGAAGGGAGGTCTAATCATATCTTGGCTCCCAAGTAGGCCCAAAACCCCTATCTATTAGGTGCTAAGCCAATGTGGGCGTGAAGCCCCCAGGGTCCTAAGGGGAGGTGCTAAGACCAAAGCCAATAGTAGCCACCTAAGTTCTGGTGGCTCAGGTGAAGTTCTAGTCAATTGGGTGACGTCTAATGACTGTATAAAAAGAGAGAACACATCTTGGAGATGGACACGTGGTGAAGGCAGGAGAAGCAGCAGTGGTGGCAGTGGCGGCAGCAGTAGCAGCAGAAGCCAAAACTGAAGCAGAAGAAGTTGAAGCAGCAGGTGCTACTGAGAGCAGGACTGACCCACATGCAGACCAGAGAGTGCTGAGCAAGGGCTTGAGGCCAGTGGGTAATCTTCTTACTGGAGGGCCCTAGCGTTGGGAGGGAGCCCAAATACGATTTGCCTTACTGTCATAATGTTTTCCTGTAACCTCCCGGATACTTTTGTGAGGCGGACTTATTGGGCCTGGAAGCTTTTGTCAGGGCTATCGAATTGGGGATACTGGTCCGTGGGTCTGCTACTTTGGAGCTTGAATAAATGCTTTAATTCCTCTGTCTTCTACTTAGAGAATTCCTTATATCCTGCAGTTCTGAACCATTCAGGCATATTTATGATTTTCTTTGAAATCATGAATTCTGCCTTTACGTTATAACATTATACATATACACATACACATATACTTCTTATTGCCACCACTCTTGTGAATTAAATTGGTGTTTTTATTTTGTTGAGGGATATAAGTCAGATAACATGGATTTCGGGAAAGTAGCCTTAGTGTAGTAGGAAGTAGGAAGTACACTACCAGATATTATAGTATTAAGAGGACAGGAGTGCAAATCCAAAATCTGTAACTTACTATCCGTAACTTTGTCAAGTCACTTAAATTTTTTAGTCATCTATCTGCAAAATAAGGACATTGGACTGAATGACCTTTAATGTCTCTTCCAGATCTATATGGCATGATCCCAATAAACATGGACAATGGGAAACATCATAAGATGGGGGAACGGCAAATGTCCCAGTTTTCCAAAAAGGGAAGAAAATGGATTTAACAAAATGCAGGCCACTGAACTTGACTTCAATTACTCTCATAATTTTCCAATGTATTATTGAATGGATATCTAGTGAACTTCAAGAAAAGGATACAATGATGACGTTGGTCATCAAGAACATGCCATGACTCCCTAAGAACATTTCCTTTTTTGACAGGGCTATTAAGTTGGCAGATCAGAAGAATATCATGGATGTAGTTTACCTAAATTTAGCAAAGCATTTAACAATGTCTCTTGTGGAAAAGGATAAGAGATGTGGTCTGGATAATAATGCAATTCAATAGATTTGGAACTGAGTGAATCATAGGATATGACAGATCTTTCCTGTTTTCATATCAACTTGGAAGAAAGTCTCCATTGGAGTGCCTCAAGGATCTGTGCTCAGTCCTGTGTGCCTTAACATTTTTTTTCATAAATGCCTTGAATAAAGGCCTGAATGGAATGTTTATCATATTTGCAGATGGCACAAAGCTAACAGGGATAGTGAGCACACAAGATGATAGTAAGGCGCTAAAAGGATTTTGATATGCAAGAATGCTTAGCTACATCCAAGAAGATAAAATTTACTAAATTTATAATCTTACACAGATTCAAAATATTGACTTCATAAATACAAAAAAAAAACTATGGTTAGCAGTTTGCCTGAAAAATATGCAGGAAACTTTCGTGGGCTATAAACTTAATATGAGTTAGAATTGTAATTCAGCAGCTAAAAAAGCAGATGTGATTTTGGATGGCATATGGTTGTGTGCAGAATCCTTTCTTCAACATATCAGGCAAATGATTAACCACCTTTTGCTTTGAAATTTCTGGGGAGTGGGCCTTACTACCTCTCAAGCTAGCTCATTCCATTGGAAAGCTCTAAATGTTAGATTATTGTATACATATACACAAACATACATACATACATATGTGTATGTGTATATATGGTATATGCAATTACATATATAAACATGTGTACTATGTGTATGTGTGCATACACACATATATATTTCCAAGAATGAAGAGATGATCATCTTTCCCTACTGATCAGATGATATATAGAGTACTATACCCCATTTTGGGTACCATATTTTAGGAGGGAGGGTGATAAGGTGAAGAGTTTCCAAAGATGGTGAAGGGTCTTGAGTCCATGTTATATGAATAGATGAAGAGTTAGAAATGGTAAGCATAGAGAAGTGAAGATTCAGGAGGTACAGTATTTGAAGGGCTGTCTTGTGAAACAAAGACTAAGTTTTTTTTCGTTGGTCCCTGAGAGCAGAACTAGGAGTATTGGGTAAAAGTTGCTGAGACAAATTTAGGTTAGATGTAAAGGAAAAAAAAATCCTAATGATTAGAGTTTTCCAAAACTGAAATGAGCCAACTTGAGAGGTAGTGAGCTGCGCCCCCTTCCCAGAGATCTTCAAGCAAAAAATGTTTAATCATTTGCCTGATATGTTGAAGAGAGCATTCTGTTTTAGGTTATACTATATAGAAGTAGGGTCTATTTCTAAACTGAAATTTCTACACTTACATAAGTATACTTCTTACATCACAGGGAGTTTTTTAGTAAATATTAAAGTACTATTTAGATGTGAATTATAGTATGAGGAAATTAAGGGGTTATTAGTGACCTTGAAGAGAAGGTTTTTAGTTGAATATTGGAGACTGAAGCCATATTGCTTTGAGTTGGTTGAGGAATGAGTAGGTAAAGGAAGTGATATAGACCACTCTTTGAGACATTTAGAAGAAGAAAAAAACAAAGTGAACTTCCATTGATGAAGAAATGGCTGGATAAACTGAAGCATATTAAATAATGGAATATCATACCGCGAGAAATGATGATAAGGAAGGTTTGATTCATACTGAGTTGAATAAACAAAGGAGGTTAAAAATGCACACAAGATTACTTTGTAAAATGAATGTAAATGAAAAGAACATTCATATGAAGCACAAATCTCTGCAATTACAATAACCAATTTTAGTCCTGGACAAAGATGAGGAAATGTACCTCCCTCCTTTGGTTGCAGAAATGAGGGACCCAGAGTGCAAAATGTTGTCTGCCCTCTTTATCAAGTCTCTGTTGGTTTTGCTTAACTGTCTTTGTTAAAATGAAAGTTTCCGGGATGGGACAGTGTGGGGGGTGCGTGGCAGGGCAAAGAATATTGCAAAATGAATATGACATACAAACGAGAGGCAGTATATAAAATAAAGTCTAGGTAAAGCATAAAATGAAGTTAGAAAGGTATAACGGTTAGAGATCTGACCTCAGAGGCAGGAAGATTCCTGTCCACACTGGCCATGTGACCCTTGGCAAGCCATTTAACTTCTCAGTACCAGAGTCAACTCTCTAGGATTATCAGTTAGAGAACAGCTGCCAATCTTTATTGAAGGAGGGAGTTTACTTAGTAGGAGTTCCATACACAGCTAAAGTCACAAATCTAAAAGTATTTTTTAAAGTATAAAAAAGTAAGACCCAATAAAGATGGGACAATAATTAAATGAAATGGCAGGGTTAAATGGAAGATTGTTGAACATAAATGAGGTTTAAAAACATTTTTAGGTAGAGGAAGAGACAGATGGAGAAAATACATGAGAATGACCTATAGAAAAAGGTCTAGGAGGATGTGAGAGGAGGAGTAAGATTTAGGGCACAATTGGAGATATTAGCCTTTACAAGGAAGAGCATCATGTCATCATCTGCTATGACAAAGCCTGTCAGGCTTTAGGCTCCATTGGGACAGCCTTCATGATTTAAGAATCACCTCCAAAACACAACGATGGCTCGTATAAGGATGTAAGTGGAGGAATGGTAGAGATAAATTGAATCATCATCATTCTGACTTTACCAGCAGGGACCAGTTCGTAGGGAACACTTGCTGCTTGTACTTCTTACCCAGATCCACATAAATTTTGGTTCTGTGGTCTCCTCTCTGCTTCAGGGAAGAGATCCACTATATTTTGGCATTGCACTAGCAGGCAGCACAATTAACATGTGCTGGATTTGGAGTAAGAAGACGTGGGTTCAAATTCGGGCTCAAACACTTATTTCATGTGTGAGCTTGGGAAAGTAATGTGACTTCTCTGGACCTCAGCTGATTCCGTTGTAAAATGAGAAAGTTGAACTACATAACTTTCAAAATTTCCTTTTCATTCTAGATCCCAAGAATCTTTTGCTAACATTAAATTACCCTGGGATTCCTCTTTGTGGTCTCCAATAACTTCATAATATAGATTTTTTGAACTACAATTTTGGACCAAAATTTAGTGGTTCAATTGGAAATGGTAATGACATATAGATCTAAGTCTTGGGATGGCATTCACTGAGGCATTTTCAGCTGGGAAATTGGGATATGGCTTGCAATCTAAAGGAATGATGTAAAGATTTGAGAATGAATGGACTGGGTTCACTGCTGTAATTCTATGTTTAAAACCTTGAGGATCTTAAATAAGCCACAGGACCTAGAGTAATTTTTATGCTGGAAATTAACTTGAAAAGCAGAATCATGATAACAACACTGGCCTTTTCTATTAGGTCAGCTTAGGGATAGAGACTAGAGTAAGGGAGAGGGGTACATGGTGGTAGATTATAATGGCCTAAAGTGATCCAGGAAAGTTTGGAGAAGGTAGAACTTTAGCTGGTACTTAAAGAATAAAATTAATTTGGAGAAGTAAAGAGGAGGAGGGATAATTTTCTTGGCAGGAGGCACAGAATGAGCAAATAAAACAAGCAGGAATGAGTAAGCTATATTCACGGCAGTGAATAGAATACAGGGCAGTTAAATAGCACAGTAGATAGAGTGCTGGGCCTAGGACCAGAAAGACTCATCTTCTTGAGTTTAAATCTGGCCTCAGACACTTATTAGCTGTCTGACCCAAGGCAAATCACTTAATCCTGTTTGTCTAGGTTTTCTCATCTGTAAAATGAGCTGGAGAAGGAAATGGCAAACCACTCCAGTATCTTTGCCAAGAAAACCCCAAAAGGGGTCATGATGACCAATGAGTCAGAGAAATGACTGAACAACAACAAAAGTGAATGAAAATCTAGTTAGATTAGAACAGGGGCGGGGAACCTGCAGCCTAGAGGCCACATATGGTCCTCTAGGTTCTCAAGTGCAGCCCTTTGACTGAATCCAAAGATTCTGTTCTGTGAAGTTTGGATTCAGTCAAAGGGCCACATTGAGGATTTAGAGGTCCACATGTGGCCTTGAGGCTGCAGGTTCTCTATCCTTAGATTAGAGTATTTCTATTAGGAAGATAGTATAGTGCAATGGAGAACACTGGAATTGGAGCCAGAGGTCTTGGGTTTGAACTTCAGCTATGCCACTTAATATCAATGTGACCTAATGAACATAGTATATTAGTGTAATACTATGGATAGGAGTGGGGATAGGGATTGTATTCACTGATATAAGGAACTCCAAGGCAAGGAAATCTTCTCTACTAAAGCAGGTCAGTAGTTCCTCTACAACTGACTTTTAGAGAGTTGCCCATAGAACTAATAGTTTAAATTATTTTCTCAGGCTCCAATAGACAGTATGTTATTTTAGGAGGGGGATTTGAACCCAGGTCTTCTGGTTCTGATATCAGCTTTCTATCATACTGACAAACTATCTCATAAATTTCAGTTCCCTCAGTTAAATTGCTGACTGTTTTTAATGGGAAGGATCAACAACTTCAATTTCAGCCATGCAGTCAATTCATTTTCCTCAAGTAGGTATAGATCTTATTTTCTAAAGGCAAAGTATTTTACTCCCCTTATTCCACTGGAAGATTAATCTTGACAAAGGAGCACAGATTAAGCACTAGAAATTATGTCAGAAGTAATCTGGTTCAAGCCCAAAATTTCCAAATAAGTTCTAAGGATCAGGGAACAAAAGACTTGCCCAAGATCACACAGGTGAAAAATGACAGAGACAGCATTAGAACCCAGGTCCTACCACACTGCTCAGATGTAAGGTATTATGTAACCTGGCTTATTCAACTGCTTGCAAACATTGTTTGTATCCCAAACCTATGTAAAATATAATGCTGCTCCAATAACTTCACATGGTTGGTCATCATCAATACCATCCTTGTTTCACACAAAGAGATTGGCAATATGGGGTCATCTTTGGTCTGAGTTTCCCCAGGTATCCATGCATTGATGTAACTGAAATCCCAGAAAGTCTCTTAGTCTGCCTCCTTATGCACTACAGAAGAGTATAACCAAGCCCCTAGTTATCATCAAAAGCATTTATTTGATCACTTAGTGCCTATGGTGTTATGTTCTACTAAGTATAAAAGGCCTTTAAACTCATAGTTCAAGTAGTATGTTGAGAACCTTTAAAGAACCAGTGAGTGTCTCTGCAGACAAAGATATGTGAAGAATTAAGCAATTTGGTGAATTGGGGTTATGAAAACAAACAAGTTTGATAATTATATATGTACGTATATATAAGATATAGAAACCTTTTTTATTGTAGTTATAGTTTTTGCAAGAGAGGTTTTTTTTTCCTAAAGCTCCTAAATGAATGCTTCATTTCTGTTTTATTTGGCCTTTTACTATTAATAGCTGATGTTTGAAAATGTGCACTTACTAGCTGTGTGACCTTGGGCAAGTCACTTAACCCCAATTGCCCTGCCTTCCCCTCTCCAAAAAAAAGAAAATGTGCATAAATTCCTTCTTAAAAATGTTAATTTTTAAAATAGATGACATCCTACTAAATTCAAGAACTGGTTTTTCATGCTGGAATAATAAAGAAAGAGAAAAGACTTGGGGAACAAACAGTATTGTGGTATTCTGTAAATAAGTGATATAATCTATAGTATTTTGAACTTGGAGTGAGAAAAAGTCAACATATGAAACCCACCTTAGACATTTACAAGCTGTGTGAACCTTGGCAAGTCATTGAACCTCTCTGTGCTTCTGTTTCTTCATTAGTGAAATAACTGGATGGAACCAAGAAACCTTGACTGAGAGACTTGACCCCTCAGTAATTCTCTAAAACCACAAATTCCAAGTGTTTTCAATGTATATCATTGGAAGGTGATTGCCAACCAGGAGTTCTGTACCATAATGAAATCACAGGCATGGACTAAAGACAAAAAGGATACTATGAAAAAGCAATGTGGTAAAAGGGATTGAAGGCTGACCTTGGAGTTAAGAAAACATGCCTCCCAGACCTGCACTGGCCATAATAGCATTACGATTGTAAGTCACTAAACTTCTTAGTTTCAAAGGCAAATTTTTAAAACTACAAGTTGTCCATCTACATCAGAGAAGGCAGTTTCCATACTGGGAGTTCCCTACACCCATGAAATCACAGGTACTGTTGAAAAAAAAAAGTAAAATATACTTACAAAATGCCAAAAAAAAATTAACTTAGAGCCACTTAAATGAGCAAATGTAAAAAGAAACACATAATGTTTATTTTTGTAGAAATTGTTTCTATATTCCACAAAGTCAGTGAATTTTAAGGAAAACCTAGAAAGCCAAAATAAAAGAACGGCAAAATGATCTATTATAATCAATCCCACGAAAAAGCTATTTTGGGCCCCAAATACTTTGTAGAAATGATCATTTTGATTCAAATTAATCATCAGGTTCTTGATCTTGATTGAAGTTTTGCATGCCGACCTCTGCACAACCTATTACAAATCCCATTGATTAGTCCATCCTTTATTTTCCCAAATTCCAAGAAGTAAGAAAAGTCCAATATTCAAAAACCTTTGCAGGAGAATATTCAGAAGAGTTAACTATAAATCTGACCAAATTAAGTAGGATGATTGGGGATATCTACATTTATTCACATGTTAAATTGGAATGCTCACTTCATATTAGCAACACTGAACACAAAGTCCATACCTTTTGTAATTCATTTACATGCAAATTACAAAAGTTTTGAGACATATAGCACTCTACTTCACACTCAAAAGGACTTTGTTTAGGCAAGTTATATATTTAGGGAAAAAGTCCATTTTTTCCAGAATTAACTTACGTTGACTTATCCCTCCTCAGAGTAGTACATGGTTAATTTATATTTAATGGATCCCACTACTCATTGCCCTCTTCTAAGTTTTAAGACCATGATAAACAAGGATTCCTTCCTATCACTCAAAGCTTTTATCATCGAGATGGCTGAAATGTGAGCCTGCCTTCCATTTTCCTGCATGCTGTGTTTGAAAAGTAGAATTTTCTCTCTTGAACAAGGTCCTACTCAGTTTTGTAATGAATAGCAGCTAATTAAACTTGCGATGACCTCGTTGTTTCGGTTGCAAATACCATGGTGTCTTGAGTCATTTACAGAGCTGTCATTGATGGATGATGGTGCTTTGCCATAATTAGGCGGTAAACAGTGTTAACCGAGCAGTAATTCATGCTAACATTACTGAGGTGTTGTATAATAACATGGCCAATAACTTGGGTCGCTACTGTCTGTTAGAAAGGATTCCGATTTCCCTGACGGATCATATTCTTCTTAGCCAAAAGAGACTTTACGAGATTATCACATTACAAGTCAGCCAACACTTTTATTCCTCTGTCAAACCATCTCTGTATGCAGAAGGGGTGGCTGCTTAAGAGGTAGATTCATTTAAAACATAGGTCTGTGAATTGATATATTCATTTCCTAGAGGCAAAGCAGTTTAATGACATTTCTTCGTATAGAATCTGTGTCGTCATGGTAGAGATGAGGAATAAAACAAAATAACGATGAATAGAGTGCTAATGGAGAGAATAAGGAATGACTGAGATCTAGGTAGATCTTTGGAAAAACCATAAAAGAAAACATGTCGATATAAAATGACATTTGTATTTTGTCTTTTATTTACTAATTTAATTATAAGGATTCCTAAGTACTCTATCACAACTAGCTAGTTCATTATTATTCATTGTATTTCTGTGCAGGTAAATTATGCATTTCATACCTTTTATAGATGGAGAAATTAAAGCTTGGCATGATGAGTCAGGGATACAAAGAGAAACTGAAAATAATAATAATAACTAGTATTTATACAGCACTTTCACATTTGCAAAGTACTTTAAAATGTTGTCTCATTTGATTCTCACAACAATCCTTTAAGATAGATGGTATTATGATCCCCATTTTATAGATGAAGAAACCGAGACCAAGTTAAGTGACTTATACTAGATCACACAGCTAGTAAAAGGTCTAAGGCTGGATTTGAACTCAAGTCTTTCTGATTCCAGGTCAAACATTCTATCTACTATACCACACAACTAATTCTAGGTAGCAACTATAGAAATGTTGGGGACATAACTTACATCTTTGGTTTACATACCAAAGAATACACTAACACTGTGTATGATAATTCCGTTTAACCATGACAACAATAAAGAAGAACCCAAGTTGATCAATTAATTTCCAAAAATTTAATTCCTTTGAAGTGTGCACTAAAGCTTGAGATGATCATTCAAGAAGAACTGAAGTATAAAGACCGTGCTTGAAACACATATGTCACCACATAATCGTTTCACCCTGGTTTTTTTTTAGTCCAAAAATTGGTTTATAACCTTTCATCCTGTAATTACTGCATGGTATAATTCTTTTCAACACACCACTTAACAGGTAAACAGAGCAGCAATGTATTCACCAGTGGCATATGGGTACAAATTTATCTCTTGTGCATTGCAAGCCGGCGAGCCTGGAATTCTTAGCACACGTGCATTGCCAGTATTCAATTTTAACATATATTCATGAGTATCCCATGCATCCTAATCTTGTACCAAAGACAGTTTAGTAAATGATTTTTATTAATACCAGCATATTTTTTTTGAAGTTTCACATAATGGCCATACCCCTTTTTTGAAAAAAAATTGGCATAAAATCTGTGATGTGTTGAGCTCCTCTGCCCCAACATCCAACTTGGTGGGGTCTGTTACCGCACCCCCCCCCCCCCCACGACCCAGGCCTTTGCCTAGCAAAGGGCCTGATCTCCCAGACAGTGAATGGGGCGGGAGCCGAAGGTGGTGAGTGACTCTGTTTATTGTTTCAGCAAGCAGCATTTTTATACCTGTGGTTACGTAAGCATTAGGGCCTCCCTGGTTCTGCCTACTCTCCTCCCCTTCTCTTCCCATGCTAACCCGAAGTTCCCTGCGGACAGGCAGTCCAGGCAAACAACAGGAAGTTCCTTGTGCTCTGGTAAGCCCAGACAGAGAGCCGGAAGTGCCATGTGGTCAAGCAGGTCCGGGCAAAGACCTGGAATTGCTACGGAGGCAACAAAGGCGAGACCCCTCCTCCTGGCTCCACCCATATCTCAGAGCCCTGAGTTTACCTCAGCAGGCCCCGGGCGTGGAAGTCCGAGGAGGGCAGGGCTCGGCTCTAACTTGCCCCGTAACAGTGATGATTATGAGGTGAAATGCAGTATACAATATTAAGCTCCTTTGTGCAGAAGTTTAATAGCACTGACACACTTTTATTAAGACTTTCATTTTTAGAAGACCTCTTCCACCCTCACCATAGTGGTAATGAGTACTGTGCTAAACTACTCGTTTCAATTCAACAAACATATATTAAGCACCTACTGCATGGAAGGCACAATTCTAAATAATGAACAAAGTGCCACCTTTGTGACAAGCAAAAAAACTACACTTTGCTTATTCAGATTAGGCAAATGTCTCATTATTCTTTACTCCCTTTACAACTATAAATATATTTCAAAGTTCTATCCAGGCCCCAAAATGTAAACAATCACTTTTCATTGGATTGCTTTTTTGAACATCTTTTAAACCAAAATAAAAGCTCTCCTTGAGTACAGCTGTGAAGAATAAGAGAAACTTCATTGTGGAAGGCACAAGACCCAGCACATTTCCCTAGAGAGCTCATTCAATTTAACTATACACATTTATTAAGTGCCTACATGCTCAGGTCTTCTCATCCTAAAAAAACCTTCCCTTGACCCTGTTATGCCCTCAAGCTATTGTCCTGTCTCTCTGAAAAGATACTCTTCTTCACCCAAACCTCATACAAATCCTTGAACCACAAGCTTGATTCTCCCTTCAAGTTTAGCCCATTCCCCTGACTATTCAATATTCCGTGGCTCCAGAGAAATCAAGACAAAGGAGACACTTACTCTGCTAATCTCTCTTTTGCTGTAGCTCTTTTGAGGAATCTATAATGCCTTTGGTGATAGGCATCATAAATGCAGAAGTGTGTACAAAAAAAATCATTGTACCCATTGGGGGAAATAAATCAGACAATTACCAAGGTAATTGTGCATAAACATTGTGTTTGTTGTTTTTCTGTAGTGAAGAGAGAATGTGAATGTCAGACTTGGGAGCCTTGATTATAGGAAATGTATATTCTTAGGCCTTGGTGTTAAAGGCAAAATTCTTGCTTTGTCAATATCTGCATTTTATGATTCCTAGTCTAAAAGCTAATGTTCCCCACCTCTACTATGTTGAGCAATTCATTGTGGCCAAAAATTCACCCACAAGATACAAGGTGTATGGCAGAGACTTAAAGAAATAAAATGACAGTGAGGTAAAAAGGGAAGGGGTCTCAAAGTCTGAAACAACAGGACTGATTTTTTTTCATGTGAAAATTACTTACAAGCTCAAAACTATAGACATAATGAAGTTACATAATAATAATAATAATAATCAACCAAGTAATTCTCCAAAGTTCCTTTCAAGATTTAGCGTATGAACTGGGAGAAACTGGTTCCCTAAGAGCTTTTCTACCTATTCAGTCTTATGTTCCACTCCTCCAGAATAAGGACCACTGGCCCAGTCAAACTTACTTTCTCACTAACCCCACATATGCTGTACTCATTCTCTTCTCTGTGTACTGTTCATTCCTTTTTTCCCTCCTTAAAATGCCCTATATGTTCAAATGCCACCCATTCTTCAAGGTCCAATTGAAGTCTCACCTTCTCCAAGAAGCTTTTACAAACTACCTTCCCATTTCAAGAACTCTTTTACTACTTAGCATCTGCAACATGTACTTTAGTCCTTATGAGGTGTTCTATTTATATTGCCAACTAAAGGGATGATATCTTGTAATTTTGTATTCTATGCAGCATATTGCATAGTTTTTAAAAAATAAAATATTTTAAAATAAAAAATTAAAAAAAAAATAACTTTTAACAAATACCTTTTATTTTTATATTACCTACATTTCCACTATATACCTAGTTCATCCCCTCCCAGAGAGAGATCTCTTATGATAAAGGAAAGCAATTAGATGTTCATCAATGTGTCCCCCAGTTCTTTGCTATCGCAAAAAAAATTCTGCTTTAATATTACAGTGTATCTAGGGCCTTTCTTTTTGCCACTGTCCTCCTTGGCACATATGCTTTGTAATGGCTTGTCTGGCTCAAAGTATTTGTACATTTCAGTTACACTGTTTGTGTAATTCTAAATTGTTTTCACACCTCCAAGAATGCATTAGTATTCATATCCTTCCAACAGCCCTCCAGTAATAACTATTTCCAATTTTTAAAAAAATTATCAATTTTCTGGGTATGAGTTGAAGCATCAGGGTTGTTTTGATTTTTATATATTTTTATTTTTAGTGATTTGAGACATTCTTTCATATGGTTGCTATAAGTTTTTAATTACTGTCTAATAGTCAGGGAGGACAGCTAAGAGAAAGTTGCATTAACAGCTTCAGCATTGTTTGTTCATTTCCTTTGACTGGAAATGGCATTTGGTCTTCCATATTTTTGCTAGTCATCTATATATGCTGGATATTAGCCCACTATGAGATGTACTTAAAATTTTTCTCAGTTGACTATTCCCCTTCTTATCTTAGTTGCATTTATTTTGTTTAGGCAAAGATTTTAAAATTTAATTCAATAGAACTTATTATATCTTTAGTAATTACTTCTATTCATTGTTTAAGAATTTACACTATCCGTAACTGTAAAAGACATATAATTTGTTTCTCTTCCAATTTTGTTATGGTATGAGGCTAAATATTCCAATGGTGAATAAATGTTAAATTGATTGTTGTATGATACAAGATGTTGGTCTACACCTAATTTTTGCCAGATAACTTTCCAGTTTTCCCAGCAATTCTTGTCAAATAAAGATCTCTATTTTATATATTTGGAGGCAATCTTTTATTTCTTTTGTGTCTTCATGTGTTTGTTGGCATAAAACCCTGTGGAATAGGGTTTATAATTCTTATTTCTTCTGTTTCGTTGTGATTGCCCCTTGAGCAGTTTTTATTTTCTTCATTTGATTTTCCCCTCTTTTAAATCAAATTGGCTAAAGATTAATCAATATTGCTAGTCTTTTAAAGAGCCAGCTTTTAATTTTGTTCATCAGTTCTGTAGTTTTGCTTTTAAATATACAATTGATCTCCTTCCCCTCTAGTTTTCAAGATTTCCTCTTTTGTTCTTTTTGGGGGAGGGTTCTAATACTATTCTATTTTGCATTATCATTTTAATTGCATATTTAGTTTATTAATTCTCTTTTTCTATCTTATTAATATATGTTTTTAGAGAAAGTTTTTCTTCTGAGGGTATTTTTAGCTGTATCTTAGAAATTACTATTCTTTGACATAGCTATTGATTATTTCTATGATTTGTTCTCTTTGTACAGTTCTTGAAACAAAATGAGTGTTCAACAAATAATTGCTAACTGATCATTGAATAACACAGTCTTGCTGGACTTTTTTTGGGGGGGTGGTCAGAATCAAGATAGTAGAGAAAGTGCTCAGTTGAGCTCCCCCAAGACCCTCCAAAAAAACTTTAAAATGACGCCTCCAATCAAATTTTGGACTGGTAGAACCAATAAAAGGTCAGAGTGAGACAGTTTTCCTGTTGAAGACAAGTTAAGTGGTCTGTGACATCTCTGACATGGGGGTGGAGGCAGGCCCAGGGCCCATTTGGATGAAACATCAATATTGGAACAAGGTGGTAGTAACAGAAATAGCAGCAACTTCAGGAGCTCTCAAGACAGAGATAGTAAAGGGACCTGGCAACTGCTCAGAAAGAGATTACCAGGGCTTCTGAGCTAACACTGGACACAAAAACAGATACTGTTTGGCAACTCTATTGCCTATACTCAAATCTAGGTCATAGTTCAAGGGTGGAAAGGAGTACTTTCACAGTCAAGAGGGAGTGGGAATCCTGAGGGGGGGGGGGGGTATTACTTTTGCTCACAAGGGATCAGGGATCATGAGGGACAATTTCCCTACTTGTTCCAAGAGAGTTGTGACCCTGAGAAGCAGTATCAGTTGCAATCCCAAGGAATCAAGAGCCCTTCTTCAATTAAGAATCAAAGTGCAGACCAGGAGAGAAGTGACCACACCTCTCCCTAGATCACAAAACCTTGGAAGCACCAAAACCTTCCAAACCCCCAGAACTAGCTGTAGGAACAGCAATGTGAAAAAGCCTAAAGCTTGGGAGAGTATCCCTTCCACTACCTACACATTGGGAACAGAGGACAACTTGAACATAAAATTCAAAACCAAGAAATAGAGTTGAAAATAAGCAAACAACAACAACAAAAGAACCTGAACATAAAAAGCTGCTATGGTGACAGGGAAGTTCAAGACATAAATTCAGAAGAAGACAATGAAGCAAAAAAAAAAAAAAAAGGAAAAAATGAATTTGACACCAGAAAAAGATAAAAAAAAAGAAATGATTTTCAAAATAATATGAGTGGCAGAAGAAAAATTAGGTAAAGAAAAGAGAACAAAGAAAGAAAATTATGAAAAGGCAATTAACAACTTGGTAAAAGAGGCACAAAAATACTGAAAATAATACCTTAAAAACAGGATTGGTCAAATGGAAAACATGGTAAAAAGCTTCACTGATGAAAATAATTCCTTAAAATTTAGAATTGGTAAGTGAAAGCTACTGGTTTCATGAGACATCAAGAAACAAAGTTAAAAGAATGAAAAACAGAAGAAAATGTGAAATATTTCATTGGAAAAACAAATGACCTGGAAATAGATCAAGGATAACTAATATGAGGATTATTGAACCACCTGAAAGCCATGATTAAAGAAGGAGCCTAGACATGATATTTCAAGAAGTTATCAAGGAAAACCACCTCAATATCCTAGACCCAGAGGATGAAAGAGAAATTGAAAGAATCCATCAATCACCACCTGAAAGAGATCCCAAAATGAAAACTTCCAGGCATATTATGGCCAAATTCCAAAGTTCTCAGATCAAAGAAAAACTACTTCCAGCAGCCATAAAGAAACCATTCAAATACCTTGGTGCCAAAGTCAAGATCATACAAGATTTAGCAGCTATAATTTAAAGAAGAGGGGGGCTTGGAATACGATATTATGGAAAGGAAAAGAACTGGGATTACAACCAATAATAACCTACTCAACAAAACTGAGTATAATTCTTCAAGGTAAAAAAAAGGAGGATATTTAAATAGAAGATTTTAAGCATTCCTGATGAAAAACCCAGAGCTAAATAGAAAATTCAACTTTCAAATACAAGACTCAAGAGAAGCATAAAAAAGGAAAAATGAAAGAGAAATCACAAGAGAGTCAATAAGGTAAAACTGTTTACATTTCTATATTGGAAGGTGATACATTTGACTCCTGAGGACTTTATCATGATTAGGACAGATAGAAGGACTCTACACAGAAAGAGGACAGGAGTGAGTCAATTATGTTGAGATAATATGGGGGGAAAAAGAGTAAGGAAGAAAGAGGGATGTCCTGGGAGAAGGAGGAAAGGAGAAGAAGAATGGGAAAAATTATCTCTCATAAGAGGTGCACAAAAAAGGACTGTGGGATGGTGGGCAATGTTTGAAACTCATTCACATCTAAATTGGTTTAAAGTGGGAAAGATATATATGTATATATGTATGTATGTATAGGTATATGTATGCATGTATACATATATGTATGTGTGTATACATATACACATATACATACACATACATACACACATACACATATACATACACATACATACACACACACACATACACATATATATATATACTGGTAATAGAAATCTATCTTACCAAACAGAGAAGTAGGTTGCGAAGAGCATAAAGGAAAGGGAGAGTGATAAAAAGGAGAGTGGATAGAAGAAGGCAGTGATCAGAAACAAAACAAATTTCAGAGGAAGGACAGGCTAATGAAAGAAAGAAAAGGATAAACAGAAGAAAACAGGAGGAAGGGAAATGCACAGGTCGTAATCATTAACTGTGAATGTGGATGGTTTGAACTCTCCTATAAAGTGGAATCAGATAACCGAATGGATTAGAAACCAGAATCCAACAATATCTTGTTTGTAAGATTGAAGCAGAGAGACACATACGGCAAAAATAAGGGGCTGGAGCAGAATGTCTTACACTTTAGCTGATGTAAAAAAGGTAGGGGCAGCTCTCATGATCTTAGACAAAGCAAAAGCAAAAAGGGATAAGCAGAGAAAACTACACTTTGCTAAAAGGCACCATAGACAATGATGTAATATCAATACTAAACATACATGCACCAAAAGTCATAGTATCCAAATTCTTAAAGAAAAAGTAAATGAATTATTATAGGAGGAAATAGTAAAATTTCACTAGGTGGAAGACCTCAATTTTCCTTCTCAGGGCTATAAGTCTAACCATAAAATAAGTGACAAAGAAGTTAAGGGGAAGGATAGAATCTTTGAAAAATTCGGTATGATAGTTTTCTGGAGGAAACTTAATGTGAATAGAAAGGGGCATGAATTTTTCTGTGTTATACGTGGCACCCTTACAAAAATTGACCAGGTAATAGGGCATAAAAACATCACAACCAAATGTAGAAAAGCAGAAATATTGAATGCATCTTTCAGGACCATAATACAATAAAAATTAAAGTCAATAACAGGCAAAACACTTTTTATACAAATAAAGACAGATCTAAACAAATTGGAGGAATATTAATTGCTCATGGGTAGGTTGAGTCAGTATAATAAAATGACTGTTCTAAGTTAATTTACTTATTCAGTGCCATACTAATCAAATTACCAAAGAATTATTTTGTAGAGCTAGAAAATATAACAACATTCATCTGGAAGAACAAAATGTCACGACTATCGAGAGAATCAATTAAAAAAATATAAAGGGAGATAGCCTAGCATTACCAGATTTACCAACTGGTAATCATCAAAACAATCTGGTACTATGAAATAGAGTGATGGATCAGTGGGATAGATTAGGTATATAATACATAATAGCAAATGGCCATAGTAATCTAATGTTCGATAAACCCAAAGATCCAAACTTTTCAAAGTAAACTAATGTAGCAAAAATTAGAAGGAAAACAGAAAATTAGTGAAAAAACTTTTACAGCAAATGTCTCTGATAAAGGCCTCATCTTTCTAATATATAGGGATCTGAGTCAAATCTATAAAACTAAGAGCTATTCTCCAGGTGATAAATGATTAAAGGATACAAACAGACAGTTTTCAGAAGAAATCAAGGTTATCAATAGTCATATAAAAATGCTCTTAATCACTACTAATTAAAAATGCAAATTAAAACAATTCTGAGATACCACTCGTACCTATCAGATTGACTAACATGGCAGAAAAGGAAAATGAGAAATTTTGGGAGGATGTGGGAAATTGGAACACTAATGCATTATTAATGGAGTTCATAAGTATTCTAATCATTCTGGAGAACAATTGGAACTATACCTAAAGTGCTATAAAACTGTGCATACACTTTGACCCCAGCAACACTACTAATAGGTCTGTATCCCAAAGACATCCAGAAGAAAAGGACCCATTTATACAAAAAAATATTTATAACAGCTCTTTTTGTAGTGGCAAAGAATTGGAAATCAAGGAGACGCCCTTCAATTAGGAAATGGCCTGAACAAGTTATGGTTTTGATTGTGTACCTATTGTGTGGTATATGATGGAATACTATTGTGCTGTAAGAAATAATGAATAGGATGGTTTCAGAAAAACCTGGGAAGACTTATATGAATTCATGCAAAATGAAGCGAGCAGAACCAAGGGCACAATGTATACTGTAACAATACTGTAAGGATCATCAACTGTGAAAGACTTAGCTACTGTGATCAAAAAAACAACGATCCAAGACAATTCCAAAGGATGCATGATTAAAAATGCTATTCATCTCCAGAGAGAGAACTGATGAACTTTTAGCGCAGATTCAAGCACGCTTTTTTAAATTTTCTTTGCTTTTCTTGGGTTTTTTTTGTCTGTTTTCTTTTGCAACATGGACTAACATGGGGATATGTTTTGTGTGACTTCACATGTATAATTGATATCAAATTGCATGTTTTTTCAAGGAGGGATTGGAGAGGGGCAAAGAGAATCTAAAAGTCAAAAATATTTTAAATGAATGTTGATTTTATACATATATATATATATAATTTGGGAAATATTTAGTAAAACAATATATATATGTATATATATATTTTAAACTACAGCATTGAAAAATTAAACTTAAATCTTCCTTTCCATATCCAAGGCAAAATTTTGCACATCTTAAACACCATCAAAAAAAAAAAACTTACTTGTAGTCACCCATTCATTTTAGAGATCTGTCTGGATATCATAAAAGTATATTTCATTTTATTGTGTAATAAACATTTAAGTAGGAGCCAGAGTTGGAAAACCAGCAAATGACCCAGCCACAATGTGGAGGAGCAAACATAAACTTTCCCCCCAACACTATCCCTGCCCAGTACTACATCTGACTCCTTTTTTAGATGCTGAACTTTTGTACATTCTCTCCAATACTTCCTTCATGACATCGGTTGTTGCAGACTAAAAAGAAGAATAGGCCAACTCCTTGCTCTTCCCTGCAAATTCTGGTCTATTTCTTTGACTCACTCTCTCAGCAACCTCTTCTTTTTTTAAAGCCTCATTACTTTGCTTGTCTTGCCTAATCCGGAGCCTTAATCCAGTCAGCTATTGGCCTCAAGGAATTCAGCAGCAGATTCTTCTGCTCCAACCCAGCTCCTGCTTTCTTGGTTAGGAACTTCAAAGCACAAATTGAAGTTCTCTGTCTCCTCCTCCCAGCACCCTTGCCCCCATCTACCATTCACCCATACCTTCAATTACTGTGTACCTTCATTCCACCTCAGCCACCCACAGAGAGGGGGCATTATCTTAGATATTTCCACAACCATATAACTGCTACCCCTATGATTTTGGACCTCTGAAATTCTTTTTTGATAAAAATTCCTGCCCTTTTTATCTCTCCATCAGCTCCTCTTAATTTATTCTTTATCTTTAGTATGCTCTGCAGTCACTCCACCCCTCCCTATTCACTTCTCTGGACTCAGTTTCTTTAAAAGTCTTTACTGTATTTAATCAGGTATGCTATGCTCTTAAATCACTCCCCCTTTGATTAAATTTCCGTTCATGCTTTGTGAAAACCAACTCTATGTTATTACCTTTATGCACCTGCACTCCTTCTCAAGATCTGGTCCCACTGCTGAAGGAAATCATACAATGGTGTTACCAATAAAAATCACATTCTTAATTGCAACTGGACAGACAATCACCTTTAACTCTTCCCTTTCTTTACCATAAGATACGGTCAGCTATTTCCTTAGCATCTCTCACATGCATCTCCCTCTCCAGCCACACAGCTACTGTCCTGGGTTTAGGCCATCACCTATTACCTGAACCCATAATATAGATTGCCTGTTTGTATTGCTCATTCTAATCTCTTTTTCTCCAATCATCTTTCACATAGCTAGCAAAATTAATATTTCTAGAGCTGTAGGTCTGACTATAGTATCCCTTACATTAACATTTACAGTAGCTTCTGTTATCGCTAGGGTAAAATTCCAAACTCCTCAGAACTGGCATTTAAAGCCCTCCATAATCTTGTTCCCATATACATTCCAACACATTCCAATTCTGGACAGACTGGATTATTGGCTATTCTCTGAACTCAACATTCTACTTTCCCTCCATGAGGTTATCACACCTGTACTTTCCTCATTTCCTTTCTGACTCCTTAATCAGTTTATTCTTTACTCCTTTTCTACACTTGAATCCCTTGACTGATTGTCCTACCATTTAGTTGTATTGTCAAATCCCAGCCTTGGGATTACTACCATCCTCCTCCTCCTTCATTCCAATTCATGTGTTGTACTTCCTTTTGTACCACTCTTAACAGTTTTCCTATCTCACTATCATTCTGGCTATTCTAAACATTCTTATCTCTCTTTCATACAATACCTATCTGCCACCCTCTGAGATGAAGACCTCACCTATACATTATTCAAAAAGAAGTGAGGCCATTCAGGGAGAAATCCCTCTTCTCCCTCCTCCTCATCTCACAACATGAAGAAATCTTCACCCCTCCCTTTTTCACCTGTCTCTCATGAGAAGGTACTCTTCTTGCTAAAGCAAATGCTTCAGTATTACCTTTGATTCCCCTCCCTTCCCATTCTTCCTTATCAGATTGGCTGCAACCCCATATTATTCCCATTCCCTCTTAAATCTTGTACCTACTGGCTCCTTCCCTGTTGTCTCCTCCATCTAAAAACAAAATACAAACAACAAAAAGATGACTCAATTCTAACATTCTTTGTTTGGTGAACTGAGAAACCATATGTTAAGAAACCGGAAAGCACTTGGTACCTCTACTCCCCTCATTCCCTCTCTTCTAAAACTCTTTGCCAATCTGGCATGTAACCTCATCGTTTAAACTGAAGCAGCGTTTCTAGAAGTTACCAATTATCTCTTAGACACCAAACCTATGGGCTTTTTCTGTCTTTGTCCTTTTTGATCTTTCTACAGCTCTTTACACTGTTAATCCCCCTTTCTCCTGGATACTCCCACTGCTTTATGCTCCTGTGACATTGCTCTCTTTTGTTTCTCCTGATACCCATCAAACTTCTCTTCCTCAGTCTCCATTGCTAGAACGTCATCTAGGTCACTCCCACTAACTGTAGTGTCCCAAAGTTCTGTCCTGTTCCCTCCTCTTCTCTTCTATACTACCTTGCTTAGTGATCTCATTATCTCCCATGAGATCAATTATTTCTATAATGTGATTCCCAAATCTATATCTCCACCCCTAACCTATCTTCTGAGCTCTAGTCTCACATCACCTGCCTTCTGGATATATCAAATTGCATGTTCCAAAGGCATTTCAAACTGGACATGCCCAAAAAAGAAGTCATTATTCCCTCCCCAAACCCTTCCCTCTTCCTATCTTTCTTATTATTATTGAAGGCACCACCATTCTTGTAGTTACCAGGTTTGCAACTGAATGTCATTCTCAACTCCTCTTTTGCATTCACTTCACTCATCTATCATATCTGGTCATTACTATTTTCATAACATCTCTCATATGTGTTCCTTCTCTTCACTCCACTCAGAGTCACCACTCTGTCGAAATTCCTCATCACCTCAGGTCCAGACTGCTTTAATGGACTTCTAGTGGATCTCCCCATCTCAAGTTTCTCCTTACTCCAATCCATTCTCCATTCAGCTGCCAAAGTGAGATCAATCCAACCTTCTATCCAGGTGCTTCCTATCATCTCTAGGCTTGAATATAAATCCTCTGTTTGGCATTCACTCAAAGTCTTGCCAAACTGTTTCTTTCTACTTTTTCAGCCTTCTGATACTTTTCTATCCTGTTCCTACTTTATTAGCCAACTATATTTGCCTGTTTCCTCTTCCTCACTCACAACACTCCATGTTCTGATTTAGTGTCATTTTCACTGGCTTTCCCCTATACTTAGAATGTTCTTCCTCCTCACCTCTGCCTCATGCTTTCCCTGTAATCTTTCAAGATTCAGTTCAAATTCTACCTTCTGAAAGGGACCTTTCTTCTCTTCTCTCCGTACTACCTTTGCTGGTGCCGTCCCTTTACATTGCACATCACTTTGATGTATGTAGTTACTTCCATGTCGTCTCCTCCATTAAAATGTGGGCTTCTAAAAGTCTTATTTTTGTCTTTCTTTTTACCTCAGCACTTATTACAGTGCTGGCACACAGGATGTGCTTAATAAATGCTTGTTGTTTGACTAACACTAACTCAATTCCTTTTTATTGACTTTCTCCCATACTTAGGATATGACCTTCAGCTGATATGTTCTTCCTCTTCAATTTACTAGCTTGTTTTTACAATCTATGTTCACTTATCACTTCAGCTAGGTGTCACAAGGATAGAATGCTGGGCCTAGAGTCAGGAAGCCTTAATTTCAAATCTGGCCTCAGATACTTATCAGCAGTGTGACCCTGGGCAAGTCACTTAATCTCTGTCTGCCTGTTTCTTCAATAATAGCACCTACTTCTCAAGGTGGTTATGAGAAGCACATAAGATATTTGTAAAGCAGTTAGCACAGTGTCTGGCATATAGCCATAAATGCCTACTAAATTCTTCTTCCCCTCTAAATAGAAAGTAAGCTCCCTGAGGGCAGAAACGGGTTTGTCTATTTGTATCCCTAGTGCCTAGCACAATACCTCCTACAAAGCAGGCAGTTAATAAGTGTTTTGTTAGATTGGAGAGAAGAATTGCATGATAAAACAGCATTTCACACTCCTTTGTGTAGAATTGTAATAGACTTGGGAATGATAAGAAGAATGAGGGGAGAGAAGGAGCCTGAATTCACCAGGTGTGGTATGATGTTCCAATTAGATACAGAGGTAAAGATATTCATTTAGAAGTGATTTACCAATAACATAGCTATAGTAAAACTTTGGTTTAATGATTTATAAAATGCTATTTTTCTTTCTAATTTCCCCTGGGCCATATAGGCATTTTAGTCCAGGTTGAAGCAAGTAATGGACATTTCAACACCAGTCTGTGTTTTTTCCTTGCTTCGTGATTTTCTGTTACACTCATAAGGGCCAATTTAGCCCTTTTTATGCATATGTGTAACTCTGTCTTTTATGTGTGCTGCTCAGCATTCCCAAGCTCTACTACTGTCTGCCTTATATGATTTCCAATTAGAGTATTTCTTAATTATTAGAAATATATTATGTCCTGAAGTATTTCTAACCAATGCTAGAAATCTAAAGATACAGATCATAAGTATCATTTGGGGAATGAATTAAAGGGAAAATCTAACAAGAGGTTGTTCTACAGGGGTCAGTCCTCAGCTCAACACTATTTAACATTTGGCCAGCGGTTTGGATGATGGAATGCCAATGAGCTCATTACATTTGCAGATGACATCAGGTAGAGGAGGTTGCCAGTATGTTGGCAAATGGAATTATAATTCAAAATATCCTCAAACTGGAACAGTGGACAAAATTGAGCACTGACATTGAATATGGACATATTCAGGGTGGTATGCATGCTTTTACTCGGGGAGAGGGAAGTCTATACATATAGAATATGGTGACTGGTCCAACAGAAAACAAGTTAGAAAAAATAGTGAGTTGCCAGGAACTAACAAAGTAACAGCCATTTTTTTTTCTTTTTAACAAAGAGAAATAATCCACAAAGAAAAACATCCATAGCCTAAGATTCTAGAATTCCTCTCCTCAAAACTTCTTAGCTACATTACCGTTTTCTTCCATTTTTTCCTGCCTCAAAAGACACTGGCTAATACTAATCACTCTATTTGAACCCTTGATCACATTCCATCCTTCTTCTGGCACTTTGCTCCAGCAAAGTTATCTTCTCTCATGTGCCTTCAGTCCCTCCCAAAGGACAAAAATCATAGCAAATGTGAAAATCATAGGAAAGAGCACTAGGCTTGGTGCCAGGTCCCGGCTTCAGCACTTACCACTTGAAAAACTGCACAAGTCCCTCTACCTTTCAAATTTTCTGAGAGAGCTTTGCCACTGTTCCTCCTTTATGCTTTTCTCCTTCTGTTTTATATAATTTAATTTTTATATCTGACTATCTTTACCCTATCTGCTGTGTCATTGGATTTACATGGCTAGTTAATGTTGGGACTAGGATTTGAACCCATTTTTTAAAACTCCAAGTCTAGTCTTTTTCCTACTATAGCACACTAACTCATATATTACCTACTATTATTAGTTAATTTTTTATAAGTGTATACTTGGTCTCTCCAGTTAAATTATAAATTCCTTAAAGGAAGTTGCTAAGCACTCTGGAATTAAGACCTGGGCATGCAGAACATAAATTATGGAATTTCTGGATGAAGGAAGGGAAGAGTATCCTCAATTGGCATGAGTCAAGGCAGGACACAGCTCTGAGCATTTTCAATACAGAATGAGAGAAGATGTAATCTGAATGTGAGGCCTAGAGCAATCATTTCAGTTACTGGGGAGTAACAACATCCAAGAGGTTGAGGTAGATAGATAGTTTGGTTGTCAAAGAGCTTAAAAGTCAAGGGAAAATGGTGAAGATTAAAAAGGCAGAATGTGGAGTAGAGGAAGTTATCTCTTGGTCCAAACACAAGCCACTGCTCTCATTGGTTCAAGCTAAAGCAGAGATACCAAGGGACCACTATTGCCATAATCCGTATCTGTACCATGGATGATAATGGGTATGGGGACCCCAGACAGGAGTCTCTCTAGAAATTGGGTCTGGAGCAAGGAGTCACCAGCAACAGAGGATAGTCTCTATGGAATAGAACTCTAGCAATAAAGTGGCCCAGTGCTGAACTCTGAGACCAAGATACATGTATGTGGACAGAGCTGAGCTCACACAGAGGGGAAGATCCATGATTACAATTTGAATTACCTTCTCTTTCTTCAGGAAAGTATGAGTTTCTTCCAAAATTTCTCTCTCCTCTCCTCTCTTCTCCTCTCCTCATCTTATGAATCTTATTACTACTGGGATCTTTCCTGGCATAACAGGATCTTGGAGCTGTACAGAATAGAGACTTTATTGATTCATATTTTATAGCCTCCCCAAAGTAGGTAACAATGTAGATCTGGACTATTCTAAATATAAAATGAACCTCGGTAGTTTTCTGGTGCCCAAGAATGTTGTGATTCAGTTGGAACTGAGATAGTTGTGGCAGCCAATTTGGGCAATTTTTTCTTTCATCTTTCTCTTTTTCCATAGCTGGTTCAAAAGGAAGTGCTGAGAGATTGAACTAGAAAGTCATGCTCTCAGGGAGGACTTGGGGAACAGTGGCACTACTCACATATGGATGGGCACCAAATAGGGCAAAACTAGACCCTTCTCTCTAGACCAATACACCCCAGCACACACATACACACACACACACACACACACACACACACACACACAGCTAGAAGAGAGTATATTCTGGATTTAGTAGGTAGTCCAAATTATAATGATTGGATTATACTAAGATTACAAATGACATCTATTCCTCAAAAAGTATGCTTAAAATTGGTCAAATGAGAAATAAACAACTAGAATATACATATTTTGATCATGCATTGGTGAAGGGAATACCTGTACCAGTAAAACAATTGTCTTTGAGCAACCACTATGTTTGGCCTGTGAGTATACCCATACTATGGAAAAGGTTGGTTGCTTCAGTCATCTCAAAGACAATTTGATCACTATGTGATTAATCCTGAGAGGCATCTAGGTGACCCAGTAGAGTAGAACACTTGGCCTAGAGTCCTGAAGATCTAGTACAAATCCAGGTTCAGGCACTTATTAGCTGTGTGACCTTAGGTAAGTCACAACCTCTGTTTACCCTCATTTTCATCATGGAGATCATGACAGCACCTACTTTCCAGGGTTGTTGTGAGAACAAATGAGATAATAATTGTAAAGTGCTTAGGACAGTGCCTGGCACCTAGGTTCTTACAAATTTCTTCCTTTTCTTTCTTTCCTTCCCTTCTTCCAAGTCAGGATGACCTGGGTTCAAGGGCTGCTTCTGACACCTACTGTCTGTGTGACCCTGGATGAGTCATATCCTTCAGTCCCCTCCAACAGCTCTCTAAGACTATGTTAAAGAGAAGTTGCCAATCTATTTTGGTGTAACAACAGTGCTGTTTGCAGCTACTTTGACTGTGTAAGGCCGATAACACCAGCACACAGGAGGGCTACTAGCACAGGTTCTTTGATTTGCTTTTCTAAGGAAAGCAATATTAAGAGGTTACAATCTCACTTTAATTAAACATACATATATCGTTCACTTAGTTCAGGGGAAAGAGTCAGCACCCTGAACTTCAGAGAAAACACAAACAGAAATTACAATCAGAAATTATATATGAATGAGCAAATAACACAAATCAGCAGACAGAGCTTCTCTCTGTCCATAGCAATACATGCATACATACCAGAGAGAGAAGCACCAGCATCTGGGTTTTCAAAGCGGGGAGTTCGGTGGGGTGCTCCTTAATGACTACCCAGAGTCTCATCTGGTCAAATCACATGGCACTTTTCCAGTGAGTGAGCCCCAAAAGCAAAAGCCTCCCACAGTCCTGAAAGCCTCCATTGTTTGATTCTTAATTCTGAGTTCAATGACTATCCTCTGGGCGTATTTATACCCCTTTTCAGGGCCCAAGGGCTTCACACCTCTAGAGGGCTGCACAGTTCTCATGACCTAATTAGCAAAAGGGTGTGGGCCTTCCTACCAACAAAGGCAAGACTCAATCAAAGCACTTGATTGCCCTTAGTGCTGAGAAGCACTCCAAAAGAAAAAAAAAACAGTAGGAAGTCCCACTTTGCTTGCCACTACATTGGTAGAGGAAATTTCTCACCAGGAACTCTTTACTACAATGAAGTCCGAGGTCTAGGAAGGAGAGGAGAGGAGAGGACAGCATAGTACAGGATAGGAAAGAGAGGAGAGGAGAGGAGGGGAGAGAAGAGAAGAGAAGAGAAAAAAGAAAAGAAAGGCAAAGGAAGAAAGGTCAGTCTTACTATTTGGAATTAATTGGTTAGATGTTCAAATATACTATATACACCACATGGTAGCCAGCTATGACAGACATTATAAATATGACTTCATTTGGCGATAAACAATGATCTAGGTTGTGTGTAAAGGCAATTTGGGCAATAGAGGCTTCAATCCATACAAATATCCTAATTTGTGCAGTTTTTAAATATAAATTATTCAAGTGCTACCCTGGCCAAATTCCCCCCAGATCTTTGCTCAATTCTGCATTTCACAGTGATTGTATAGCTCTGACGTAATATCACATTTTGGCCTTAAATCATACTCATTCTATAATCTTCAGTAGTTAATAGAATGATTCTATGACAGTATAGCAAGAACTAACCTGGGATGAGTAAAACTATCTGGTGGCTTGATCCACGTAGATTAGGAGCTGACTAACACACAAAAGCACACACTCTCACAAATTTCCTTTTCACCATGGTGGGTCTTTGATGATGAATTATG
Organism: Trichosurus vulpecula; assembly: GCF_011100635.1. NCBI lineage: Eukaryota > Metazoa > Chordata > Mammalia > Diprotodontia > Phalangeridae > Trichosurus > Trichosurus vulpecula. Next base: position 340,630,039 of record NC_050576.1, on the reverse strand, counting down.
TGGAGACATTCAAGTCCACATAGACATTGCCTAAATGTATGTGAACATTAAAATGTTAATAATGTGCACTATATACTTTTTAGTTTTTGAAGTGCCTCAGAATCTTGTTGGTTGTGAAATATGATACACAAATTGAAGTTATTATTCTGTAAAAAGGTTTTCCATTTCCTGTTGAAAAGAAAAAAAATAGTATTAGATTGTTTTAATTTTTTTCCAGTATTTCTCCTGAGTTCCATGCTTCTTCTGTATTACAGAATGATTCCTCTTGCCTTTTGTAGTACCTCATAACCCAGTTTACTGGAACAGATGCATCTTTTTTTCCAAAAGAGTGTTAATAAAATATTAACTTGCATATTAAATAGATTTTTAAATGACTTTTCTATATGCGAGTTTGTTTATGAAGGAAATAAAAGAAACTTTCTGAATATGCAGTGAATTAACCCTTTTAAAGTATTCATGTATAATGTGTTGAAGAGAAATGTGTTTACTATACCTACATACATATGAATATATATTTCATTGGATATAAATCCTTACCTAACTTACAAATGTGGTTTGTACCTATTTCTAAGCAATTAGTGAACAAAGCAAAGATCCTTGTGATTAAAGTTTATGTTTTCATTTACATTTACCTTGATTTTAGGACAAAGCTATTTTTTTGCTACCCTGATTTTTTTCCCCTTTCATCTTCACATTGGATCTGTTTTCTTGTTTATTAGTTATAGAGAGATTCTGTCTCTCTAACCCAAATGAATTACTTCTGTATTAAGGTTAATTTGATCTCTTTCTCGTAAACTGTGACATGATTTTTTTTGTACTTTCTCATTTGCTCTTATCACATGAGAACTTGCCAATAAATGAAAGTTTTACATTTTTTAGTTACATGCTTATGTAACAAACTTTTAAAAAAAACCTCAGTATTCTACTAGCCAATTGAAAAATAAAGAATACAATGCATTTATCTGGTTATCTGAATGAACGGAGGCATTTTTAGAAAATTGATAATGAGCTTAAGTAAAATTTCAAAGTATTCCATAGCCAATCTATTTGAGCCTATTGATTGCTTTCCAATTTGAGTCTGTTTTATTTCTATTTCTATTCTATTTCTTGATTATAAAGATCATCTTATTTTGGAAAAAAAAGAGACTCATTTGATGTGTTTTGACTTGCAAGGTAGATTTCGATAATTATAAGGCAGCAATGCCCCTCTTATTCCTCCACTTCCTTACTTTCATTAGTTTCTATTTGTAAACCAATTTGTCTGGTTCCCCCTTATTTTGTGTTGACTTAAGTTTTGATATCACTGACTGTGTTTTTCCCTTTTTATTTCTTAAATAGGAAAGAATATGCTGTATTCCTCATGGTTTCTTTTTCCTTGCACAATTCCCATGACTCTGCACTGACAGATCTTGATATCCAAGAGGGACTCTACTCACAGGATTAAAGGCAAGAACCTCAATTAGACACTCTCTGATTTCTTCAGATGTTTTTTCTAATCTTTTAATATGGGATTATAGGCAGCTAGAACCTACGTTGCTTAAAAAATAGTGAAGACTCTTGATGCAAATCATAAGAAATCCACTTTTTAAAAATGTCTTTTTCTTAATTTGAATTAATTCTAGTCTAGATGACTATAATGAACTTTGGTTTGCTCTTATGTTATACTGAGTACAAAATAGCTTGATAAGAAATGTGAAGCATACATACTCTCCTCAATGATCTGCAGGAAAACTCCCTCAGAGACTGATTAGTCCATGCTTGTCACAAATAGAGGAGATAATTATGGGGCTTAACAGTCTATGTGGTGGATCTTTTGAGAGGCAATGGGTAGATCTAAGACTGTCCTATGGATCAACCCTAATTTTTAATATTGCACATATCTTGAGAGATTTTCTTTTGGTAGCACATCCCCCAGAGATGAAACAGTGTCTCTTCCCAGAGAATGACATCATATTTCTTTTCCAGAAGATAAAAATTGTCCAAATTAGATTATCTTTAATTAGTCTAATCTTATGAGCCATTCCATAAAGTTTATTGCACCCATGCTGGTACCATGTTACAAGATTCTTATTGAATGAACTAATCTTTAGACATAGAAGCAGTGCTTATAAACAATCTTGCTGTATTTCTTTATTACAATAAGATTTCTTTCTCAGATGCTTCATGATTCAATAACTATTTTATGGATCTTAGTATATCAGGTGACACTCTTTAAAAGGGTTAAACAGTCTTGTAACTAACCTATGGTGAATATAAGATGTCATGAAAGCACTAAAATGCCAATATTTTCAGTTTCGGGAATTCCAATTGCGTAAAATAATTATTTAAGCTAATACTATTTTCCAGTCTAAAGAAACACTTGAGTACAAGCGTCCACTTCTGTTAAGATCCTCTGCCTCAGCTTTCTCCTTTCATAAGAGAGCAGCTTAAGAGGCTCCCTTGTCACCTGCCACTTGAAAGGCTCCTATCCTTCATAAAGGGGTTCAAGACAGAGAAGGGGGAAAAAACTACCTTTACTTCAAATTTTGTATTACTTAGACGATAAATCCCTGACCCGAGATTAACAAGTAATGACTTTGCACACTATTTTCCTAAAAATATGCTTATTTGAAATAGACTGTGTTAAGATTTTAAAGAAGGGGAAGAATTATATTAATCACATTGAAATTGTAATTAAAATGCTTCTGATGAAATGAAAACTCTAAGAAATCAACCTTGGCTTAGGTTTGTTTAGCTTCTAAATACTCTTAAAATTCACTGCCCTTCCCCAGATTAAGGCCTCATACCCAGTTCTTTCATTTTAACTGTGACTTTGGTCAAAGGTATAATATACTTGGTAAATTATGGGAAGCCATTGAACTTCTACTACAGAGGACCTGGGTTCAAATGCTGAATCTTCCAAGCCCCTTAGAGATTTTTCAGTCTACTCCCAACCCCCAGTGCCACCCCCATCAGTTTGTTCATTTGCAGAATAATGGGGTGGTCCAAATATTCCTAATATTCCATCTGGCTTTAGAATTCTACAACATCCAACCCTCTTTTTCACAGGGCTTGAATAAGTTTTCTTCACAGAAAACTTTTTTTCTCCAGGATATAAAGTTAAAGGAATGCAGTTTCTACAGGATACACACATAGGCAAGATACAGGCTCCAGCTTTTGTGGAGTTCTTTGTCTTACCAGGGTCTCTTTTTAAAAGTCTAAACCAGGAATTCTTAACTTGAAATCCGTGGACATGAACTTGTAAGGAGGGAAAATTACATTTTTATTTTCACTAACCTTTGGATGCTTTATAATCCTATGTATGTTATTTTATGCATTAAAAAAAACATTGCTCTGAGAGGAAGCCCATAGGCAGACTCCCAGAGGTGTAGGTGATACAATAAAAATTAAGAACCACAGCTCCAAAGCAATAAATGTTGCTGGAAAACTTTTTTCTCTCCCTTTGCCCCTGCCCCTCTTTAGGTTGTCTCACTTCTCACTGGGAAGATTAGCAGCCTCAGTCAGCCTACACATTTCACATAGAGTCACAGAACAGGGTGGTCCTTTGTTTCACAGATGGAGACAATGAGGCCCAGAGACAGAATGCATTTGCCACAGGTTGCACAGGGAATAAAAAGCAGAGGTAGGATTCCCTCCCCCAAATCTTTGCAATATAAGTTAAATGGATTCCCCAACTTAGGAAGCAAATGGTCAGGTTAAGCAGACAAGCTTGAGTCATTAAATTCTCAACCAGTAGGCCCACCTGATGAATGGGCAAAGACTGCCAGATTGATCCTCCAGTATTTTATCTCAATAACATCTTTGATAAACAGAAATAAAAGAATACCAGTTGCAATAATGCTCTGCAAAATTGAAGAATAGCTTAACAAAAGGAGATCAAGGGTTAAATGATTCAAAAATCAGATTGTTCGCTGGATACATTTTAACATTTATTATGTAGGGACTTCATTTTGGAAGGCACTGATAGAATAACACCTACCTTCCTCTTATATCAGAGAGCTGTTTTAAACCTTTAGCAAAACAAACTTCACACAGAACAGTTTGGTTGTTCTACTTTCTCAGCATTGCTTGTTCTCGGTCTCACTATTTCTCTCTTATTCTATCAGTCTGCCTCTCTGTCTCTTTCTCTTTATCTCTGTCTCTCTGTGTCTCTGTCCAGTCTTGGACGTTTGGTCTCTCTATCTCTCTGTTTTCTCTCTGTCACTGTCTGTCCTGTCTCTGTCTATCTCTGGTCCTCTCTGTCCTCTGTCTGTTCCCTCTGTCTCTCTCCCATTCTCCTTCTCTTTGTCTCTCTGTCCTCTGTCCTCTTTCTCTGTCTCTCTGTCTCTCTCCTGTGGTCTCTTTGTGGTTCTGTCCTCTCTCTGTCGTCTGTCTCTCTATCTCTCTTTGTCTCTCTGTGTTGTCTCCTCCCTCCCCTCCTTCACCCTCTCTCTCTCTCTGTCTCTGTCTCTATGTCTGTGTCTCTCTGTGTCTCTGTCTCTCTCTGTGCCTGTCTCTATTTCTCTGTCTCTCTCTTTGTCTCTCGTCTCTCTCTCTCTTGTCTGCTCTCCATCTGTGTCTCTGGTCTCTCTGTCTGTGTGTGTGTCTCTCTCTGTCTCTCTGTGTGTGTCTCTCTGTCTGTTTCTCTCTCTCTCTCTGCCTCTGTCCATCTCTCTCTTCCTCTGGCTCTGCTCTCTCTTGTCTCTCTCTCTCTTTGTATGTCTGTGTCTCTTTGTCTCTGTCTGTGTCTCTCTGTGTCTGTGTCTCTCTGTCTCGTCTATGTCTCGTCTCTCTCTGTCTCTCTGTCTTCTCTCTTTCTGTCGGTCTCTCTGTCTGTGTCTCTCTCTGTCCCTCTCTCTCTGTCTGTCTCTCTCTTTGTCTGTCTGTGTTTCTCTGTGTCTCTATGTCCTCCCTCCCCTCTCTCTCTCTCTCTCTCTCTCTCCTCTCTCTCTCTCTCTCTCTCTCTCTCTCTCTCTCTTCTCTCTCTGTCTCCTCCTCTTCCACCCCAGGTCCCCTTTCCCCAGTTCCTTCTCCTGCCCATCCCCACCACCACCACCTGGCCCCCAAACAATCAATGTCTGAGATACAAAATGAAGAGGCTGGCTGCTGGTCTGTCTGCCTTGGGTTTGCGTAACTAAAGAAGCTGGGCAGAAGGGTTTTTTTTTTTTCCCTTCCTGAGCAATCTGTGCATCAGTCAGTCAGTCAGACTTAGTAAGCCACAGTTCATTGATTTTCGGCTAGGAGCTGCAATTGATCTCGTTACCGTGAGGTACCCTGTAAAGCTGGCCAATGCTTCTAATCCTCTTAAGCAGCAGTCGAGAAATTGAGATAAAAGCTAGCGATTCAACTGGTTCAAATAACAGATTTGACAAATTAGGAGGGTTCATTCTGAGGATAAAAAAATCCCCTCTTGGTGGTTGCTATGTGCTGTGATACAAGAACATATACCCATCCCAGCACTAAGCAAGAAAGGCCATTCTGACCATCAAATAGAAATGGTTTATATTACTAAGAAGAGCAGATTTTATACATTTCACCAAAGTTTGTCGTGAAAAATTCAAATCCTAATTCTTTTACTTTGAAGTTCATACATCATTTATGATGTTTGTATAATATTTATAATCTGCATATTGCAAGGTTATACATATATTTTAGGAAACATATATATTTTATATATGCATATCATATATAACAAATATATGTATAGGAATTATAAGATATAGTTGGCAGATACACATATCATATATAATATAAATAACATGAATATTTGACCTTCAAATTGATTTTAGAATTGCCATATATAAAATTTGATCTTACAAAATCTCTAAAGATAATTATAATACAAATATTAAATAAACTATATACATATTTATGTATTATTTAAAACTTAATATATTTGAACTTCAATTTAACATCCAAATTAGGATTCTAATTTTTCACAATTAATCAAATGATATTGCCAAGATACTTCAATGAAATCAATACTTCATCTGAATTCTACTTTTGTGTCTTCTACCATAAAACTGGAAATAGAACTGTCTGCTACACGGAAAATACAACTTTGCTTTGTTGGGCCAGGATTGGAAGAGGTGGTGGGACAAAATGCTTAAATTTGAAATTTCAATATTTCCAAAATCAATGCTTATTGTTTGCCTTCGATTTATAGTGTATCTGAGACCTAAGTTCCAATCTTACCTCAGACACTTACTAGCTGTGTGACCCTGGGCAAGTCATTTAACTTCTATTTTTCTCCATTTCCTCATCTATAAAATGGAAATAATAATAAGACCTAACTCCCAGGTTTGTTGTGAGGATCATGAGATAATAATTGTAGAGTTCTTTGCACAGTGCCTGGTGCATAGTAAGCACTATATAAATGTTAGTCCTTTCCTCCTTCTCTTCTACCTCCTCCTCCTTATTATTATTATCTACATTTGCTATGGAAAGAAGGAAAATGCATGAAGTTTCTATATCCATATTTGGGCTGAACTGAGAGTTCAACTCTACCAATCAGCTCATCCAAATATGTTTCAATAGTTGACTGTTATTTGAGTGGATATTATCAAACAGACATTATTGAGACTTGGGAAATCAAAGTACTTGTCACTGACTTGATTGCATTCATATTTCCATTTTTCTATATACAGTAGGGAGTGTTATTCAGGATGCCCCCGATCAATTGATTTTCTCCCAGCCTGACTGATGAAATTACAGAAAGTAACAGAGACAATCCATGAGATGTTAAGTTCTTAAACAAAGTGCAAAGGAGTGTCACCATTTGATAACCTTTTAAGAGGCATAAAGAAATTCTTCATTTAAGCTTGATAGAATTAGGACAGCTATATTTGGATGGCCAGAGGACTGGTCACACCTGTAGTGGCACTTTAAAGAGCAAGACATACTCTCTAAGGAGTGAGTCAAGGAAGGACACAGATGCTTGTGAGCTCTGTTGAGAAGACAAATCAACCCTAAGAGGGAATCGTTCTTTACTGCTTAGGGTGAAGAGGGGCTTTCTCTCCCCTCCACCACCCCCTATCAGCCATACCATCTTTCAGGAGAACTACCTGCATGGTAGAAGAAACCATCTTGGGCAGAGAGTGAGGCCAATCAGTAAAAGAATGAGGAAAGAGGAAACATGTGAGCAAAGAAGCAGTTAGTCCTGGTCACTGGGAAGGAGCAATGGAGAAGAAAAGATCCAGGGAGCCTAGGTGAAGAAACTGTCCAGTATAGACAGTACATTCAGGAGGAGCAATAGGAGGACACCCTGAGGAGGAAAAGCATATCAGGGCCCTGGAGTCAATCAATCAACCAACCAACCAACCAATCAAGACTTATTAGGCATTTACCATATGCCAAGCACTGTTCTAAATCCTGAGGATATAAGAAAAAGCAGAGTCCCTGCTCCTTGAGGAGCCTACATTCTAGTGAGGGGGGCAACATATATATACAAACAGAATAAATGGAAGTAAGCCTTAAAGAGGAAAAACTCTAGCAGCTAGGGTGATTGGTAAATGAACAATAGAAAGAAGAAATCCCTTGGTTATGGGACAAGAAAGTAGGATGACACAAAAACAGTCAAAATGTTCTCCTGGTACCATCACAATATTGGAAAAAAGGCAAAGATGGCTTCTAGAATATTTAATGGACCCTTTGCAGTGAAGTTTTATTAAGATATGGGGTTATACACAGGATGGGCAGGACATGAATGAGTATGAGATGCGCCATTGGCATGGACTTCCAAATTGGTAAGATCATAGATTAAGTATTTCAGCTTGAGAGATTATTTAAAGTATAAGTTAAAGCACAAATTAAAATATAGGAAGCATAGTATAAAATACAGTAAATGTGCCAGGAAAGTAAATGACAGAAATTTCTGGTCATGTCACTAATCTGCACAGAAGTATTTGACTATATCCCATTGCCTACTGAGTAAATTTTGAATTCCCTTTCTAGGCATTCAAGGCTCTCCACTGTCTGGCCCTACAGTCTCATTTGATATTATTTTCCTCCAAGTGCTGTGTATACCATCCAATCTGAATAATTCCAGAAAACACACAGTGCTCTCATACTTTTGTGCTTTGGTCAGGCTATCTTTCTATACCTGGGATACCTTCCTTCCTTCCTTCCTTCCTTCCTTCCTTCCTTCCTTCCTTCCTTCCTTCCACTAGTCACCTGTTGAACTCATCATTTAAAATGAACTCAAATGGTCTATCTTCCCGTTAGAACTTCTCTTTTCCCTCCAGTCATACCAACCTTTCCATAGAACCATATTTAACACCTGGATTAAGGCATACATAACATAGTATAAAAAATTATAAATAACATGAAATTTTTGCAATCATAGGTTGAAATAAGAGCAGCAAAGAATCTAGAACAAGTGAAATTACAGTACAAATATATTCAGCCATGGTCCAATAAGAACTAAGGTCTTGTATTCAGTTCTAGAAATGGTATTTTTAGAAAGACATTGGTAAATCGGAGAGCATCCAAATGACAGTAGCCAGAAGGGTGTAATCTTAAGCAGGGTAGGACTTTTTTTTACTGTTTCCTCTTTTGGAATGCTAAGGCAATTAAGTGCCTTCAATGAGTCTTGCTTTGTTTGAATCTGGCAGGTAAAGTGGGACCTTTTGTCTTTTGTTTTGCTTCTTGGCGCTGAGGCAATCTAATCGGGGTGTCTTTGACTCTTGTCTTTGTTTGAATCAAGAGTCATTGATTGCAAACAATGTATAGGATGTGGTGCTTTTTGCTAAGTAGGCTCTGAGCCCTCAGGGTCCTGAACAGGGTATATGAGCTCTGAGGTTGGCATTTTCCTTTTGGGGATACACTCTTTGGAAGAGTGTTAGTGATTTAGCCAGATGAAACTGTGGGGAGCTGTAGGAGCCCCCTCCCACCCCTACCCCCTTCTTTGAAAACCCAGATGTTGGTGCGTATCTCTCTAGTAACTTTGTAGGCTACAGTCAGACAGTTAGACGTCTGTCTGTTGATTTCTGTGTGTTATTTGCTCTGTTTATATAATTTCTGCTTGTAATTTCTGTTTGTGTTTTCCATGAAGTTCAGGGTGCTGACTTTTTCCCATGAACTAAGTGAATGATATATGTATGTTTGATTAAAGTGAGATTGTTAACCCCTTAAAGTTTCTTTCCTTAGGAAAGCAGATCAAAGAATCTGTGCTAGCAGCCCTCCTGTGTGCTCCTGTTGTTGGTCTTGTTGGTCTTTCACCTCCACAGCTGCTGCTAGCAACATTGTTACAAATGGTGAAGATATTCAAGATCATATTTTACCATGATTTATTGAAAGAACCAGGGGTGCTTAGAATGAGGAATAGAGGACTTGGATGGGCCAACCATGATCAATGTCTTCAAGTATTTAAAAGAATCTCATATTGTAATGGAATGATATTTGTTCTGCTTGTGCCTAGGAGGCAGAAATAGGAGCAATGAGTAGAGGATGCAGAGAAGCAGGTTTAGGGCTCCTATAAGGAAACATATCCTGACAATCATAGCTGTTCCTAACTAGAATTGGCTGCCTTGGGAAATAGTCGGTTTCCTCTCTCTAGAGACCATCAAGCAAAGACCGATTACCCACTTGCTAAATATGTTGTACAGAGGATTCTTATTTAAATGAAGCTTGAATTAGGTGAACTTTGAGACTTTTTCTAAGTCTGAGTTTCTACGATTTCATGATATTGGGAAGGTAGAATCCTAAGGCTTGCAAACTTTAAATATTATAGGTGAAGGAAATGGATCAGCTTTGGACAAATATAGAGATGTCTCTTCTGTAACTAAAGAGGATAGGAAGGGAGAGTATTGATACTAGGACAGTTTGTGGAATAGAGAAGGGGAGCAATAGATCATAGACTTAGAGCTTGAAGGGACCATAACAGTCATTGATTCCAGACCTCTTGATTTAGAGGTAAGGAAAGTGAGAGATAAAATATTTGAATGAATTACCTAGAATCACACATCTAGTAAATGGGATTTTCTAATCTCCAAGTCCAGTTCTCTGTCTACTGTGACATGTTACCTCTGAAACTGAAGGATTTATGTTCATGTAGCTTATGTGTTAACTGTAAAGAAGGAAGCTAAGGTCCTCTGCTGCTGCTGCTGCTGCTGTGTGCGCTCTCGCGCTCGCGTGCGGGTGTGGTGTGTGTGTGTGTGGTGTGTGTGTGTGTGTGTGTGTGTGTCTGTTGGAGGAGGATGAAGCATGGTTGATAGTGAAAGGAGATGAGAAAAGGTGTAGAATAGTCAGTATGGGGAACAAGATTAGGTGATTATAAGAGAAGAGGAGAAGTATCATTGAACAGTGGCAAGGGACCAGTTGAGGTTATGTACCATGAATTGTAGTGAATAAAGTCAGCTTGATTTTGTGACTTTCTCCAGGGATGCTCAGCAGCCCATAACTAATTACAGTGATACAGAAATGTATGCAAAAGTGCTGAGGGTGCTGAGCAATTAAAATAATGGGGCTGAATGGTTTAAATGAGAGGAATAGGGAGAGCACTGAGGCAAGGGAAAAGGCAGGGCAACCTTAGGCAGAAGATGGTGACCTAGATGCTATCATTATGGGAGAACAGGGAAGACTTCCCTGCTCCAAAAGATCTTCCCCCACCCAAACTGTCACAGAGCTTGAAATCCCATTATTAGTGATTCATTCCTTTGGGTTAATAATTGCTCTCTGCTTCCAGTCTCTTTTAAATGCAAACGTCCCTGGGAGAGGTATAACTATTAAGTACCATTTAGAGACATATCCTCCTGAGGGTACTATCAGGATGAAAACACTGGGTATCTCAAATGGGGCAAGAAACACTGAAAAGGGGGAGGGAGGAGAAAGGAGCAGAGCAGTGAGGACTTATGATTGCCAAAGGTAAACCTTCCATTTCACAATTTGTTAAAAATTAGGCCTATTTGACAGCTCAGAAGCAGGAATAAGTAGTCAACAGGTTCTCCAAAAAGGGTGAGATAATAAAAGATGATAGTCAGATAGGAAATAGAAATAACTAAGGGAGAGCTTTAAATTTCATGATCAGAATTCAGATTTGGAAAGTACCCAATGCTTATGAGGTATAAACTCTCCTAGACTGGTCTTCATTGTGGTTCTAAGACAGGATCATCCCAGATCCAATATAATGTTGGGTCACAATGATAACCTGTAATTTATTCACATGCCTAACACTAAAGAGTAGCATTCTCTGCTGTGGAAAAAAAAATTCAACATCAAAGCATGATTCTTGTGTATAGATGTAACTTGCTGAATCCAACTACAGAAAAAATCCAATAGACATTCATCAAACATCACCAAGAAAGATTTTTTCCGTACAGAAGTCAATGTACTGATCAGATCAATGCAAATAAAAATAGTACATCTCTTGGGGAAAAAAATGAGATAATTCTTATAACCGAATATGATGAGTATGGCACAATCTACATACAGCCAAACCCCATTACAACACAGCTTCTGTTAAGACATGGATCGGAAACCATCTCACCTGAGATACAATTACACACAGATTCAAAGGCAGATATAACAGGTAGTCCTGGATAACATACCCTCTTAATTATAGCATCACATTAACTTCCATTACTGGTATATTACACTGTAGACTCATATTGAGGTTTTTCTTTCTTTTTAACCAGATTTTAATTGCTATTTTATTGATATAGGAAAGGCAACAAATATTTAAAGTACCTACTATGTGCCAGGCACTGTGCTAAGTACTTTACAGTTATAGTCTCATTTTTTCTTTTTCTTTTCTTTTTTTAACAATTTATTTATTTAGTATTTTATTTTTCCCCAATTACATGTAAAAACAATTTCTGACATTCATTTTTAAAACTTTGAGTTCCAAATTCTCTCCTTTCCTCCCTCCCCACCCCTCTCATTGAGAAGGCAAGCAATTTGATATATGTTATACATGTGTAGTCATGCAAAACATTTGTCATGGTGTCAAAGAAAACAGACAAAAATCTCAAGAAAAATAAAGTTAAAAAACAATATGTTTCAATCTTTGTTCAGACACCATCAGTTCTTTCTCTGGGGATGGTTAGCATTTTTTATCTTAAGTCCTTCAGGGTCGACTTGTTTCATTGTATTGCTGAGAATAGCTAAGTCCTTCATAGCTGATCATCTTATACTACTGCTGTTACTTTGTACACAGTATATTTCAACTTGTATTAGCTCTATAACCAGATTTTTCTGAGAGCATCCTGCTCACCATTCCTTAGAGTACAATAGTATTCCATCATAATCACACACCACAATTGTTTAGCCATTCCCCAATTGATGGGCGTCTCCTCAATTTCCATTCTTTGCCACCAAAATATAAAAGTAATATAAATATTTTGAACACATAGGTCCTTTTCCTTTTTGTATTTTTTTATCTTTTTGGATACAGACCTAGTAGTGGTATTGCTAAGTCCAGATGTTTTATATGCATGGTTTTTTTATAGTCCTTTGGGCATAGTTCCAAATAGCTCTACAGAATGGTTGAATCAGTTCATAACTCTACCAACAATGCATTAATGTCTCATTTTTTCCATATCCCCTCCAACCTTGTAATTCTCCTTTTCTGCTCTATTAACCTATCTAAGAGGTATGAGGTAGTACCCAAGAATTGTTTTTAATTTGCATTTCTCCAATCAATAGTGACTTAGAGCATTTTTTTCAATATATAATCTCATTTGATCCTCACAACAACCCCAGAAGGAAAGTGTTATTGTGATACCTATTTCACAATTGAGGAAACTGAGGCAGACACAAGTTAATAGACTTGTCCAGGGTAACACAGCTACTAAGTGCCTGAGGCCAAATTTTAATTCAGTCTTCCTATCTGCAGGCCCAGTACTCTATTGTGCTATCTGGTGAGGTAAAACCCTGTTCCAACGGAAATCAACATCTGCTTTGCAATTTATAGTCTAGAATACAGATTATTAAGTGACTTAATCCAGTCTCATACTTCCAGCACATGGAAAAGGCAGGACCTTAACCCAAGGCTTGTTGACTCTGAGACTAACTTTTGATCTAATCTATCACTCCATCTCTCCTATAGGTCAACTTAATCTCCCAGATATTTTTTCCAACATAATCTCTATCTGGCTCTCCTCTACCACCACCCCCATTTTAGTATATTTGTGAAACTGAGTGCGTTTTTTTAATTCAATCTAATGTAATAAACAGGTGACTGATGAGTAATAGCAAATATCAACACTACTGCAATGTAGCAAAGAAGGCCTTTAAGTCTATTAGTTCCCCATTCTTTTCAATAACTTTAGGCAGATCGAGTTCTCATAACCTCTACAAAAGTTTTATTGCAATGCTTCACAACATCACAGAGGTGATGCAACTCTTAAAGGCTATGCCAAGGAAGTGCAAGTCTTACAGCTTCTCCCAAAATGGAAAGACTCTGAGTATGGTCCTGGTGCTAAGCTGGCATCAGCCTAAGTAGATCCATAGAACTCCATCACCAGGATGTTAGGCACTAGACAATGGCCTTTTGTGGGGGGGAGGGGAAGAAACCCACATGGATAAGATATGTTATAGATTCATGATAGATTTATAAATCAAATGCTAAGAACAATGCATTATGAATTCATACTTTTCACAGACTTATAGCTAATGCTTTTCCCCCCATAAGAACTCAAATTAAACTAGTTTACTTATTCATAACTTTCCTTCCACTCCTTTGGATTCATTTCCCAATATTAATAATAAGCCCACTATTACTAGGTTTCTTATATTTGTTAATGAAATTATGTAATATTTATTATTCAATTAAAGATTTTTTATTATTAAACTCCACTTTACACTAAGAATTAACAGGCATTTTATGATGTCTTTATGATAGAGGCAGTAAGATAGAATGAATCTCTGTTTTGGGAGGATGACAATAGATTTATCTGTGACAGAAATGGACTCCATTCCAATCTTTCATATGTAATTCATTAATTATAAAATAGTTTTGAGCACTTACTGTTTGCATAACACTGTCTAAGAGTTGTCGAGACTACAAAAGCATATACAAAATCATGCTTGCCCTCAGAAAGACTAGTTGTAAGAGGAGGCATAATGTACACTTCTTTCATGGTCCATAAATTTGTGAAGTCCATTCCCAAATGGACATTTTAATGGAAAAGATTGACATCTGTCCATGACACTAAACATTTGCTCAGTGGCTCCAAGGCACAGTCTTTCAACTTGCTGTTGAAATGTCTGAAAATTCTCTCAACTTGCAGCTAAAATATTGTTTGTGCTGTTCTTCTCTTCCCCCAACCTCCATTAGAATGTTATTTTTTTGAGAGTAAGAACTGTGTTATTTTCCTATTTATATTCCAAACACTTAGCACAGTGCTTGGCACATGGTACTTGCTTATTAAGCTTTTTTCCCATTCATTCATTCTTTCATTCATTCCATACCATCCTCCCCTGATGCTTCAGTTGCTCTTGTGATCTGATATGTCCTGGCATCACCTCCAATGGTACAAATAACAACCTCTCCCTATATTCTCATCCTGAGCAGTTGTGTCCACATTCTACCATAAAACCACCATAGAAAGTCCACCAATCCAGTGAGCTAGAGACTTTCTTCTAGGTCTTAATACATTTTTTTCAGCACCAGCACTTCCCTCATACTCTCCTCTCCATCATAGAATCATAGATTCCTTGTTCTCACTATATAACAGTCCTGCCTGCTTTTCAAGTTACTCAAACAAAGCATTTCCTGCACATATCTCATCATTAGTGAATCATTATTCTATATCTCAGAGGACAAATTCAACTATCAAATCCTTCTTTGATGGGTGTTTAATTAATTCAAATGAGAAAATATAGGAATTCAGAGGAAGAAGAGAGCACGGCAGTTTGGACTTACTGGAAAGACCTCATGGAAAAGACAAGACTTGACGTGAGCCTTGAAAGTGGGAAATAATATAGTTAGGGAGAGAGGAAAAAGGGAGGTATTCCTAGAAGGAGGTTATTACTTAAGCAAAGTTATATATGTGAACACAAGCAGACTGTTAACTGCTAAGGGTGAAGAAATCTGTGACATATCAGTGAGTAACATGGGGTAACTTGACAGGTGCCCATATCTTGATGGACCTTGAAAGCCAGAATAATAGGTTTCGACTTTATCTTAGAAGAAATGGAACCACTTCAGGTTTTTACATAGATGAAGAATAAGATTGGGTGATGTTAATAAACTAAGGATTTCATTAGTGTTGGGAACGCCAGATGAAGGAATCCTTTCTACCCAATGCAGGTTCTACTACTTGAGAGTCCATCAAAGCACAGAGTTTATGTGATTTGCCCAGAGTTGCATAGTCAGTCATGTTCAGAGGTTGTGATTTGACCCAGGTCTTCCTGGCTCCAAGCTGTTCTCTATTCACTATACCAAACTACTTCTCAAGAAGATTATTATGTTTAAATTATTTCTAGTATAAGAAGTGATAGAAAAAATAAGTTTACTTATCTTTATTTTCAAGATTTTTGTGTTGAGCATTCCTTTATGAATACCTGGACTGGCAAAGTTATATCTGTCAGTGGCACCAAGTCTCATATCTCAGTGGTCATACCACAATCTGTCTGCTTGCTTGGATGCCTAAAAATTCTTCCAACCTCTCCCTCTCTGACACCATTGCGTGGGCAAAACCACAACCCACTACAACCACTAGAGACAAAGCTCACTGACAGAGCGCAAGTCTTATTCTCCCTTGGACCCACATCTGCAGTTCCTTGGGATTTCTTCATAGACTTCTCCATGTTTACATCCTAATCTCCCTCGTTACTGTCTTTCCCCAAGCCCTGAAGCACTAGTGGCCATTCCGGGTGTCTTTCCTCTAGAAGTTAGATTGCAATTGATTGCAGAAGTCCTAAAGTAGATGACTAGAAGCATCAAAAGCCAACAATTAGTCTTCCGCTCCACCTTCAGTCCCTTGACTCTCTTGGCCATGTTGGTTTCCTCTCCTTTAGAAAGCAAAAAGTTGGAGTTTTCATCAAAATATGAGTAGGTGGTTTCTCGTAAAGCCAAGAAGAAGAAAAAGTTTTACTGAAAGAAAGGAACTTCAAAGCAGAAAGCAACCTTTACCAGGCAGCCTTCTGCTCTCACATCCTCTACCCCATTGAAAGAGACATCAGTTAGAATACATAACTTCTGTTAGAGGAAAGTATGAACAGGTTCATAATACCAATGGCATAGTATGCTCCACTGACTGGGAAATCACTGGAAGAATAAGGAAACTGAGACAATGTATGATGTGAATCGAATAATTTAATGGATCAGAAGAATCACAGATCTACGTTGGAAAGGATCTCAGGGGCCTAGTCTACTGCCTTGTTTTACACATGAGGAAACTGACACACAGGGGAGGTTATATGATTTGCCCAAGGTCCGACTAGGGGTGTGTGTGGCATATGGCTGAGCCTTGATTAGTGCTAATACTGAATCCCCTGAAGTGGTTGCATATATTTGAATTCACACTATTTGAAGTTATAATTATATAATGTGATAAGCCCAATGGATATATGCAGTACAGATCTGAGATGTGATAACTTCAAGGGGAATTCTTTATTTGTACTAATCAAGGACCTGACTGTACCGCAATTCCTAACTGACATAATCAATAATATAAGTTTAAGAACTTAAACAAGGACACTTGAGATGAGAGGTGTTCACCTACTTTACGTTAGTTTTTAATGGGATTTACTTAGTGTCACGAACTTTATTATTAATTAATAAGCTACATTTTACTTAAGTAATAAGCTACCTTTATAAAACACTTTGGGACTCACTACTTTTCCCCCATAATAACATCATGAGTTAAATAGTACAAATATTTTTATTCCCATTTTCATATGAAGAAAGTGGGTACCAGAGAGGCTAAGTAATATTCAGGCTCATTTTCCTCATCTCTAAATGGGGCACCTGATGTGTGCAAGGGCATAAATAACAAAGGAAACATTATACGTTGAGATTTCATCTCTAAGTCAGCTAGCCCATTCCAGTTTGAATTGGATGTTAGATTGGCTTTAGCTCTTTAATTTAATGAATTCCATTTAGAAAAGTTGCTAGATGCCTTAGCCCTTCTAGAATCTTACCCTTATTTCTGGGTAGATTTAGAAAGGGGAAGGCAACACAGATGGAGAAGTGGTGGCTAAGGCGGGCATTTTGGTTTGAAAAACTACTTGGATTGTGAGTGGGATCATAAGGTAAAAAGAAATACTCTTTAAAATAGAAACAGAAAAGTTGATTTGATTATGGTTTCTTAACAAAAGAAGGATAATGGGGAATAGAGGGTACCTGCCTGCAGCAGCGAGGTAGCTAGCAAGAAGATGGCTCCAGAGTGAAGTAAGGCATGGATGGAGTTGGGCATAGATGTAGTGGGCAATCACCTATCAGCAGTTGGTAGAGAGGGCAGGGCAGGAATTTAATAGATAAAAGGCAGATGGTGAGAAGATAATGATGTAGCTAAAAATATAACAAGAAAAAGCTGAAGGTAGGTTATAAAGAGCCCTAAATAACAAGCTAAGGAATTTATATTTACAATTAAAGGCCCCACCCCATCTATCCTCCTAAACTTTCTCATTCTGAGCTTTCAAACTCCCATCATGACTTTGCCCTCACCTTCCTAGAAATCTTGCCCCTGAAAGCGTTCCAGTTATCCTGAAGCAATTCCTTTATCCTTATTGGAATAGCTGACCCTGCTTTTCTTGATGAAGGAGCCTGTTCTATCTACTGTCCCATACTGGAATCTGGACCTTTTCCTTTCTAAGTTTCTTTTCCTTAGACTGACTTTGAGGTGCCTGGTCAGACATAACTTAAAATCCAGTTCACTGGCAGAGATAGATGACAGAGTTGCTTTGAAACCAATGAACAATGTACACTCGTCTATGCACTGATCACTGGCTCCAACTACTCAGTTTGCTGACCGTTACTTCATTCTCTCCCCTCCTCTGCAATCCTCTCTCCATTCCAGGAAAATGACTTCTTGTGTCCAGGTTTCAGTTAGAAAAATTCCTTAAATAAATGGGCATATCAAAACAGAACCATTCATCTTTCCCCTTCAATGCTCCATCCTTCCAGTTATTATTCCTTATTAAGTGGGTCCTACTGTGTCTTCTAAGTCTTACAAACAGACGGATTGGCTAAGGAAGAACATTCCCTTGAACTGAAAAGCCATCACCTCTTCTGACATAGTGGCTGATTACAGGGTGGCATGTGAAATTCTCAGGTAGCGCTGGAGCTGTGTTAGAGGCCCTTCCCTATTTCTTTGATATTTAGCATTCCCCCTACTTCCCTTGCCTCCTGTATTATGTCTACCCCCGCAGATATGTGACAACTACCAAAAGTTCCAACAAGGGGCCTATCACTAGCCAGGAGGGGTGATTTGTAATGTTACTATAGTTTTGTTGGATCTTACCTTGCAAGCGGTTTGGATGGTAAATCTCTAAGGACATGCACCATTTGGGTAATTTACTGTGAATTTACCCAAGGGCCCTAGCATGGAGAACCACCTATAAATCAAATAAATATTTAAATGACTGGAGATGTGCAAACTCAGCAGGTCTGCAGATTCATCGAACATTTCAAACTAGTTTTCAAACATTAAGGGTTCAATAAGATCATTTCAAAATAGATTTTAAACATTAAATGTTCAATAGAATCATAACGAGATGGCCAGATGGGAAGTATAATTCCTTATCAATGGTTCCTTTAATGGATCTTTTTTTCTCACAGCGATTTTTCCTTTCAACATTTTATGTGTTTTTAGACAATAAGGGATTTTAAAGTTTAAAAAAAATAAAGTTTTGAAATGGATATAAATTTTAGCTTAAAATGATTTTCTTTCAATGTGGCATATTAAGTTAGGTTTCTAGAAATAAGATGGATGCCATAAGGACTCTAGCTCAATATTGGAGGTAGTCTAGTTTACTGGAAAGGTCACTGAACTTGGGGTAAGAAGACTTGGGCTTCAGCCTCAGTTTTGCCACCAATTAGCCACATGACCCTGGGCCCATCATGACCTAAGCTCCGTAAAATATCAGAGTTGAAAGGGATCTCAGGGGTCACCTAGTGCCACACCATAATAATCCTCTCTAAAATGTAACTGACAAGGCCAGGGAAGAGTAACACACTACTTCCTGAGGCAGCTCATTACACTTTGGGATGGCTCTAATTATTAAGAATTTTTTCCTTATATCATGCCAAAATTTGGCTCTTTTACTTCTATCCATTTCTTCGATTACTTTCCTTTAGGACCAAGAAAAATAAATCTAATCCCTCTTTCAGGTGACCTCCCTGGAGTTTGATTTCCTCGTTTGCAAAGTGATTGCCGGCACTGAAAGATCTCTAGATTCCAGTTCAAATTTTCTATAAATGTGTGGATATAATCACAATTGTTGGGCTTTCTCTTCTCCCTCTACTCTCTAAAGAAAGTAGCTAGAGTAAGAGCTGGGATATTGAGTCCAATAAAAGAAAGACTCAGAGAAGATGTGACAAGAGTCATGTTGAACAACAATAAATTTGTCCCAAAAGGAAGGTGTAGGACCAGGAATTGAAGTTACAAAGAAAACATATCGAAGCTTAATTTAAGGGGAAAAAAGCAATGAGTTATTTTAAAGTGAAATGGATCTCCTTTGTAGAAAGTGAATTCTCTATCAATTCTTTTCCAATACCACACAGGAATGGATAGAACATATCCTTTAGCTAGGAGCTGGACTAGGTGATCTCTGAGATAGCTTACAATTCCTCAGTTCTGTTAGACTGTTACTTACCGAACTCACTTTGCCAGAGTGAGAACAACTACATGGCCCACCAAGTTTCTAGGGTATTCTTGAGGGCTTGGGGGTACCTTTTTCTAATCACTGTTGGCTTGAGCTGATTTCTTTGAGCCAATTCCAGTCTGATTTCCATTAACTGTCCATGATAAGTACTTCAGTTCTATTTAACCATTTAACCATTAATTAGCTTTTTTGCAGGGATATTTTGAGGAAGCACAAATGCTCAAACATTTCCCCCCAAGACCTGAGGGACATAGTCTTTCCCATATGCCCTTAGTCTCTGGGGTGAGTGGACTCATAAATGTCGATTTCTACATTTCACTGATGCCACAGAGTTGACATCTAGATGCAAGACAGCCTCTAGATCATTCTGCATCTCATTTATTGTTGGGCTGGGTCCCAAAGGTCACTTCTCATTCCTTTGGGTCTTGATGAAGGACTGATTGGCTTGCTAGAAGCCCAATATGAACACCATTCCCAAACTTCCTGGTGGATGACTCTCTGGACTTTTTGGAATATACAAGGCCATAGCTATTTCCAGTATTCTTTAACTAGAAGCACACATGCACAAACACACACGTACACACACACACACACCAATGGACACAACAGAAGTAGAAGGAACAATAAGGTCACACATTCTTAGGATTCATGCTGACCCCAAGGGAGAGAAGGCCTGCGGCCCCTAACCCAGACGTTCTTAGTAGTTTGTCTTACTCTAGTACCAGCAAATCCAGAAAGAGCCACTAGCCCAGCATCTTTTTCAAAACACCCTTGCAACTCCAGATGAAGTTCTTCTTCATCATGTGGCTAGCAGGCCACAATTCATTACAGAATGTCTGTGCATGTTCCTTATCTCTACAAGGCACTTTCATTACATGTTATCATGCCTTTTGGAAGCAGGCTCCCAGACTTGTCCACATGGGGGGCTCACAACAGCTGAGCAGCCTGATGACTGCCTACCAGACCTCATTATCCTATAATCATATTATTATAGTTGCATACCACCTATGTGCTACTTCCCCTATTTACACAAGCCCTCGGTTGCCATTCAAGTGGGGGGCTACTATTTTCAGGTTCTGGGGATGAATCTAACCCTATTACTGTAGCTTATATGTCCCTATCAGTGTATTTCCCATTAACAATTAGCCAAAAGAATTGAATAGCTCTGAGCAAAGGCCTTTATTAATATACTATAAAGAGAACAATTGGCACAATGTATTTTCCAAAAAAGATCTGGACCTCATACAGTATCTATAGGAAGAGTAAGACTCAAACTTAGAGTTCATGTCTAATGATAATTAGTCACACCTGCAAGATACATTTGTGGCAATGAATAATTCACAACTCCTCATTCTTCATGACCTCAAAGTCCTTCTTTCCTTTGTCATATTCTCAATAGCTTGTTATAGGTGAGCCATTCAGCTGGTTCTCAGAGGGTCTTCCCTATTTTGATTCCATAGCTGTCCCTCTTCGCTGCTCTGAAAGGGTCATGCTTCTTGAAGTCACTTCCCGCCTCATCTGACCATCTCTCTGAATCCACATCTGTCCTCGGCTGTGTATCTGCTTCCAGCTGGGTTCATGTCTCCCACTGAGCCATTAGGCTGAGAACAAAGACATAGTTGATGGTGAGAAGGGGAATTGAGGGTATGGAGGAAGGGACCTTAGAGGTCACATATTCCAACAGCTTCTTTGAACAGAAGAGTAAAGAGAGTGAGAGAGGTTAAGTGACTTGTGACCTTTGGTCACTCAGCTAGTGACAGCAGTGAAATGTGAAACTCGAGTTCCTAAATCTAACCACTACACCAATATTCTACCTCTCCTGAGTGAATGATATCACACACACACACACACACACACACACACACACACACACACACGCAACAGATGCACTCCATCATTTCATTTCAACATTCTGAGCTTGTGATATTTAAAAATACAAAACATGGTGACACCTTCTCCTTTTCCGTTTTGCCTGCTTCTTTAAGATCCTCCTTTGGTATCTGAAAACATTTCTTGCTGTGAGAGAGATAGGGGAATCATTCTGTGTGCAATTTAAACAAAAGACTGAATTGCAGCACAATATCAAAAGAAAATGCATTTGCTTATGCTCATCTGTTCTTGGTATCCCTATTTTTACTACACCTACAACTTGGAGAAAATTTAATGGTCTTGCTAAAATTATATGAATTTTGCTTGGAGGTCATATTTTCTGTTTAGGCAGAGCATAATCTAAAAAAGAAAAAACAAGTCCCTATGTACTATTCTGAACAGAGGATTAAGGAAGAGATAGATAGCAATAGATAGTACTGAGGCATCCTATGATAAATTTGAAGAATGCCTTTATGCCTAGAGCAACTTCCTTATTTGCTTCTTACAAATTTCATCCAGAAATGCATGGGATTGCAGTCATTGACCAGTTTGTAACTGAGCTGTATCTATTAGAAATTCCATCTATTCAGATGGTGATTTAAAAAAGAAAAAAAAGGAATCACTGTTTAGTGTTGGAAATTAAATCTTGCTAGAGTTCTGGGAAGAAAAAAAATCACAACACAAAGCTTTCTAGTGAACCATGCTCTTTTTTCTCCCTCTCTGGGAAGGAAGATATACACATCCATAGCCTAGAGTCAGGAGTTCAAATCAGGCTTCAGACACTTACTAACTGTGTGACCCTGGGCATGTCATTTAACCTCTGTTAAACATTGCCTCTGTTTCCTTCTGTAAAATGGAGATAATAACAAAACCTACCTCTCAAGGTTGCTGTGAGGATTAAATGAGATGATAATTGTAAAGGGCTTAGTAGAGTACCTATCACATAGTAAGCAATATATATATACAATATGTTACTTATTTACATGCATATACATATACTCATGCACATGCATATGCACATACATCTGTACATATGTGTGTGGGGGTGTGGTATATGCACATGCGTCTATATGCATATCAAAGCAAGCATGTGTATGCCTTTATACATATGAGTATGTTGTACATAATATCATTGACATGTTTACCTTTCTACATACACTTATTCTGTATGTCATTCCCATGAATTAGACCAGGCAGAAACAGAAAGTAATGGATTGTATGAGCAGACACAACCCTATGTATTCGATGGTAGAAAACCAAGCTCATATTTCCAAAACAAAGGCCCACTGAGAGGCAGCAGGAGACCTCACAGAGAAGCAGCTCTTTCCAACTCAAGGCACACTTGTCTTATTGTTCCCCTCTGCAGAGAGATGTCCCCAACAGAAGATTATGGGGCAAAATGTAAACCCTTTAAAAAAAAAGTCACAATCAATGGACAAGTATCTCTCTTCCTATGGATAGGAACAACCTAAAGAAATACAGAGGGATCTGTGAGTCAGAAGGGAGCCCCTGGAATGCTTTGTCAGAAGTTTGACAAATACTGTTGCATTTCTAATGCCAACAGACATGAGTTTGTAACAACCCTTAGAAAATGGATTTTGAAAATTAGCACCATATTTAAGTTCATCTGTGGATGCAATAGTTGTTATATCTGTACTTTCTCTGAAGAAACTGATATTTCAGAAATTGGACTTTTTATATAATCAGTTTGGCAGCATCTGTTGTCGACAACATAGCACTGAAGACTTTTAGGAAAAGAAGGTTTTATGGTCCATTTAGTCAGAACCTTAACTAGTGATTTTGGCAACTGTCACAATTGAGTTGGTGGAGAAGAGACCTCAGGATGTTACAGAAAGCAGGGCAGCCCTTACCTAACTATTAGTTCTCACTATGTCTTACACATTGACATTATGGAAGGAATACAAGTCTTCTCGATACCCTATAAATTTCGGTGCCCTGAGTTTCAGTAAAATAGATAAATTTCAGTAAATAAAATAAATTTCAATAAACTTCTAGTTTCTAGTTCTTAGTTATGCCTCTGCATCTACTTCATTCACCTTGATTTTTACAAATGATGAGAGTAAGGTCCAGAGAAGGGAAATGTGTTATTCAAATGGCTAGTTAGTGATAAAATCAGGATTATGTGTATATAGATATGTATCCAAATACATGTGTGTATATAAGTACATATGTGTGTATATATGTACATACATGCACATGAATACTAATATATATTGAACATTTGACTTTAACTGATGTCTTATAAGGTTTTACTTTTAAAAGGTATATAATATGTATATATATATATGTAGATAGATGTAGATATAGATATAGATATATGTATACACACACTGTCCCTACAATTACAATTTAGGTCCTCATAATATAAGTTGGCCAATTAAACAATTTAAAATATTAAAGAGTTCCAATTGATCCCTTGAAATTTATCCATTGTAACGAGCTAAGTATGATGTAAACCTGGCCAGGGCAGGTATAATGCAAAGAAAGAACTTTTGCAGCTTTAGACGGATTGTTGAATCGGGCACATGTTTACAACATAGTCCTCACAAAGGTATATGAAATATTTATTCTCGTTATGTTCTTTCTTAACGCTACAGTGAAAAGAGGACTCCCCCACACTGCTCAGAACTCACAGGTTTCAGTGGCTAAGACAGAAATACAACTCGCCTCACCTGTCTGGTGGAGTCCAAAGCCTCCATTGCAGGTTTGCATATGAAATCAAGGCAGAGCTATAAGGAAACATGTAGCCCAAGGTTATGAGACATCAGCGATTCATTTATCAAGAAAAAGGAGAAAAAAGGGGGATAGAAAATCTCATTGAGTATTATTATTGGTCTCAAATTTTGCCAATAGATTTATGACTTTATTTTAGTTGGAAGGGTAATAACTGTGTCACTTATGATACTATATTTTATTTGTAAGTATGCCTATAGTTAATGGAATTTATCAGGCAGTAGGTTTGGGCACTCTTTAAAATATGGGTCAGAGGGCCATTAATTCTATTCAAAATGTCCATCTGTTGCTGCCCAACTTGCATGAAGGGTTGCATAGCAACCTGTATTACTGTATGGACGTGGTCAGCCTCCCTGGGTTGCTTTTGTTTGCCCTCTGAGTGAGTTGCCCTTGATGGAGAAATAGTAGGTGTTCTTTTTTTTGGCTGGAGCTTGGTCTGGTGAGAGGGGCTCATTATGGCGTGCTGAGCTAGATGGTATTGTGAAGCAATTTCTGACATATGAATGTCATTTATCTTCCTAGCATGATTCTTAGTCCCAAATTGATTCCCAAATTCCTGGGTCTTTAGGAAGTACAGTGATTTTTAAAAAAATAGACCTTTCATTTTCACCAGGGATACCCCCAGGAAGACCATGTATGAGGTAACCAGATAAGGTAGAAGAAAGGTTTCCGAGCTAATGTATAGGGTATTCAGTTTCAAAGCCACTACTGCATAGAATTATACCATTTTCTCAATTTGCCTTTATCTTTTATTTGTTAAAATAATAAAAATAATAAAGTTCTACTCAAAACAGACATACCCTTACGCATTTTGCACATAGTAAGCCCTTATTATATCATTGTTTAATTAAAATAAATATTTCCCATGAAATTAGAAATTATTGATATTTGCTATATTTTTAAAGCGCAGAGGAATTTCTAGTGATTTTTAGAACCTGAAAGGTGCTATAAAGGAATTGACCAGTAATGAATGTACCTGGCTTATTATTGCACAGTACAATTTGGAAATGAAATAAAGTATTCACATCAATTTAGACATGACTAATACTCATTTATATACATTTCAAGCATTCTATGGCCACTCATGTACACCTTATAAAATTTCATAAAAGATCTTTTGACAAAAGGGCAAGATGATCATCTGGTCAAAGAATACTAATTGAGACATGCCTCATACACTGTTTTACATTTAATACTATGTTATATTCGCTATGTTATGTTATATTTTATTGTGTTATTTTGTTATATTATAGTATAACATTTTATGGAATTGTATATTGAAACCATCCTAACATGCACTTATCTCACATTCTAAGATTTGTATAGCCCTTTCCATGTATTTTCTCTTTAGAACTTCACAACAGCTCTGTGGGTGCTTTCACTACTCACATTTTACAGATAAGACTAACAGAGGTTAAGGGACTTGCTAAGTGTCTGAATCAGATCTTCTTAACTTGAAATCCCCCTCCCCAAAATAACTATATACCATCATGTTATATTGTATCACATCCTTCCACATCGTATGTTATATTATTGCCATCATATATGTATATGTTTACACATAAATAATATATTCTGGACCGGACCTATGATTTCATTGGTATGAGGAAACTCCTTCCCTCTACCGATGCCAATTGGAATTTGCTCTGCAACTGAATCTCAGAGAATTGCCTGGATGGCTTTAACTTTAATTGGCTTTGCCCAGAACCATGTAATCAATATACCCTTCATCAAAGGGGCCAAATTTAAATCTAGGTCTTCCTGGATCCCAGGCAGACTCTACAAGACTGTTCTGCACTTGTGTTTTTTTCCCATCTATTTATGTGATAATTACAATTACTTTCTCTTTATTACTTAGTGATCTTCAGTGAACAACAGCTTTTTTACATGCTGATTTTGACATCACCTACCAACACATTCCAAAATTTTGTTTTGTTTTTCCAGATCTGTAACTTAATCCATGCAGAGATTCTCAAGGTGTAAATTCCCTCACGATGAAGAGCAGCAACTCAACTGTAAGTTATAGCTTTGAGAATTACCTGGAGGCTCTGAGAGGTAAAATGATTTCTCTGGTCACGAATGAGTCAGAACCAGAATCTGAATCCAAGTCTTGCTGATTTCATGGCCTGCCTCCTATCCAATATGCCATATAACCTTTCTTCTAAGTAGTACATAATCTTCAGAGCAATACTTATGGGAACCAACTACATAGATACAAAGGAGCTCTGGGTGAAGAACTTTGAAAGTGAAAATTATTTTTGGACTGGCAAGCCACTAATATAATTATTTCTCTTATAAGCTCCCATTTTTGCATATCAGCTTATCTAAATCATTCCCAACTTGACTACATTCTAGTCATTTGAATGTTTTCATTTCTTTTTAGACAAAAATTTTGTCCTTCAAGATTGAGATAAGTTACAGCCATGATTTCAAGTAGACAATGTGTTGATTTATACTACTAGATCATTATGTAAAATCTGTCCCATGGAAGAGAAATAAGAATTCAGCAGGCATGATCACCCTCAATTTGCATATTCTTTATATAGTCAAGTCCAGCAATAGGCATTTATTTAGGGTCAGACACTGTGTTAAGCACTGAAATACAAGTACAAGGAGGAAGGAAGGAAGGAAAAGAAATAAAGAAGAAAGAGGGAGAGAAGAAAATAAAAGAAGGAATGAAGAAAAGAAGAAAGTAATAAGAGAGAGAAAGAAGGAAAGAAAGAAAGAAAAAAAGAAGGAATGAAAGAAGAAAGAGAGAAAGAAAGGAAGGAAGGAAAGGAGGAGAAGAAAAGAAAGAAAAAAGAAGGAATGAAATAAAGAAGAAAGCAAGCAAGAAAGAGGGAGAAAGAAAGAAGGAAGAAAGAAAAAGGACAGAAAGAAGAAAGAAAGAAATGAAGGAGAAAGGAAGGAAGAAAGGAAGAAAGGAAGGAAGGAAGGAAGGAAGGAAGGAAGGAAGGAAGGAAGGAAGGAAGGAAGGAAGGAAGGCAAGAAGGAAGAAAGGAAGGAAGTTTCTTGCCTTCAAGGTGCTTACATTCTAATAGGGGAATACTCATAGAAGATAACATAGGCAATACCTTAACAGACCCAATATCACCAGTAACAGGGAAGGAGAAATGTGGAAGATAAAATGAGGTACCCAAGCACAATCTTGATAAAGAAAGTGAAGAAAACCAGGAGTCTAGAGAGCTGTGAAGACATGGCTGGCCTGGTTTTCTTTCCTTAAAACAGAGCTTCTGAGGGTAACCAGCCAATCAGAGGAAGGTGCTGCAGAGATGTGCTTCCAACGTGAGAAGTCCAGGGGTAGAGGAAACTTTCAAGGTGAGGAAACTTCTGTGGCATGATAAAGAGAGTCCAGAATGGAGCCTGGAGAAGGATCAGATGCTGGCTAAATGACTTGAAGCTGAAAAAAATAACTAATACACTGCACACATAGGGTACTGAATACTGGTAGTGACTGAAGTTACATGACTATTACATAACTTCAATACGAACCAAAACAGTAAGAGTAGGGTATCACAGCCATGATGTCTTCATGTTGATCCATAAGAGTAGTCAGGACAAAGAAGTTTGTTTTATCCTGACAGTTTCAATGATAATTTTTTTTCTGTCCATCAGCTGTTTTATTTTGTCATTGTTACTGTTATAGTTTGTCTGAGCTAGTGATTTCATTAGTTTGGGGAGACGTGGAAGTAGAACCTCCTCTGTCTAATGCAAAACAGGCATTCAGCTGTAACTTATGGCTTTAGAGAGCAGTCTAGGCCCCTGAGAAGAAACATAATTTGCCCAGGGTCCCACAACTAGAATGTCAGAAGCTGGATTTGAATTCAGCAAAGAGAGGTTCTCTATTCACTACATTACACTGCTCATCAAACGTTAGTTAATGTTGATTATTCTCTTTCCCATCCATCTCTGATTCCATCACAGGCCCTCCCATGAGATGGTTTTGATTCTCTCCCTCTTCTATTTATCCAAGTGAAAAGAACGTTAGATTTGTAGTCAGACGACATTGGTCTGGATCCCTATCTTGCCACTTGGTACCTATGTGACCCTGGGCAAATCATTCCACTTTGCTGGGCCCTCAGTTTCCTCATCTGTAAAATGAGGGGGATTGGGCCGGACGGTCTTTGAGGTCCTATCCCACTTTTCATCTCTGAGCTTATGGTCCTTGTTCACCCTAAGTCTTTGGTAAAAGACTATGATTAATTCCATGAGCCTAAGGCGATAGACCCTTTGATTGGCATTACACAAATAAACGGACTCTTGTTTTATTTCCAGGTCTCAATATGATTACGGAGTGTCTTTGCATTTCTTATAATACTTTTCCTTCCACTGTTACTTGGGATACTGCATCTGTTAAGGTTTTGCCTACGGTATCTTCTCTGCTTTCTGCATAGCAGATAATAGGAAGGAATCTTTACCAACCTGGCTTATTGACCATTTTAATCCTTCCTTCCCAGGAGAAAATACTGAATTACTAAGCCTTTAGCTCTCTTTGATATGGAATAGAGTTGTTTGCCTCAGTACAGGATTTTCACGTAACTGAAATTGGACACTTTGTAAAGAGTAGCAGTTCTACGTGTGGTTTTCATTTGAGCCCCTGAGTTCATTTGGATGGAGGGAGAATATATCAGTGGAATGCAGTTAGCAATGAGCATATGTGTTCAGAAGACAGATGAGCAAATTTGCCTCCTTACTTCCTGCAGAACATAGAGCCTCTTTTGTCTAGGGTTGTCTTTTGTGCAAACGATGAAGCCACTTGACCACACATAGTTCACTTTTTATTTATTTAGTGCCCCCTGTGGTGTTTTAAGACTAGGCTTCCCTACAAGAACGAATCTTGCCTGGTGATTAGTGGAGCAGGCCATTACTTGGGGGTACCATTACACCTTCTGCCACAGATTAATTGCCTGGTTCTAAGAAGTCTCTTAACCTAATGGTATTTCCCTTTACTCTTCTCCAAAAGGAAGGTAATGATATGGGATAGAAAAATCCTTTGACATCCTCAAATAAAAAGTACAACCATCGTGTCTACATCCATAAGCTTCCAGGTGTAATTTTTTATTGCAACAGGCAGCTTGTGTCCTATCTCGTATGAGCCAATGGAGAATATCTTTAAGCTTTAAGACAGTGTCAATTATCTTAGCTGTTCTTTGGATGAGACAACTATCTTTTCAAGATAATACTTATTTTCTCATTCCATGCATTTCTGCCAACAGTATAAAAGTATACCATTGTAAACAAAAAGTTTCATATTTTTGCTGATTTTTAGTTTTGCTTAGCAATTTAGAAGTAATTTTTCAACTTTAAAAAAATTTTTATAACTATGAAATTTCATCCAACTAGCAATCAGGTCAATAAGCACTACATTTCCTATTTTATAAATGATAAATCAATGAGGAAACCTTAAACACTGTACCCAGATTTTTTTTTAAAAAAGAAGAAAAAAGAACGAAGGATCAGGGAAATTGAAGTCTAGTATATATTTCTCACAGTTCCTGTTAATAAGAGAATGGTCACTCATAAATGGAAAGGAAAAAAAAATATTACAAGCGTTTGAACACAACTGGCAACAACACCTTTACATAGAAGACAGAGAAAGGTACAGCATCAAATAAAAGGGAAAAAGACTAAGTGTAGTACTTAGAAGCTGGGAGAGAGTTGTACTATTTATTGTTCCCTGAACTTAACTTCACAAAGGACCAAAGGTTCCCAAGTATCTAATTTTGTATAGCTTATATTTTCTTTAAAATTTGAATTCTATTTAACTCCCATGTAGGATATCAAAAATTCTATCCACAGGAGAGATCTATTTTTGGCATTTAGAAACACATTCCAATCACTTACAGGTCTTCTCAGAGAAGAACGTAGAGACGTATTTTTGAAAATTAACTCTAAGTTCTTCTAAAAGGCAGATGTAAAAATGCATTTCTGCTAGTTCATTTCCAGTCATGTTTTTAATCAGGGAAATACAAAAGTGACCTTTGTGGGCCATATCAGATCTATTTGAAGAAATGCTAACCTTAGAAAAAAGAATGGCTTCAGGACTGCTAGACATAGGGTGAAGAGGAAAAAAAAAGTATAGTTCAATATTCAAATGATAATCAAATATCAAATAAGACTATTTCCAGCCTTTTCTGCTTTCTTCCTTCCTTTTTCCTCTCCTTTGCTCTATTTTTCTTAGTTTTTATGCTTTTTGTCCTTCATTTCCAAAGAGGAACAATGATATCACGGACTGATGTCTTGACTGGTACGTGAATTAGATTTAAGTGAGCCAGAGTTGCAGTCATCAGCCTCACTCTTACTTACAGAATCATCGAAATTCAGTGACAAGACAAAAGTCTGGACAACTAGCAATGACCCTGGGATACAGCAGATGGACTTGCATCTGTGTTGTCTGACCAAGCTCCAAGTGCTCCATACTTGGGTCACCTTCATGAACACTGGAATAAATTATTTTCAACTGTCCATTCGGCTGGGGGGAGGTCTTCACATGCTTGGGGTATACATCGCCCTAACTCACTGATACATTTGAGCCCTGTCAGTTACCCTCAACCTAGTTTGGCCTGTCTGCCAAGATGGCTTTACCAGGATGTAGCTGCTGTGCATGCTACAACTTCTTGGAGCCACAGGTGAGAGTTGGGTGAGTCAGGGGGACACCAAAGATAGATGAGCAACCTTAGCTTTTGTACCAAAGCCCTAGAGATACTTTCTCCCAACCCACAAACAGTTGGGGTTCCCCAGAGCAAGGTTAGTGTTCCATCTTCCCTCAAGTTCTTAGGTATACCCCTGAGGAGCTATGGGTTTTTTAAATATTATCATCAATAAGCCCAGAATTCAGTGTGAATCATCAACATCAATCATCAGTTAGTATTTCCTCAATATAATCTAAGTAGGAATTAATGCTTCAATATCATTTTGACTAGTTGCTACTGCCTTGATATCATTGATAAACAATTAACATCAATTTAGTTTTATAAAGGAATATTTACTGAAAAGCTATAGCAAGAACCAACATACCAAAACATCCCCCATAGCTGGAACAGTGCACTTCACTCTACACTTTAGTGACTGGAGAGAATGAGCACAAAGTTAAAGTGGTTTCTATAAACAGTTATTCCCAAGAAGTTCACTTCTGGGCTCAACACAGCCAATATGCTTACAGGGAACAGGATCATGGGACTCTCCTCAGGGCTGACTGACTCCTTAGCAGGTTCAGCTACTCATGCTTTGCTATGGATTCCAGTTCCTGGACTGGCTGGGGGGGGGGACAATCATTCACCTAAGAGCAAGAAAAAGTAAAACACAACAGACAGGAAGGAAGCAAGGAAGGAAAGAAGGAAGGAAGGAAGGAGGGAAGGGAGGAGGAAAGGAGGGAGGGAGGGAGGGAGGGAGGAAAGAAGGAAAGAAAGAGGGAGGGAGGAAGGAGGGAGAGAAGGAAGGAAGGACAGAAAGGAGGAGGAAGGAAGAAAGGAAGGAGGGAAGAAAGGAAGGAAGGAGGGAGGAAGGAAGGAAGGGAGGGAGGGAGGAAGGAAGGAAGGAAGGAAGGAAGGAAGGAGGAAGGAAGGAAGGAAGGAAGGAAGGAAGGAAGGAAGGAAAGAAGGTATAGAGGGAGGGAGGAAGAAAGGAGGAAGGAATTTATTAAACACCTATTATAAGACAGGCACAGTGCTAAGCACTTTACAAATATTATTTCATCTCATTTGACCTTGTAATAACCCTGGGAAGTAGATGATATTAGTATCCCCATTTTACAGTTTCAGAATATGAGGAAGACAGAGACTGAGTGACTTGCCCAGGGCCACACAACTAGTAAATTTCTAAGGCTGGCTTCTCACTTAAGTCCTCCTGACTTCAGGACTAGCATACTCTGACACCTAGCTGCCTCTAAGTTTTATTACAATTTAAATTATTATAATTTTTATTAAAATATTAAAAGTAACATCACAATCTCTCAGCTTCATGATAACCAGGTGAAAAAGAAAGCCCCTCTTCCACCTAGAGGCCCACAGAACTTCATTATCTTCACTCAAAAGCTGCCAGGGAACAAGAGAGATCAAGCTTCTTCACTGAAGGCTTTTGTATGAATACTCAGTTTCAGCTCATCAACCTGTTAAGAGATTTCTTTTTGTCACAAGGTAAATTTGCAGGAAACAGTTCCAGAATACCTTGGCATTATCCAAAATAAAGGATAGGGTCCTCCACTGTGCACTGTCCTCACTCCACAAATCCCTCCTTTTGAGTTGGCACCAGGCAGAGCAGATGCTGCTTGCCTAAAAGTTTGGGCCCCTGTTAGCCAGTCCCCACTATACTACTCTTCCTTTCCTTCCCTTTCCCTTTCCCTTTCCTTCCTTCCTTCCTTCCTTCCTTCCTTCCTTCCTTCCTTCCTTCCTTCCTTCCTTCCTTCCTTCCTTCTCTCTCTTTCTCTCTCTTCTTCTCTCTCTCTGCCCCCATTGGTCTCCTTTTGAACAAACTGAAACAACAATGGTTCAATTAGTCTGGCAGTTATTTTTGATGTATTAAAATAGTGTTTCCTTGCAGGGAAGCTACGTCCTATGATTTTAGCTTATTTTCAAATGGCATGCTTTGGTTATTTTTTGTGATCTTGTTACCTTTATCAATCGATTTTTGGCAGTTTTATTAAGTACTCACTGATGCCACAGGTTTTGATAATTTTTTTAATTATACAAACATATTACATTTTTAGAAGGTAACCATGGCATAGTACATAAAGACCTGTCTCAGAGTCAAAATGGCCTGGATTCAAATTCTGCCTTGATATATAACTGATGCTGTCTTTTTCAGGTATGTCCAACTCTTTGTGACACCATTTAGGGTTTTCTTGGCAAAGATACACCAGTGCTTTGCCATTTCCTTCTCTGGCTCATTTTATAGATGAGGAAACTGAGGCCAATAGCATTAAATGACCTGCCCAGGGTCACACAGTTAGTAAGAGAGACCAGATTTGAACTCACGAAAACGAGTCTTCCTGACGTTAGGCCCAGCACTCTATCCACTGTGCCACCTAGCAGACCAGTGATAATCCAAGGGCGAAACAAGTTTGCCCTTGGGACAGATCAAGAATTGATCTGATTCCTGTGGGAG
Source organism: Trichosurus vulpecula (assembly GCF_011100635.1). Taxonomy (NCBI): domain Eukaryota; kingdom Metazoa; phylum Chordata; class Mammalia; order Diprotodontia; family Phalangeridae; genus Trichosurus; species Trichosurus vulpecula. The sequence goes on along the minus strand of NC_050576.1, from coordinate 340,596,565 downwards.
AGCACAGAGCAACAGAGCTAGGCCCTTATTCCACAAAGCCAAATGAAGTTATATTAGTTGTTTAATGGCTGCTGATTGTTTACAGAAAGAGGTCTGTGCGTGCATATAAGCATTTATTTAGATAATAACAGACAAGGACAATCGGCCTCCAGAGTTCCAAAGGAAATTTATGTCTCATATGGCCACTTCAAGGTGGACTCTGATAAATGTCCTATGCTCTAATAGCATGAAGTAGAGGCCTATCTGTGAAATACCAGAACTAAAGAAAAACCCAATTAAGGAAGAATGTATGGAATTTAAAGCTCTGAAGTCTTCATCAACTAAAATAGTTTTAAATAAATATACACAGAGAATAATTGGGGGCGGAGCCAAGATGGCACCTGGAAAGCAGTGTCCCGCTGAGTCCCTCCAAAAACCTATAAAAAATGGCTCTGAACCAATTCTAGAACTGCAGAACCCACAAAACAGCAGAGGGAAGCAGGGCTCCAGCCCAGGATAGCCTGGATGGTCTCTGGGTGAGGTCTATCCCACACGGAGCTGGGAGATGGGAGACGGGAGGGGAGCAGAGCAGAGCCCAGTGTGAGCTGCGGACCAACCAGACCAGGAGCCGGGCGGAATGTGCCCTACCACCCTGAATCAGTGAGCTGCGGCAGTTACCAGACTTCTCAACCCACAAACACCAAAGCCAGCAGAGAAGGTTAGTGGGAAAAGCTGCGGAAGGGAAGGAGTTCTCGGTTTGGCTACCAGCCCCAGGGGCAGTGGAGGTGGGGCAGCTACAGCTGTTGTTGCTTCTGGCCCCAGGCCCAACTGGTGGGAGGAATTAAGTGGTGGATCAGAGCAGGAATGCACAGCCTGCTGAAGATCTAAGCCCAGTCAGGGTTGGGGGTTTTTGGGGAAGGAGCAGTGCTGGTATGGCAGAGCTGGCACATCCCCCCCAAATGTGGAACATAGAACTCTTTAGTCTACAAGCAGTCATACCCCGCTGAAAAACTCAAGGGTCAAGTTAGTTGGTTGGGAATATGGCCAGGCAGCGAAAACGCTCCCAGATTCAGTCTCAGACTTTGGATTTTTTCTTTGGTGACAAAGAAGACCAAAACATACAGACAGAAGAAGTTAACAAAGTCAAAGAGCCTACAACAGAAACCTCCAAGAAAAACATGAACTGGTTCCAGGCCATGGAAGAGCTCAAAAAGGATTTGGAAAAGCTAGTTAGAGAAGTAGAGGAAAAATTGGGAAGAGAAATGAGAAGCATGCGAGAAAACCATGAAAAACAAGTCAATGACTTGCTAAAGGAGACCCAAAAAAATACTGAAAAATACACTGAAGAAAACAACACCTTAAAAAATAGACTAACTCAAATGGCAAAAGAGCTCCAAAAAGCCAATGAGGAGAAGAATGCCTTGAAAGGCAGAATTAGCCAAATGGAAAAGGAGGTCCAACGGACCACTTAAGAAAATACTACCTTAAAAATTAGATTGGAGCAAGTGGAAGCTAGTGACTTTATGAGAAATCAAGATATTAGAAAACAGATCCAAAGGAGTGAAAAAATGGAAGACAATGTGAAATATCTCATTGGAAAAACCACTGACCTGGAAAATAGATCCAGGAGAGATAATTTAAAAATTATTGGACTACCTGAAAACCATGATCAAAAAAAGAGCCTAGATATCATCTTTCAAGAAATTATCAAGGAGAACTGCCCTGATATTCTAGAGCCACAGGGCAAAATAGAAATTGAAAGAATCTATCAATCGCCTCCTCAAATAGATCCCAAAAAGAAATCTCCCAGGAATGCTGTTGCCAAATTCCAGAGCTCCCAGATCAAGGAGAAAATACTGCAAGCAGCCAGAAAGAAACAATTTGAGTATTGTGGAAACATAATGAGAATAATCCAAGATCTGGCACCTTCTACATTAAGAGATCGAAGGGCTTGGAATACGATATTCCGGAGGTCAATGGAGCTAGGATTAAAACCAAGAATCACCTACCCAGCAAAACTGAGTATCATGCTCCAAGGCAAACTATGGACTTTCAATAAAATAGAGGACTTTCAAGCTTTCTCAGTGAAAAGACCAGAAGTGAATAGAAAATTTGACTTTCAAACACAAGAATCAAGAGAAGCATGAAAAGGTAAACAAGAAAGAGAAATCGTAAGGGACTTACTAAAGTTGAACTGTTTTGTTTACATTCCTACGTAGATGTGTATGATTCATGAGACCTCAATGTCATAGTAGCTGAAAGGAATATGCATATATATATTTATGCATATATGTATATATATATACACATATATATGTGAATGTGCATGTATGTATATATGTATGTGTATATATATATATATATATATATATATATAGAGAGAGAGAGAGAGAGAGAGAGAGAGAGAGAGAGAGAGAGAGAGAGCAGACACAGGGTAAGTTGAAGATGAAGGGAAGATATCTAAAAGAAATAAAATCAAATTAAGGGATGAGAGAGGAATATATTGAGAGAGGGAGATAAGGAGAGAAAGAATGGGGTAGATTATTTTGCATAAAGGTGGCAAGAGGAAGCAGTTCTGTGGGAGGATGGGAGAGGGCAGGTGAGGGGGGAATGAGTGAATCTTGCTCTCATCAAATTTGGCCTGAGGAGGGAATACCATACATACTCAATTGGGTGTCTTACCCCACAGGAAAGAAGAAGGAAGAAGATGAAAAAAAGGGGGGGATGATGGAGGGGAGGGCAGATGGGGGTGGAGGTAATAAAAAACAAACACTTTGGAAAGGGCACAGGGTCAAGGGAGAAAATTCAATAAAGGGGGATGGGTTGGGAAGGAGGAAAATATAGTTAGTCTTTCACAACATGAGTATTGTGGAAGGGTTATACATAATGATACACATGTGGCCTATGTTGAATTGCTTGACTTCATAGGGAGGGTGGGTGGGAAGGGAAGAGGGGAGAGAATTTGGAACTCAAAGTTTTAAAAACAGATGTTCAAAAACAAAAAAAAGTTTTTGCATGCAACTAGAAAATAAGATACACAGGCAATGGGGCATAGAAATTTATCTTGTCCTACAAGAAAGGAAGGGAAAAGGGGATGGGAGGGGAGTGGGGTGACAGAAGGGAGGGCTGACTGGGGAACAGGGCAACCAGAATATACGTCATCTTGGAGTGGGGGGGAGGGTAGAAATGGGGAGAATATTTGTAATTCAAACTCTTGTGAAAATCAATGCTGAAAACTAAATATGTTCAATAAATAAATAAAAATAAATAAATATAGACAGAGTATGATGCATTGTAATAGTTCAGAGTTCTAGAAATTTTAAAAAATTAGAATTATTTTCTAAGTCTATGACAGTATTTTTTTTAGCTTGCCAGTATATGGGTTAATATAGCGTTGTTCAGCAATTCAACCATATTGATTAAGAATTCACATAGTGGTTGTTTAGTCATTTTTCACTCATGTCCAACTCATCATGACCTCATTTGGGATTTTCTTAGTAGAGATACTGAAGTGGTTCACCATTTCCTATTCCAGCTCATTTTACAGGTGAGGAAGTGAGACAAACAGGGGGAAGTAACTTGCCCAGGGTCATACAGCTAGTAAGCGTCTGAGACCAGATTTGAACTCATGAAGATGAATTTTCCTGATTCCAAGCCCAACACAGTGTGCTATCTAGCTGCTCTCTTTACTTGTGGAGAGTGCAGCAAAAGTGGGTTCAAAGGAAGTAGAGAACATAGTCCCTACATTAAATAGCTTCCTTTCCATTGAATATCTAGAACACGAAAGCATCACGACATACATGTAATTTATAGAATTCATGGTAAAATATGGGATAACTGGGAGGCTGTAAGGATAAAAGTTTTTCTGAGACAGAGAAGCAGGAGGGGCTAATTCGTATCCCATAACACTGTTAGATAACAAACACTCATTTTTTCCCCATTTTCGAGGTAAAACAAAAACTCCCATGTTAATAATTATAAGGAAAGAACAATCAATCTTCCACTCTAACTCTCTGCCCCCTTTTCTTTTCCCTCCCCACTCAATACCCTAAAACAAATCTGTACATTCTAGGTGGTCCAGGAGATAGAAGACTGGACTCCGAGTCAGGAAGACCTGAGATTAAATCCTGCCTCAGACACTATGACTCTGCAAAACATGTTACCTCTCTATAACTCAGTTTCCTCATCTGCAGAATGGGACTAGGAATAGCACCTATCTCATAGAGTTGTTGTCAGGGCCACTTGAGATAATGTATGTAAAGCACTGTGGCCAGAATGGCCTTTGTTTTGAGTGACTCAGCTTACCTCATTGAGCCTCTCTGGGTGCTGGGGCTTCTCTTCCGGGGCAGGAAGCCCTGACCATGCCTGGGAACAGAGAACTTCCTGTGTGATAAGTTATGGGGCTGGCTGAGGGGAGGTGTTGACTCCAGATCCACGCTCTATTGGGTGTTAACCTAGGGGAAGGGGCCAACTCAAGAACCAATCAGCCCTGGTCATTCAGGCGGTGCTTGATCATGTCAAAAACTCTATAAGAGGGGAGAGAGCCCTCTTTCCTTTTCCGGTTGGTGCAGGAGCAGTGGCAAGCATGACTCTGGGCCAGCCCTTGCTCTCGGGCCAAGCCCAGATGTTGGTAACTATGAATTGTATTGGGTCTGTCTGTTGATATTTGTAATTTGTTTGTATTTTGGTTTTGAGGTTTGGGATGCTGATTTGTTTCCCCCAAACTAAATGAATGTTCTGAACCTCAGGGTACTGGCTTTTTCCCCTGAAGTAAGTAAATGAATCTGGAATCTGTATTTGGTCTGTCTCTTGATGCTTGCCTCTTTGCTCCCCTGAACTAACTGAATGCTAACTGAATGCTGGTGTTTTCCCCTGAACTAAATGAATGTCGTCTATATGCTAACTGAATGCTGGATTAAAGTGAGCTGGTCAACCCCTTCACCGTGCTTTCCTTGTTTAAGCAGATAAAAAGAACCTGTGCTTTCCCGGCAGCCTCCTGGGTGCTGGCTGTGCAGGGGGATCTTACGCCCCCACAGAAGCTGCTAGCTGGGTTGTTAAAACAAGCACTTTGCAAGCTTTAAAACACTATAAAAATGAGAGCTATCATTGCAATATTCACTCTAGGGTCACAAGTACTTCTGGTTTGAGAAGGCAGCTGCTACTACTACTCTCTTTGGATTTTTATTATTGGGTAATTCTGATTATTAGCCATTAGCCTCAGTTAGCCCTTAGCAAGAAAGATATTACTAAGGTGGTATAATAAGAACATTGGATATATGGCATTTCCCCTCCATATCCTGGTGTACACTCCCCCACAAGTACACACAGAATTCAGAGGAAGAATTGGCTTAAGTTTAGAAAGCATTGGTCATGAAGCACACATATAAAGAATATATGTCCTTATAATTTCTGGTGCCTTAAAGTCCTTTCTTCTGTCCATAGCCAGCATTCTTATTTTTTTTTTTTGGTTCAAGAAGTCATTCACCTTGAAGCTGCTACTTCTGTCAGGTGACTTTTGTAGCTATCTGTGCCTATGTTCACGTTTGACCTTGGTATGTCTGTGCTCTGAGTTGGATGTATTTTCTCCTAGTGTTCCCTTCTGTTCTATGTCAGTGGAAGTCGGGGGAGGTTAAAGAGGGAAAAAATTCTCTGGAGTTTCTAGGTTCCTTCTTAAGAGTCATAACTTAAACTGGAATCTTCAACTAAAAACTGAAATCTTCCACATTTGATCTAAACACCCGTTGGACTGACTTCACTAAGGGATTGACTGATATATTATGCATAGGTCCAATGGGCATAGCTTATACTCTCATCCAGTCAAGTTACTATCTTTCTTCATTCAAAAAATATTCGTAGCTCATGAAGAAATCACAAAATACAAGTCATCTTGTTTAAAACATCCTCGTGTTCATTGAATGGGGTATGAGAGGAACCTCACCCTTACACAAAGAATCTTCATTTGTATGTGCCCTTCTTGAGATCCCAGGCTCTAGATTGTCTCTGGATTCAGCTTTTGGCTCTTTCTTTTTAGAGACCCAACTCTCAAAATGGTCCTGGAACAATCCACACCCTGCATATTGGATGCATAGAATGAAATGCCTGAAAATATCTCAGTTTGAAAAAAAGAATATATGACATTTATTAAAGGTAAATTCAAAGACATGTGTGAACATGCTTGTCATGCTTTCCTAAATATGGCATATCCAGAATGAAAAAAACTTCAGGGAAAACTGAGCTCTTCAAGTAAAAACAAACTAATATCTTATTCAGAATTCAGGGCTCCAGCCTGCTGCCTGACTTCAAGCTAAATCTTAAAAACACATTATGCCAAATTAAAATACTCTGCCAGAGGTTTCCCATAAATGTGAAGACTCAGCAGCCACCATTGCTTTATGTCAGAATGACAATCAAACCCCATACAACTCATATGCTCTACTGTATGCTCGTTTTTAAGCGTTATGTTCTTCTGTACCACTTTGATAACAGCCTCCTTCATGTCCTCGTATGATGATCGCCTGATTTTTGGTTCTTCTTTTGCAATTCTTTGTTTCCTATACCACATATATGTGTGATGTATGTGTGTATGTATGTATATATATATATAATATATATATATTATATATATACATGTATAAACCCTCTCTATATAATATGCAATACCATATATATGTATATGTGTATATGGGTGTATATGTATACATATGGGTGTGTGTGTATAATATACCATTTTTTTTGGTTACAGCCCAAAACTGGACTTAGGGCCTACAATTTTCTATTCGGGTTCCCTTTTGAGGTCTATGTCTTGTGCCTACTTTTTTCCCCCATCCTCAGCTTCCTTTCCTCAAGTTTTCCAAGTTGCCTAATTTGTCTGTGAATGACTTAAAATGGCCTTGTATGAAAACAAATGGTGAATTCTCTAAATTGCCATTAAGGCAATTGCCATTCAGGTCACTACTATGACATGTAGCAATAGTAACATTGATGACACTGTTCATAACTTATGAATATCCACCTAAGGGACTGTCCCAAAAGGCCATAAGTGTCGGGTGAGATTCAGAGGCATTAGAAACAAGCTATGAGGCATCCCAAGAACCCTAGTGCCACTTTAAGATGCTAAAAAAAAAAGCTTTGTTCAGGGTTTTTTTACCCTAGTAAAAAGCTTTACTAGCTTAAATCTGCACTAAGACTTTTGGGACACCTTGTATAATACTTCAAAAATATAATGGATTTATGATCTTACCAAAGTGAATACTCCCTCTACCTATGTAGCTCTCAAATACTCCACTTTGATCATAAGCATCTTGGGAGTAGGGTAATTTAATTATTTGTATTTGTATTCCTGGCATGTTTCCTGGCATCGACTAGGCCCTTAGTAAATATTTGTTGATTGGTTGATCCTGCAGAAGAATATATATATATATATATATATGTGTGTGTGTGTGTGTGTGTGTGTGTGTGTGTATGTATATATGTGTATATGTATATATATGTATGTATATACACACATATACGTGTATGTGTATGATATATAATATGATATATATATCATACACTCAGATATATGTGTGTGTGTACATATATATATATATGTATATATATCCATAGAGGATATCTTTTATAGATACAGATATAGATGGATATTTCTATATCTAGATATAACTATATATCCTCCATAGAGAATCCACCAAACATACTGAAAGCTTTCTTCCAGTACTTGGAATATTTCATGGATGCCCACCTGGAGCTGTCCATCTATCAGCTAGGTGGCACAGCATATAGAGTGCTGAACCTGGAGTTACGATATGAGGTCAGATGCAGCCCCAGCCATTGACTAGCTAACTGTGTGACCATGGGTAAACCACATAATCTCTGTCTGTCTCAGTTTCCTCATCCATAAAATGGGGGATAAAAATAGCATCTACCTCCAGGAGTTATTTTTAGAATAAGAAGAGAGAATATGCGTAAGGCGTGGTATAAACCTAAAAGCACTATACAAATGCTGGCTATCATCATTATCACTGTTTTTGTTGGTGGTGGTATTCCCTTTCACTACAAGATCTATCTACCTCCTTTTCCCGTCGTACATATTCCTGGAGATGTTTTTCATGCCATGGTTTATGTAAGAGATTTGTTGTTGTTCGGTTGTGTCTGACTCCTTGTGACCCCATTTGGGGTTTTCCTGGCAAAGAAACTGGTATGATTTGTCGTTTTCTTCTCCAGTTCATTTTTACAGATGAGGAAATGGAGGCAAACTTGCCCAGGGTCATACAGTCAGATTTGAACTCAGGAAGATGAATTTTCCTGACTAAAGGCCCAGATCTCTATCCGCTGCGCCACCTAGCTGACCTATCCCTTATGATCTCATAGATATCCCTTATGTAATCAAGGGAGAAAATGACAAAAAAAAGAGAAGTGTTTTTGAGGAAGGTGACAAAGGTTGTGCTGATCTACAATATTAAACAGCACAGAATTTCCCCATAACAAAATTCTGAAAGATTCCCTTCAGTCCCCACTCCCAACTCTAATTCCTACCACCTGCTTCCTTTTATGCCTGAAAAAGTGGTCTAGGATGGATCTAGAACTGAAAGAGACCTTAGAATCTAACTTCCTCATTTTAAGAATCAAGAACCTGAGGCCTAGGCAGGTTAATTGATCTCCTGATTTCACATAGGTAATAAGTATCAGCTGTGTGATCTGATTTATCTGGAGCCAGGGATCTTCCTACTGTACTATTCTATCTTGGAAAAAAAAAGGAATGGGAAATAAAGTGAGAATACTCAGGAGTCAAAACTAGAGAGAGTCAATTTTCTTTTATTTAGGAATATTACTTCTTAGCTAAGTATGATAATGACAGGGACAGATATGGCTGGGAAAAAAGGAAATGGGAAGTGTACAGGAAGAGGAGTAGAGCTCAGTTTCTTTTTCATGCCTTCCTTTATACATAGTTTCCACTCTTTTGCTCCTAAAAAGCATTCATCTATTCTGTTTTGTTGTTCAGTTGCATCTAGTTCTTTGCTTTCTTGACAAAGATACTGGAATGGTTTGCCATTTCGTTCTCCAGTGGATTAAGGCAAACAGGGTTTAATGACTTGGCTAGGGTGACACAGATAGAAAGTGGCTAAGGTTGGATTGTCCTGGCCCAGGGCTCTATCCACTGAGCTAACTAGCTGCCTCCTATTCCATAGTCCCCTCCTACTACCAAAGATGAAAAAAAAACCCTCACATATCAACCCCAAAGGTCATATAAGAGGAAAACGTGAACTTCTATGATAGATCTATGAGATTAGGTGACATTACTGTTGTGAATAACTTTGTCAAGTTTCTTTGTATTTGGTTTTCCCCAGTACCTAAATATTGCATTACAGTGATGTGACATCAAGAATGCTTCATCGTCATTTTTCTGAGAATCGACGTAGTAGAGCCATTCCTGCCATAACAGGCATCTAGGTAGAACAGTAGGTAGGAAGATCAGAATTCAAATCCTGCCTCAGATACTTACTAGCTCTGTGACTCTAGGCAAGTCACTTGACCTCTGTTTGCCTCAATCTCTTTGTCAGTAAAATGGGAATAATACTAGCACCTACCTTGCAGGGTGGTTGTTGTGAGGAACATATGCATGTGTATGTGTATGTATGTATGTATGTATGTATGTATATGTGTATATATGGGGGTGTATGTGTGTATGTATGTGTATGTGTGTATGTATGTATATGTATGTATATAGACACATATGCACACAAAGCACATATGTGTATATAAGTGCTTCAGGGTTTACAAAGTACTATATGCATACATACACACATATAAATACATGTGTGTATCTATTTGACCGGACAGGTAGGTGAGCAGCGGATAGTGTCCTGGTACCTGAAGTCAGGAGGACTCATCTTCCTGAGTCCAAATTTGGCCTCAGACATTTATTAGCTGTGTGTCCCTGGACAAATCCCTTCATCCTGCTTACTTCGGTTTCCTAATCTGTAAAATGAGTTGGAGAAGGAATGACAAACCACTCTAGTATCTTTGCCAAGAAACCCCAAATGGGGTCACAGAGAATCAGATGTGCCTGAAAAAACTGAAATGACTAAACAACAAGAAATACATACACATTATATATGCATATAAATAATATATACATGTATGTATGGTATATATATGTGTGTATACATACATACATACATACATACATAAACATACACATACATGTGTGCATGCGCTTCACCAACCTAAAAGCACCAGGTAAATAACAGTTATTATTATTATATAACCATTGGATCTTTCAGTGGGGATCTAGAGGAAGTGTGTTAAATTGGAAATAGCAGACTTCAGTTCAGATGATCACGGTTTGAATCTTTGCTGTTATTAGCTCTATGATGTTACAAGATTTACCTAACTTCTCTTCTTCGACTCTCATTGTCCTCATCTGTAATTTATTTTTTTCTTTTGGTGAGAGGGAGAGAGAGGAGGGTGAGACGATAAACCTAAGATTTTACGAATGTGTAAGAACTTCCAGCATGTCTTCAACCAAGGCAGATCAACTACTTTGTAATTTATAATCTTATAAAGTTCCCTGTGATCCAAATAAAGTAAATGACTTAATCCAGGGTCCTAGAGTAATTATTGGTTAAGATAGGATTTGAGACTAGATCTTCCTGCCCCTAAATGCCAAAACTCTATCTCCTGTGCCATGTTGCCTTGAGGCACTTAGAAGGTGCAATAAACAAGAATGCTAGACCAGGAATCAGGAAGACCTGAATTGAACCTGCCTCACTTACTAGCTAGCTCTATGACACTGGCCAAGTTATTTAATCCCTACCTGCCTCAGTTTCTTCAACTCTTAAATGGGGATTATATACCTACCTCCCAGGGTTTTATGAGGATAAGATGGTATCCTCATAAAATAGACTAATTAAAGTTTTCTGTAAACTTTAAAGCACTATTTAGGGGGGCAGAGCCAAGATGGCATCTGGAAAGAAGGGATTTGCAGTGAGCTCCACGCCCAGATCCCTCCAAATATCTATAAAAATGCCTCTGAACAAATTCTAGAGCTGCACAACCCACGGAATAGCAGAGGGAAGCAGGGCTCCAGCCCAGGACAGCCTGGATGCTTGCGGGGTAAGGTCTATCCCATGGAGCTGGGAGCGGACTGGAACAAAGCCCAGCATGGGCTGCACCCAGACCAATCAGACCGGGAGCCAGGGCGAACAGGCCCAAGCACCCTGAATCAGTGAGCTGTGGCAGTTACCAGACTTCTCAACGCACAAACACCAAAGACAACAGAGAAAGTTAGTGGGAAAAGCTGCAGGGACAAAGTGAAAGGAGTTCACAGCTTGGCCACCACCCCAGGGGCAGCAGAAGTGGTGTAGCTCTGAGGACAGAACTACAGCTGCAGTTGCTTCTGGCCCCAGGCCTACCTGGTGGGAGGAATTAAGCAGCAGATCAGAGCAGGAGTGTAGAGATGTGAGTCACAGTCCAAGTTTGTGGTTCTTGGGGGAGGAGGAGAACTGGTGTGACAGAGCTGGCTGTGGAGAAATAGTTCTGAAAACAACAGTGCAACCCCTCAAGCTTGGGACAAAGTACTCTCTTGCCACTTTTATGCGAGATAATTTACCCCATTCTATCTCTCCCTTTCTCCCTCTCTCAATATATTCCTCTCTCATCCCTTAATTTGATTTTATTTCTTTTAGATATCATCCCTTCATCTTCAACTCATCCTGTGCCCTCCCTCTCTATTTATATATACACACACACATATATACATACACATACACACACACACACACACACACACACATATATATATATATATGTATATATATATATATATATATATACACATACACATACATACACATACACATATACAAACATGCATATTCCCTTCAGCTAGCCTAATACTGAGATCTCATGAATCACACACATCATCTTTCCATGTAGGAATATAAACAAAACAGTTCAACTTTAGTAAGTCCCTTGCAATTTCTTTTTCTTGTTCTTTTTCTTGATTACCTTTTCATGCTTCTCTTGATTCTTGTGTTTGAAAGTCAAATTTTCAATTCAGCTCTGGTCTTTTCACTGAGAAAGCTTGGAAGTCCTCTATTTTATTGAAAACCCACATCTTGCCTTGGAGTATGATACTCAGTTTTGCTGGGTAGGTGATTCCTGGTTTTAATCCTAGCTCCATTGACCTCCAGAATATCATATTACAAGCCCTTTGATCTCTTAATGTAGAAGCTGCCAGATCTTGGATTATTCTGATTGGGTTTCCACAATACTCAAATTGTTTCTTTCTGGCTGTTTGCAATATTTTCTCCTTGATCTGGGAGCTCTGGAATTTGGCGACAATATTCCTAGGAGATTTCTTTTTGGGATCTATTTGAGGAGGCAATCTGTGGATTCTTTCAATTTCTATTTTGCCCTCTGGCTCTAGAATATCAGGGCAGTTCTCCTTGATAATTTCTTGAAAGATGATATCTAGGCTCTTTTTTTGATCATGGCTTTCAGGTAGCCCAATAATTTTTAAATTATCTCTCCTGGATCTATTTTCCAGGTCAGTGGTTTTTCCAATAAGTTATTTCACATTGTCTTTCATTTTTTCATTCCTTTGGTTCTGTTTTCTAATATCTTGATTTCTCATCAAGTCACTAGTTTCCACTTGCTCCAGTCTAATTTTTAAGGTAGTATTTTCTTCAGTGGTCTTTTCACCTCCTTTTTCCATCGGGGTAACTCTGCCTTTCAAGGCATTCTTCTCCTCATTGGCTTTTTGGAGCTTTTTTGCCATTTGAGTTAGTCTATTTTTTAAGGTGTTATTTTCTTCAGTGTATTTTCCAGTATTTTTTTGGGTCTCCTTTAGCAAGTCATTGACTTGTTTTTCATGGTTTTCTCACATCCTTCTCATTTCTCTTCCCAATTTTCCTTCTACATCTCTAACTAGCTTTTCCAAATCCTTTTTGAGTTCTTCCATGGCCTGAGACCAGTTCATGTTTTTTCTTGGAGGCTTTTGTTGTAGGCTCTTTGACTTTGTTGACTTCTTCTGTCTGTGTGTTTTGGTCTTCTTTGTCACCAAAGAAAGGTTCCAAAGTCTCAGACTGAATCTGGGTGCGTTTTTGCTGCCTGGCCATGTTCCCAGCCAACTTACTTGACCCTTCAGTTTTTCAGCGGGGTATGACTGCTTGTAGAGTAAAGAGTACTGTGTTCCAAGCTTGGGAGGATGCACTGTTGATTTCAGAGCTATTACAGCCAGCTCGGCCACACCAGCACTTCTCCTTCCCCAAGAACCCCCAACCTGGACTGGACTTAGATCTTCAGCAGGCTCTGTACTCCTGCTATGATCCACCACTTAATTCCTCCCACCAGGTGGGCCTGGGGCCAGAAGCAACTACAGCTGTAGTTCTGTAGCTGCCCCTCCTCCGCTGCCCCCGGGGTGGTGGCTGAACCCCGAACTCTATCACCCTGTCCCCAGAAGCTTTTCCCACTAACTTTCTCTGTTGTCTTTGGTGTTTGTGGGTTGAAAAGTCTGGTAACTGCTGCAGCTTACTGATTCAGGGCTCTAGGGCACACTCCGCCTGGCTCCTGGTCTGGTTGGTCCACGCGGCCCATGCTGGGCTCTGTTCCACTCCCAGCTCTGTGCACGAAAGACCTCACCGAGCAACCATCCAGGCTGTCCTGGGCTGGAGCCCTTCTTCCCCCTGCTATTTTGTGGGTTCTGCAGTTCTAGAATTGGTTCAGAGCCATTTCTTATAGGTTTATGGAGGGACTTGGTGGGGAGCTCATGCTAGTCCCTGCTTTCCAGTCACCATCTTGTCTCTGCCCCCCCTCTTGGCTCTGCCCCCCAGTACTCTCTACTTTACAAGTAGTCATACCCCCACAGTATACTCAAGGGTCAAGTAGTTGGCTGGGAACATGGCCAGGCAGCAAAAATGGACCCAGATGCAGACTCAGACTTTGGAATCTTTCTTTGGTGACAAAGAAGTCCAAAACACATAGCCAGAAGAAGTCAACAAAGTCAAAGAGCCTACATCAAAAGCCTCCAAGAAAAACATGAACTGGTCTCAGGCCATGGAAGAGCTCAAAAACGAGTTGGAAAAGCAAGTTAGAGAAGTAGAGGAAAAATTGGGAAGAGAAATGAGAAGGATGCGAGAAAACCATGAAAAACAAGTCAATGACTTGCTAAAGGAAACCAAAAAAAATACTGAAGAACATAACACCTTAAAAAATAGACTAACTCAAACAGCAAAAAAGCTCCAAAAAGCCAATGAGAAGAAGAATGCCTTGAAAGGCAGAGTTACCCAAATGGAAAAGGAGGTCCAAAAGACTATTAAAGAAAATAGTACCTTAAAAATTAGACTGGAGCAAGTGGAAGCTAGTGACTTGATGAGAAATCAAGATATTAGAAAACAGAACCAAAGGAATGAAAAAATGGAAGACAATGTGAAATATCTCATTGGAAAAACCACTGACCTGGAAAATAGATCCAGGAGAGATAATTTAAAAATTATTGGGCTACCTGAAAGCCATGATCAAAAAAAGAGCCTAGATATCATCTTTCAAGAAATTATCAAGGAAAACTGCCCTGATATTCTAGAGCCAGAGGGTAAAATAGAAATTGAAAGAATCCAATGATCACCTCCTCAAAAGTTCCCAAAAAGAAAACTAGGAATACTGTCGCCAAATTCCAGAGCTCCCAGATCAAGGAGAAAATATTGCAAACAGCCAGAAAGAAACAATTTGAGTATTGTGGAAACACAATCAGAATAACCCAAGATCTAGCAGCTTCAACATTAAGGGATCAAAGGGCTTGTAATATGATATTCTGGAGGTCAACGGAGCAAGGATTAAAACCAGGAATCACCTACCCAGCAAAACTGAGTATCATGCTCCAAGGCAAAATGTGGATTTTCAATAAAATAGAGGACTTTCAAACTTTCTCGGTGAAAAGACCAGAGCTGAATAGAAAATTTGACTTTCAAACACAAGAAACAAAAGAATCATTAAAAGGTAATCAAGAAAGAGAAATCATAAGGGACTTACTAAAATTGAACTGTTTTGTTTACATTCCTACATGGAAAGATGATGTATATAATTCATGAGACCTCAGTATTAGGGTACCTGAAGGGAATATATATATATATATATATATATATATATATATATATATATATACACATATATGTGTGTGTATATAGATAGAGGGCACAGGGTGAGTTGAATATGAAGGGATGATATCTAAAAAAATTAAATTAACAGATGAGAGAGGAATATATTGAGAGAGGGAGAAAGGGAGAGATCGAATGGGGTAAATTATCTTGCATAAAAGTGGCAAGAAAAAGCAGTTCTGTTGGAAGGGAAGAGGAGGCAGGTGAGGGGGAATGAGTGTATCTTGCTCTCTTCAGGTTTGACCTGAGGAGGGAATAGCATACACACTCAATTGTGTATCTTACCCCACAGGAAAGAAAGAGGAAGGAGATTAAAAAACGGGGGGACGATAGAAGGGAGGGCAGATAGGGGGAGGAGGTAATCAAAAGCAAACACTTTTGAAAAGGGACATGGTCAAGGGAGAAAATTGAACAAAGGGGGATTGGGTAGGAAGGAGCCAAATACAGTTAGTCTTTCACAACGTGAGTGTTGTGGAAGGGCTTTGCATAATGATACACATGTGGCCTATGTTGAATTGCTTGCCTTCTCATGGAGGGTGGGTGGGGAGGGAAGAGGGGAGAGAATTTGGAACACAAAGTTTTAAAAGCAGATGTTCAAAAAAAAGTTTTTTCATGCAACTAGGAAGTAAGGTATACAGGCAATGGGGCATAAAAATCTATCTTGCCCTACAAGAAAGTAAGGGAAAAGGGGATGGGGGGAAGTGGGGTGACAGAAGGGAGGGTTGACTGAGGAATGGGGCAATAAGAATATATGCCATCTTGGAGGGGGGGAGGTTAGAACTGGGGAGAAAATTTGTAATTCAAACTCCTGTGAAAATTAATGCTGAAAACTAAGAACATTAAATAAATAATGATTTTTTAAAAAAGCACTATTTCAATGTGTTATAATATGGAGAATATTACTTATACAAAGCTGATTGTAAGGATTGGATGAAATGGTATATCTTAAGTACTATATGAATTTAAATTATACTAGCTGCTTTTTCAGCTTAGGGGAAGTGAGGTATGATAAGCAATAGTTCTTAGCCCAGGGGGAATTTTCCCATCTACTCACATTAATAACATCCGCCACCACATTGCCCCTTCAATGTAAAGATGCGGAATAAGCAGAGTTGCATAAATGCCAATTAAAAGAATAATTGCTTAGCTTGCCAACATATAGTTTAATCTAGCCTGGGATGAAACTTACTTCAGGGAAAGCTAAGTACAAAATGGCACAAGGAGATATCAGCGATATTTGAGAGGTTCAAAGACGGTCTTCGTGAAGAATCTGAAATACAGGGGACTTACCACAGAGGCAGTGGAAGGTCTTAACTCATGAGGAAGAAGGTTCCAAGAAGTTATCTTTAAAAGCACAGGGAAAAGGAGAGATCTCTCTGAGCTGAGATGCAATTCCAATAGATCCAGTGCATTTTTTCCATTGCTTTCAATGCTATTTCTAAGAAATCTTGCCTTTGAAAGCTCCCAACTGTATTTATTATTTGTTGCACCTGCACAGTTCAAATCCTAACCTCCTTCTCTAGGAAGATCTGTGATCTTGCTGACCACAATCCTGATTCTGATGAAAACCGTATATCTCTCCAGAGCTCATGAAGCTAGCACACCCCTTATCTTTTCCCTCATCACTTATTCTTTTTCCCCCCCACTGAAATTATTCTCACCTACCACATGCATGTCTTTCCTATTTTCTTCATTACCTTGTTGATTGCATATCTAATTCAATTCACCAAGCATTAATTAAATATCTACATGAGAGGCACGGTGCTAGGCACTGGGGACACCAAGATGAAACAATCCCATGTGTCCAATTCTGTTTACGAGCTCAATCACCAAAGTAGTTAGAAACTTAATCAATGTCTCTAACACATTTGGAGGTCTTCCACTTTAACTGCAAAGCATCATATGGTATCTCCTTATCTTTTTCAGCACAGAACTGGCTTATTTCTGCCATGAGGTGGGATCACTCCTCCCATCCAGGTCTTTCATTCATTGTGGTGTAGGACTCTCCCTCCAATAAATTATTAATAGTATTTTGGCATGAAGAGATCCTGTTTTGTGTCATGTGACCTTACATAACTGTATTCTCCTGGAAGCAATCTTCCCTGAAATCATTTTAGTGTATAGTTAATTATGCATTCTTCCTGATTGTAGAAAACATTTAGGAAATATTATATTAAGGCAAATCACAAATTAGATGCTGTAAACTTTGTAAAATGAACAAAACCTCTCTGTCTCTCTCTCAGTCTCAGTCTTTCTGTCTCTTTCTCTGTGTTTCTGTCTTTCTGTCTCTCTATCTCTGTCTCTCTGTGTCTCTGTCTATGTTTATGTCTGTCTCTGTGTGTCTCTCTCTGTATGTCTCTGTGTCTGTCTCTCTGTTTCTGATTCTCTCTCTGTGTCTCTATGTCTGTCTGTCTGTCTGTCTTTCTCTGTGTGTGTGTGTGTGTCTCTCTGTTGCTCTCTGTCTCCCTCTGTCTCTGTTTCTTTTTCTGTCTCTCTGTCTCTGTTTCTGTATGTCTCTGTCTCTGTCTCCCTGTCTCCATCTCTCTGTCTGTCTGTCTCCCCGTCTTCTCTGTCTCTCTATCCCTGTCTCTCTCTCTGTCTCTCTGTCTCTGTCTCTCTCTCTCTCTCTCTCTCTCTCTCTCTCTCTCTCTCTCTCTCTCTCTCTCTCTCTCTCTTTCTTCCCCTTTGTCTCTGTCTTGTTTGTTTGCCACCCGCCCCCCCCCCCCCGTCTCTTTCTGTCTGTCTATCCTCACTCTTACTTCAGGTTCACACAGTTACAATCATATTATGAGTATGACAAGAAAAAAATTTTTTACTTGGATAATTCAAGTAAAAGATACATTTTTTTTCACCTGAATTGGTTGGGGACAGGGGAGGAAGGGATGCATATTTACTTCTGACTAGAATAGCTTCATTCAAATGACTACTTGGAACCCTGACCTTAAGAAGTCATTCCTGAACAGACGGAACCAAAAATGTATACAAACTATTTTTTCTTTCTCTTTAGTGAACTAGTGTTTGAAAGTATTGTTATGGTTGTTAATTTTGTTCTTATTTTTCCCCAATAAGTTATGGATAAAACAAATTCTGGGATAAATCACTATAGCGATATTATTTTTTTATATTTAATGTTCTGCAGATCAGTGCATCAGTGGACAAGAAGACTGCTTTTTGTAGCTGAATAAAAGTATTAAGATGTTTACTCATCTTCTATAGATCCACCGAAAGCATCTTTGATACAATCCTAGCATCAGACAAGACAATGAGAATGATAGATACTTTATCTTCCTGCTACATAATTTATTGGCTTCTGAAAGCTTTTTATTAATAATATTAGTGTAATTATCATTAATAATACTCATCAATTGTGTGTTTTTAATATATGAATATTTGCAAAATATCTATACACACATATAGATCTATATCTTTAGATATATAGCTATCTGTATCTAGAAAGCTAGATTGTGCACTGAATGGAATGCTATACCTGGAGTCAAGAAGACAAATTCAAATCTAGTATTAGACACTTTCTAGCTATGTGCCTGTGAAAGTCACTTTGTTGTGAGGGCCAGATGAGACTGTGTTTGTAAAACACTTTGCAAGCCTCAAAGCATTACATAAATACTAGCTATTATACACATGCGCATTATCTATACATTAACTCATTTGATCTTCACAACATCATTGGAAAATAGGTGCTACAGGTTTTATTATCCTCATTCTTTAGAAGAAAGTTCAAAATTAAGGAGACAGCAGATATGTTTGGTTCAATAGAAATTCGATAGGCAGGTCTATGTGCCTTCTGTTAAAATTCCCTCTCTCTTCCAGGTCATTCCTGTTCCTGACAATCCAGGGGTGTGTGTATGTATGTGTGTGTACGTATGTGTATTATATATGTTCAGGGTGAGGTGGGTGTAAGTGTTGTTGGAAAGGTGGGGAGGAGAGATCTAAGAGAGACATAGTGATAGGAGATGAAGCAAGGCCTGTGTCTTCATTGCTCTAGCAAACCTCCTAGAAAGCTATTTTGGTTCCAGATATACTCTGTGGGTATCTGAATGAGGAGGCAGAGAGGAGAGAGAAAGGGCTTTGTTTGCAAAAGAAACAGAGGTTCTCCAAACTCATCCTGGACATGGCCTGACCATGGCTTTACTCAACTCCAGAATGAAACCAGTTTCCCTGGTATCTCTGAGAGTAAAGATCACACCAGGACAGTCAGACTCAGAACTCTGAGGCTGAATTGTCACTAGACTGACTTCTAGTGGTAAGAAGACAAGGTGCCATTTCACTGATGTTTTCACCCCACTTCATGGGGCATTTTGTTGGACAATGTCTTGTACAGAAGATTTAATCCACATTTTGTGTAAGGTAGTCATAGTAGCAGCAACAGACATTCATGTTCACATTATGTTGCATTTGGAAATCTTTAAACCACTTCCTTCACAATGAGGTAGATATTGAAAGTATCATAATTTACATTGCATAAATAAGGAAACCTGGAGACTCAGAGGACTTCAGTGGCTGGCCAATGTCACACAGCTAGCAAAAATCAAAGGCTGGATCTAAGTCCAATGCTTATTCTGGTCTACCATGTGACCTATCGATGTAATGGAGGTTTAAACTTCTTTACAAAACTGTCTGGATGCCCTGCCTTGCTACCCAGTTTTTCTCCCCAGGATGTCAATACCATTCATGTTCACTTCTTCTTTGTCCCTCCTGGGATCATAAGAACCTCCACACATGGATCCTTCATATGAGGTTCTAAGGCCTCATACATTGATATTATAATATAGACATGTATAGACGCGTATATCTATATATCCATAAAGACATATAGAGAGAGATCTCTATCTTTACCAATATCGATAGTTATTGCTGTTTAGCTGTTTTAGTCATGTCTGACTATTCATGACCCCATTTGGGATTATTAGGCAAAGATACCAGAGTAGTTTATCCAGCTCATTTTGCAGATGAGGAAACTAAGGCAAACAGGATTAAGCGACTTGCCTAAGGTCATTCAGCTAGTAAATATCTGAGGCCACATTTGAACTCAGGTCTTCCTGACTCTAGGCTGAGCACTCTATCTACTGTGCCACTGTCCTATATAGATATGTCTATGTAAAGACATGTGTGTGTGTGTATACACACACACACACACACGGGCATATACAGTCATGTATACACATATATATACACATGTGTATATATATGTATTAGGTGTATGTTTAGGTGTGTCTGTATGCCCATGCATACACATGTGCACATGTCTGTATACCTATATGTATTGTGTGGATAAATATATTTCTATATACTTTACTATTTCCATTTACTATTTCTATTTACCATACTATTTACTATTTTATTTACTTTACTATTATGAATATAATCTGTATACTTTGTCATCCCATGGATTTTTTATTTTATGTGTTTAGAAACATTATTCAAAAAAGGGGTCCATTGGTTTAATTAGATTTCCAGAAGGAAAAGAGACATAGATAGAGATACAGATATGGATATAGGAATAGACAGATAGATAGATAGATAGATAGATAGATGGATGGTTATAGATCTTTATATACATATGCATGGCACAAAACGCTTTTTATCCCTTGCTGTAAAATACCCTCAGAATAGGCAGGTCTATTGGATCTGTAGGTACCTATAACAACACTGCTGCTGGCAGCCGTTGTGGGGGGTGAAAGACCGATAACACCAACACACAGAAATGCTGCTAGCACGGGTTCTTTGATCTGCTTTTCTAAGGAAAGCAACTTTAAGGGGTTAACAATTTTACTTTAAGTAAGCATACATTTATCATTCACTTAGTTTAGGGGGAAAAGTCAGCACCCTGAACTTCAGAGCAAATACAAACAGAAATTACAAGCATACATTATATAAACAGAACAAATAACACACAGAGATAAACAGACAGGCCTCTATCTGTCTGAACAAAGAATTACATAGTTATCATAGAGAGAAGCACCAACATCTGGGTTTTCAAAGCAGGGGGGAGGAATGGGGGCTCTTAACAACAGCTACCCAGAGTTTCCCCTGGTCAAATCACACTACACCCTTCCAGTGAGTGAGAGCCCCAAAACAAAAAGCCAACCTCAGATCTTATATACCCTGTTCAGGGTCTGAGGGCATCACAATCACTCCACTCAAATCTATATGGACTAGGCTTTCTTGTTTCTTAAGCAAGTCAAAGACTCTTGATTCAATCAAACAAACAAAGGACAACAAAAAGTCTACTTTGCTTGCCATTGCATTTGAAAGGCAAGACTCACCAAAGGTACCTGATTACCTTAGCATTCTAAAAGAGAAAACAAAGAAGTCCAACCCTAATTACCATCACAGTACCATGGTAGAAAAGGGGAAGTGATCCATTGAATAGTAACCTACGATGACCTAAGCAGGGTCTTGTTTGCTACAAATAGCTTTTTATGAACAGTCTTGAAGCTATAGAAAGGTTTCATTTTTATTTTAGTGTGCTATTTTTATATATCCTCATCTTTAAGCTTAAATGGATAAATGTTACACCAAAATAATCTTATTAAATCACATAAATAAAAAAGAAGCCTCTATCTACATATACATAAACATATTGTTTATATATACACATATACATATATACATATAACCTCTCCATCCAAAACTAGCATTTATTGGTTCCAGAGGGAGAACTGCTGGTTCTACTTAACAAATCAAACTCCCTATCCTTCAACCGCATCCTGGGGAAAAAATGAATAACACCAAGAAGCTAACACTCCAGATACTCAGCAACATATTCAGGAGTCTTTCAGATAGCACAAGCAGGGATAAGCTGACCTAAAAGAGGTTTTTTCATTGTACTGTTCTTCTAAAGCTATAGTACAGAGACTCCTAACTCCACTAAAGTTCATTTTCACCCTTTTCAGTGCCTCAGGGTATAGGTCATATATTCAGCAAAGGCATATTTGCATGATTCCTTAGACATGTGTCATTGTCCTGACAGTGCATTGAAAATAATTAAAATGCCTCAGAAACGTATGGCCCTGGGCATTAACTCTCCTGCTTGCCACATGCACCTGCCTATAAAAGACAGTCTGGGTCTCCTGATCAGCCGTTAAGTAAGAGGATGAGTTGTTTCAAATGATCTTAACAAATGAACATTTTAAAAAGTCTCTTTTTTTCCCAAATTTGACAGGGTGTGCTCTTTTAGTTTTACTGCTTTGTAAATTACACACATCTTAAGTAAAATTATTAGCAAATATTATACAGTTGCAAACTGTATCCCACAGATGGATTCTGTACCACTGTGCTTAATTTTTATGGTTCAGGGCATACCAAGGCTCAAAGTATTTGAGTTACAGGAAAATCAAATTGAATTCAGCCCCAATTTGCCCAAACTGACACTTTGTGGCAATATTTCAGTCCAATCGCTATGCACATATCATTTTCTTCTCCTTACTGCATAGATTGGCAAAGGTAATTTACATTTACTTACCTACTGTACAATATCCCTTGTGGCTTTGTGACTACTCCTGTATATGAACTGTAGGCCCTATTTATATCTTTCCTTAATTGCACACTGTATGCAGCCTGCATTCCTCCTTGCACGTGGGCCATAGAATTTATGCAATTTTTTTTGAACTTTCTCTTTTTTTTCCCCTCTAGAATCAGAAGAAATGTTCGATGTTGTATTGGGGTTGTTTTTGTTTTTAATTCTGTGAAAGAAATGCCTGCAAATAGGTCTATGGTCAGCTTCACTGTAATGCAGCATAGCTGATAAAAATTATGAGCAAGAACCTATGCTTTCATTAGCATTGACCTGCTGGGATATTAGCAATGCAGCAATGCAAGGTTGGTGGGGACTTTTGGTTTGGGGTTTCGCTTATATTGTGCTCTGCATAGGGCTTATTAATAACAACCAGAACTCACTCTATTTGCTGGCTCTGTTCCAAGAGAAACACACTGACCAAAGTTTATTTTCACCCTTAGGAACGCGGAGGTTTTGTTTTCTTTTTGATCATGTGACATAGATCATTTTGGTGCATCAACTCATTTGGGTTTAAAGATTACATGAAACTAGCAATCTCTTTTAATGCACGTAACCACTTCTTCTTTAACTAACGTATCTTGGTTCTTCTTACAATTCGGCATTAGGGCACTGCCTACACTATTTTCTCATGGGGGATAAGAGTTGCTTTATAAATTAAATGAATGTTATTGATAGTAGTAATAATGTAGAAAAAAGCATTAAAATCAGATTAAACATGCAAACAAAAAAGCAATTCCATATAATGTACATGTCTCAGATGCCAGCTCTTGATGCTTTGGGATATACATCAAAGGGATGACACATATAAATCTTATTAGTCTTCATAGATCCAGGTTCCTGAATCCTTTTCTTTTCCCATATCTCTTAACATATCTTTAATTTTAAAGAATCCAATCGTAACAAAATCTTGCAAATATTTGCCTGTCCAGGGTCTTTTAGAGCCAGGAAAGGGCAATAAGTTATTTCATCCATAAGGTTTGAGGTTAAACAATATTAATGGTTAGTTAATGGCTTAATGAGTAGGCTACAAACCATTTAAGCATGCAATGAACCTTAGCTTTTCAATGACTTTCCTAATGAAAGATCTATATGACTGCATGTCTGCTGTCACAATAGAGATAGTAGGAAAGGTATCTAATCAATTGTGATGGGAAATCAATTGATCTGTAACCTTCTTTTCATACAGTGAGAAAGATATGGAGAGAACATTTTACTATAGCTTTATTTCTTGCTAAAGATCAATAAGTAAAAGAGACAGCTCACTATTTGAAAACCTTCCCTATTTTTTTACTGTGATTTGAAAACTAAGGTGATCTGATTGAATCCTATTTCATAGGTGTTTCCATTTCTTTTGTCATTTCTCAGAAATTTAAAGTTCTCAAAATTAGAGGCAAGATATTATTAAAAATAAGTAAGATAGATTATGTATAGCTGTTATACTAGCTCTTTACTTTGAAGAAGAAGGTTCAGATTTAAGATAAAACTGTGATCAGGATAAATGTTGCTTTTAGATGTTATAACACCCATGGGTACCATCTAAAAACACCAGGCAGGAAAGTTAACCCAAAATACTGCTGTTTGTTAAGTTTCCTTTAAAGACAACTATGGAACTCCTTTAATTCCTAGCCAATACTTTATAGTTTAGGGTTTTGCTTTTCTTTTTTAAATTTAGAATGATTTCCAAATACTGGAAAACTGAAAATACCATATTTTCAAAAGTTTCAAATACCTTGAAGTTATCTTTTTAAAAAATCCTTTAGAGAGTAAAATCAGGATTAACCAGTGTCAGAGATGGGGAACCTATGGCCTTGAGGCCACACATTTGCTTTCGGTCCTCAGTTGAGGCCTTTTGACTGAGTCCAAGTTTTACAGAGCAAATCCTTTTATTAAGGGGATTTGTTCTGTGAAGTTGGAATTCAGTCAAAGGGCCACACTTCAGGACATAGAGGGCCACATGTGGCCTTGAGGCTGCAAGTTCCCTACCCCTGAAACCATTTAACACTAAAAGAAATAATTCATCTCTTATTAGTTTAAGGCTTGGACAATGAATATAAATCTGTGAGAGTTTCTGATAAAGTCACATATTACCCTCCATCAGTGCCTAGAAGTACAAATAAAGAAGTAGTTTCCCTGTTGTTGGCTCCATAATTTGGACAATGGGATGGGACAAGCCCAAGTATTTGAATTTATATAGTACCAAGGATAAGTATAATTTATAAAGTTTATATATTTATATAATTTGTACAGTAAAAAGAATAAATATAATTTATAAAGTATGGGCAGAAATGGTATCATGATTTAGGAATAAGTCATAATCTTTCCTACTTTTTACCAAATTCTTAATCCAATGCCTCAATATGGTGCTTAGGAGACCCAAGATAATCATACAACTTGTCAGTGGCAGGCTGAGATCACAGAAATTCAGACTTCTAGTCAAAGGTACCTTCTACTACATCATAGTGTTTCATTCTATAATCCTACAAGTCTCTTCCCATGATATCCATCAGCTCAGTAGGAAAGACATCTTGCAACATGGTGTGGGCATTCAGAAGTTTACATTACTTGAAGGTTAAGGATTCAGAAATTTCAGGGTCAGTCACCTCAGCATTTAAACCTAGGCATAGGCCTCTTTGGGCCACAAGGATCTATTCCTCTTCTTCCACTCAGAAACCAAGAAAGAATATTCTAGCATCTACTGAGTTATTAAAGCAGGAAGAATATACGATGTCACACATAGGAGACTAAGTTAAAGGAGTTATAAAGGAAGGAGGCAGCTAGGTGACAAAGTGGATTCAGAGCTAGACCGGGCATCAGAAGACCCAAGTTCAAATCTATTCTCAAATACTTGCTAGCTGTGTGACCCTGGGTGAGTCATTTAACCTTTGTTTGCCTCAGTTTTCCAAACCACAAAATACGAATACTAATAGCACCTATCTCTCAAGGATGTTGTGAGGAACAAATGAGATAATCTTGGTGAGGTGCTTGCCACGGTGCCTGGCACATAGTATGCGCTTAATAAATGCTTGTTTCCTTCCTTCCTGTTACACATAGGAGATTAAATTAGAGGATTTATGAACATTGTACTTAATGTCTGGTTCAATTTCTCTAGGACATGAACAAAGGCAATATGGTTTATCCTCACATAAAAAAAGTTTCCCTTGCAGATATAACCCCAAATCTCTTCTTGCAACCCTAACTTATCTGACAGATAGTAAGACGTGTTGAAAAGAACAATGGACCGGGAATCAGAAGAATTGGGCTCCAATTCTAGTTCTGTCATTTACTGTTCATGTGACTTGGGCCAAGCTACTTCACTTTTCTGTAAAATATCAATAATCACATCTCTCCTACCTGCCCAACTCTCAGGGTTTTTACAAAGACCAGCTAGGATAACAGAAATGAAAATGCTTTGTAACTGAACAAATTAGTATCTGCTCAAACTTCATCATTTTCATAGTGAAATCCATTTACCAGTTTACAGAGAAACCTTGAAATATGGACTAACATCCTAATAACACCCACGCCCACCATCTGTCACCACCATAAAACTTGTGTTCATCTCACTACAAATCTGCAGACAATAGGATAACATCTTCCTTTTTGATATCTCTTCTCTTGTTGTCTGAAATTATTTTGAGAGTTATTTGAGAGTTATTTCTTAGCTATTCTCAACAATACAATGATCCAAGACAATTCCAAAGGACTTATGATGAAAAATGGTATCCATCTCCAGAGAAAGAACTGAGTGTGAATGCATATCAAAGCATACTGTTTTTTCACTTTCTTTAACTTTCTGGTGTTGTTTTTTTCATTTGGGTCTGTGCCTTTTCACAACATGATTAATATGGAAACATGTTTTACATGTTTGTACATGTATGACCAATATTAAATTGCTTAGCATCTCAGGGAGGGGAGAGGGGAGGAAGGGAGAAAGAATTTGGAATTCAAAGTTTTTTAAAAATGAAAATAAAATTGTTCATTTTTGTTTGACTTTTTAGGTATTGATGTCTTTTCAGAGATGGGACTATATCTTTCCTATAGACCTCAGAATGAATAAACTTAGTACTTTTTACATAAAATAGATGTTTCACAATTATCTGCTGATATGAAAAACAGGAAAATGGACGAAAACCCTTCAAGGAAATGAAAATTGGCTCTATTTTTCTTGCCCATGTCCATTGTATTATTCACTTTCTGATCTATCATCTCAGATATTTATTTGCTGTAAGCCTATTTATGAGTTCACAGTATCTTTCCAGGTCTTAACAGAGGGATACTTTCTAGATAAGCTGTTTCCTCAAATGCTTATTAATAATAATGATGAAGATGAATGCATTATCACCATATTATCTGAAGGTAGTCTGTTCCTCCTTCCTATTATTCATTTTTCTCTCCTTAGCACCTACATGATTCAAATATTTAATGACCGATGACTGCTTTCAAGTCACTTAGCCAAGCAAGCCAAGCTTATTGATTTACTGTTTTCTCATTCAGTAGTCCTGCAATTCCCCTAATCATTTTTACTCTTCCTGACTATACTTCTTCTTCTTTGTTGTTATTGTTCAGTCGTTTCAGTCACGTCTGACACTTCATGACCCCATTTGGGGTTTTCTTAGCAAAGATACTGAAGTGGTTTGCTATTTCCTTCTCCAACACATTTTACAGATGAGGAAACTGAGGCAAATAGGGTTAATTGACTTGCCCAAGGTCGCACAGCTAGTAAGTGTCTGAGGCTGCATTTGAACTCAGGTCTTCCTAACTCCAGGTCCAGTGCTCTATCCACTGAGCCACTGGCTGCCTTCCTATTTCTTTTTCGAAGATTGTTATAATTTGCTGCAACATGGTGTGATGGAAAGAGCCCAGATTACAAATCACAAGGCATGAACTTGATTCTTTCCTCTGACACATTAACTTGGACAAGTCTTCACTTAGTAGTATGTTTCCTCATGAGTAATACGAAATAATTATTCCAGTCCTCTGTCCCTCACAGGATATGGTGCAGATCCATTGAGCTCACAGATTTGGATTCAGAAGGGAGCTTAGAGTTCATCTAATCCAATTCATTCATTTTACGGATGTGTAACCTGAAGGAAGTGACTGTGCCAAAGTCACCCAGCCACTGTGTCAGAGCCAGAATTCAAACCCAATCCTCTGATTCCAAATCCAGCATTTTTTCCTATTGTGAAATGATCCTGATGCTTAATGTTGCCAAGAGTATTGTGTATGCTATAAAGCACCATACAAGAGTAAGGACATAGCAGTGCATCTTCTTTCTGCTTTTTAAAGTGCACAAACATTCAAACTACAGAGCATACATAGCACGGTGAGCCAATTACAACTAGACAGCCCAGTGGATAGAGCTTGGGACTTGGAGTGATGAAGGCTTAACTTCATATCTTTCCTCAGAAACTTAATAGCTGTGTGACCCAGGGCAAGCCATTTAACCTCTCTGTGTTTCAGTTTCCTCCTCTGCAAAATGGTGTACCTCTCAGATATTGTTGTGAAATTCAAATGAGTTGACATATTTGCAACCCTCTGAAACCTTAAAGTACCATATAAATGCTAGCTTTACAGTTGCAGACAAAGAATCACTAATACCTTTGAAATACTGACATCTGGACCTTTCTTCTGTTATCATGTATACCAGAAGTATCACACAGCTCGTGTGGCCCACAACACTCCCCAGTGTAACCTGAACCAAATTAAAATGTAATTGGAATATATTTAACAAAATAAATAAAAATGTAATACAACATAGAATGATGCTAATATGTGGTTTTCTAAGTCAACATATGGCCCGCAAAGATCCTTTTTTATGGTTTACTGGCTGCTATTTCTATTTCAGTTTGACACCACCAATGTGGCCAACATTGCATGAAGTCTACGTGGTGTTAGGGGAGGAATAGCACCTCTGTCTGGTATGAAAGCTTGCCAAGACCTTTTCAGGGCTGCTGATCCACCTTGGTTCTCCACCTGGCATGCAACTCTCACCTGTAGTTCCAAGAAGTTGTAGCACCCACAGTGGCCACACTACAGTAAACCATCTTGGCAGATGGGCTAAACTAGGTTGAGGGTAACTGACAGGCCTCAAATCTGTCAGCGAGTTAGGGGGATGTCTGTCCCAAGCATGTGGGGAATGGGCAGAGGAGAAAAATTTGTTCCAAAAGCCATAAAAGGCAACTGAAGCAGGCACCATGGAGCACTTAGAACTTGGTCAGACATTGAAGACTCCATGGTCATCCATGGTATCCTGGGGCCTTCATCAGTCATCCTGAATTTTGCCTTGTCACTGGACTTCAACGATTCTGGAAGAGAGTGACACTGATTGTACAACTCTGCCTCACTTAAATCCAATTCACATGCAAGTCAAGACATCACCCCATGATGTCATTAGTCCTCTTCAAAATGAAGGAAAAGTAATAACAAAACCACCATTCTTTTAAATCAAAGATGATAGGCCCTGAAAGGGCATCTTCCATGTATACAGATATGTCTGAGAAGGATCACAGATCTAAAGCTGGAAAGGGCCTCGGAAGGCATTTAGTCTGTCTCATTTTACAGATGAAGAAACTGAGTCCCAAAGAGATAAAGTGAATTGCCCAGAGTTGCTCAGGTAAGTTGGTGGCAGAGCTGGGATTCCATCTCAGGTTCAATGACTATAAGTTCACCACTGTACACTAAGTAATTTCCATTAGTCTATGTTCTGCCCTAACCAGCATCTGCATTTATAAGCTTGCATCTTTGGCTGGTCTGTTTGCATCAAGTGAGTCATGCATACTCATACCTTTGGTACATAACAGTCTGAACTGTCCGGTACTATTTGTTGATATGCAACAATTACACAAAACTGCTTCATTTGAGGTTTAAAGAAAGTGTTACATATAATGTTTCTCTTGTTCACCTTCCCTGTGGTTTCTTATTTCAACAGATCATATATCCTGAAATGGTGGGGGAAGATAGAATGAAGGTAGGAAAATAGAGAGACAGGGAGATGAATAAAAAAAGAGGACTGAGCATAAGTTAATCAAATTTACATCTTTTTTGTATTGGTAGGTGTTACCGTTGGTAAAATAGTCTGAGAGTTAGATGGGATGTAATATCTATGTCGGAAAATACGGTCTAAAAACTATTTTTCAGTTGGCACCCCTGATGTACTATAGTTTGCTGAAATCTAGTTTACACATCCGTCTCAGGGACAGCATCGGGGAGTCTTTCAGTCAAGCCAGGGATCCAGGTCAGAGCCAGAGCCAGG
The DNA here is from genome assembly GCF_011100635.1 of Trichosurus vulpecula. Lineage (NCBI taxonomy): Eukaryota > Metazoa > Chordata > Mammalia > Diprotodontia > Phalangeridae > Trichosurus > Trichosurus vulpecula. The sequence continues at coordinate 340,566,645 of NC_050576.1, read as the reverse complement.
TGGGCTCAGTGGAACCATTCCAGCCTAAAGCTGCCTGCAGGTTATTACTTTAAGATCATTTGCCAATTCAAAAGATTCAGAAGAGCTATCAGGTAGATGGTCTATTCCAGGGAAACTAGGTTTATAGGCTCATAGATTTAAAAATGAAAGGATCAAAACCTCCTCATTTTCCAGATGAGAAACTGAGAACCAGAGAGGCTAAGTGACCTAGGTCCCACAGATAGTAAATGACAGAAACAGGATTTAAACCCAATTCTTCTGACTCCAAATGCATAATTCTTCCTACTCTTTGAGAAGGTCTTATAAGAGTCTAACTTAATTCTCTGGAGCAGAGTGCCTATAAATCTTTCAAGCCTACTCTATTTAGTCCCAACTTAAGTCCCAAAGTCAGCTAGCTCAGAGGTCTTCAAACTGTTCCTGTGTTTAAAGGACAGACAGAGGGACACCATTCCTCAAGTGTTTCACTCAGTAAATTACAAAAGTAAATTGGCTGGGAGGTGGATTGTTGAGATTTTTATTGAGACTTACTTATATCATGGCCATACCTTATGACTCCACACAATAAAACTAGCATTGTTTATTTAAAATAGTATGTCACTTTTGGGGGGCCGGGGGGATGGCAAGGCAATTGGGATTAAGTGACTTGCCCAAGGTCACACGGCTAGTGTCAAGTGTGTGCAGCCAGATTTGAACTCAGGTCTTCCTGACTCCAGGTTCAGTGCTTTATTCACTGCACCACCTAGCTGCCACAAGAGTATGTGACTTTTAAGCATATACACATATACATGACATATATGCATATAACATATATGTGTATGTACAAGTATATATGGTATACATCTATACACATAAATGTACATATATGCCATGAGGAACTTCCTTCTTAGCAACTTATAGTCTTCAAGAGCTGCCTGGGGCACCAAGAAGCTATCTGACATTCCCAAAGTCACACAACCAATATGTGTCAGAGGCAGGCTTTGAACCCAAATTTTCTTAGCTTCAAGGCCAATTCAAAATCACTATGTCATGCTGCCTCTTAATGACAAATAAATGGCCTATTCATTTTGGATTTTTTAAATCATTAATTCAGATAAGGAGTTCTTAACTTGCCTAATGGACTCCTTTGGCAGTCTGGTAAAGCCCATGGACCCATTCTCAGAATAACACTTTGCTTCAAAATGCATAAAATAAAAAAAAACATAGGATTACAAACAAAAAATAATCCTATTAAAAACAGTTAGGAACATACAAAAAAAAAAGTTCACAGATACCAAGTAAAGAATCCTTGACCTAGACACAGGTAACAACAAAATTAAAATGCTATGCGTATCTGGATATCAAAATATCATATCCAAGTTTATTAGATGTCATCAGTTTTGACATCAATGTTTTGATTTTTGGTATCCTTTTTCTATTGGATGTTCTTGCTAAGGTTATATTGGATAACTTAATTTTACTTTGTATTATTTTGCCTGTTAAGATCCAGCCTATTAGAGTGAGGACAGGATGCTGTGGGAGCTTTTTCCTCATTATCGACATTAAAGATTTCTCTCTATGTGTAGGGCTAAGCTACTGCAGACTACTACATGACCTCTTTGGCTCTAAGGCTGTAGAACCATGCTGAGCTTGCAAAATGGTCACCCTATTAGTCATGTGTAGTAAACAGACTACAAATAGAACTTTGCCTCATCCCATTGATGATATAGACCGGGAAACACAAGGTGCTAGAAACTTGATTGACCCTGTCCCTGACATGTCTAGCCTAAACTTCAGAAACTTCTCTGGGCAATTTACCTTATCAATTTGGGCCTGTGATGAAATATTTAAGGTATTTTAATGGTTTAATGTAGCTAGAGTTGTTGAAGCTGTCCAGGGTCCTTTTCCTACATCTGGCATGCAGCTAAAGTCAACACTTTACCACTCCAGAGACAAATGCTAGAATGGATTTTCCAACTACTTCCTACGTCACCTCAGGCAAAGCACCATCTTTCTAGCCCTAGTTTCCTCGGCTATAAAATGAAAAGGCCAATACAAGCATAATATCCAATCAACCAACTAACCAACACGTCTCATAGGAATTATGAGAGTTTGCTGTCCTTCCCTCTTGGGTAAAAAATCCTATTATCAAAAAATTTAAAAGTCCATATTCAAGGGATAGAAAGAGTTTTATTAGATCTGGACTTTTCTCATTCTACTCTATATTCTTCCAGAAGTAAATTTCTTTGCTATCCCCATGTGTACAAATGGGAATACATGCATGTATGCACGCATGCATGTATATATTCACATACATATACACAAATGCATATATACATGTATAAATTTATTATATATGTGCATATATCTACATATATGAATAAATATATACTGGATATATTCAATATATGTATGCCTATATACATGCACATGTATGTATGTGTACACATATACGCATGTGTGCATGTATGTGCATATACATATATATACATATATATATATGCTGATAATAATCATTCCAATTCACTAATTACTGGACTGCAATTCAAGAAATCTATGTAAGTTCAAGACTTGATTCAATAATAAATTTAGGGACTTAAAATCATGGATCATATTTGAGGTTGGTTAAATTGTTTCCGCTGATACCAGGATTCTGCCACACTAAAGAAAAAATATGCATGGTCCCATTTCAAATGTGCACTTTTTTTCGATGTTGATTGCTAAGAAAGAATCAAAGTCAGAATAAGACTGATTCTCAACAAATAAAAGAATAAGAAGGACTTACTTCTTTTTCAAATTCTTTCTCTAAATATTATTTTTCATGGCTCCATTCTGTTTTTTTTTATTTCCTTTAAACTGTTGTTTTGAATTACAAGAGTAAGGCCCTTCTCACTTTAACCTACTGATTCTTTTTGAGATAATAATTACCATAAAGGCAATGCATTATAAAAGGTTATAAGTGAATAATTTGCCCTTTTGGCATAAGTTTAAAAGTAGCAATTTTAAGATGACTAAGTTCCTTTGAGGGCAGGGATGCTTTGTTTGCAGGCTTTCTAGTCTCCCAGCCCCTTCTAAGGCCAGACATATATTTAATAAATGTTGACTTGACCTTAGTTTACCCAAGCCCAAGGTAGAAAATTCTTTTGTATAGGGAAAGTAAGCATTGTAATGTTTCCGGGCTACAGCTCTAGAAACATATCTGTTCGAGAGGGAGAGATATAAGAAAAGTTCATCTACAGGGGAATAAGTTGCTAAATTCTAACAGAAAGGAGCTACATGAATGGTGGAGAAATGATCATTACTGCTTATTTCAAGGTAATTAAGAATATTTCACTGACATTATCTAAATTGAACCTTTCCTCATTTAGGGGAGGAAAGGTATAGGATGTTATTCTTATATTGCCAATGGGAAGTCAAACCACAGAGATGTCAAAAAATCTGCCCAACATCACACAGCAAGTTAGCAGCAGACCTAGAATTGGAAGTGAATTACTGGAGGAAAAAGAACATTTAAAATACTGAGAAATAATAGAATTAAATATTAAATGGAAATCTGTCTCTTTGACAGTCTGATGATGTAGCAAAAATCCTTAGAAATATATCCTAATATTTAAATATGCAGCGAATCAGAGATTCTCCATACTGTAATTCTTTTTAAATTTAATCTTTATTTATAGCCCTTATTAATATGGTATTGGTGGGAAGAAAAGATGTTACCTTATGGCATTAAAATCTTCCTCACGGAAGGGAGAAATTGGTCCATAACCCAGACGTTGGCTGTGGAGAGGCTGTCGTTTCTTCTGATACGGGATACTGAAATGACCCGGTTCATTGTAGAAATGTTGACACCCTATTATTGTCTTTATAAATATGAATGCAATTGTCAGTGTTTTTATTCTCATTTTACAGGAAGAAAAATGAAAAGAAAGGCTAGACCTATAAGAGGCAAATGTTTCAAAATGTTTGAACCCTCAGCAATGATTTTCCAGAAGGAGCTAAAGGTGGAGCTTAAAAAGGTGCTAAAAATAGGCATAGTGAGATCCTGACTACAGGGCTAGCCCGAGGCAAAATTGTCAAGTAGGGGAAGGCTTGTCTTTGGAGTTTTCCTACCTTTCCTAGCTATACCCCATCTTTCCGTCCTCTAGAGCCTAGAAGGAAAGTGTCAAACATGTGTCCCATTCCCCTTCAGGGTCTTGCTCTCAGATAGATGTCAAGAAAGGTGTTAGGTGGTAACTGTAGGGATGTTAGGTGATAAGGCTTAATATTTCCCAGGAACATTTGCATTTTGATCAGAGACTTTTAAAGATTGAAAAGCCTTCAAGATTCAGAGAAAAGTAACTAAAATGGTGGAAATAACAGGCAGGTAGGGTTGATGGTGGGAACAAGTGTCTTAATGAAGTCTGAGGTTTGAGATTCAAATAAGCAAGGACATAGCACACAGAAAAGAGACAGGAGTCAGAGAGAAAATGAAGCCAACTAGCTTTATTAAGGGGAAACACAATAAGAAGAGCAAACAAAGATAATGAAAAAGGTCCACTAGGTGCTTGAAAAAAGGCACCAAAACTTACAATATGGTGGGATTTTTATGGGATGTTTACCTGGGTCAAGCATGGGAGGTGGGGGTGAGCGGTAAGGCCCTTGGGACCTGGTATGCAGGCGTGCATACCAAGGTTCTGGAACTGGCGCTGATTCATGTTGAGGGGAAAAGCTGGGGAATGGCACCTAGTTGATACTCAAACTTCTTCCTGGAGGAAAAGGGGGCTTTTGGCTTATTACTTCAAGCCTTACCTTGGCGGGGTGACTTGGGATTTGTGCCTCTCCTGCCTTTCTCCTTGTAGCTGGGTGGGGAGGCTACTGAAGCTTTGGGGGGAGGGGTGTATAAAAAAAGAGGTTGGAGTAAGGGAGGGGGCTGTCATAGATTCCCTTAAATTATACCTTATACACATATGCCAGGCATAAATAATAAGGCTGACCCTGCTGAACCATTGACAGCCAATCAGGAAGCTGTAAAATTCTTTACAATCATTTAACAAGCATGAAATTTGGAACTAAGTGAAACTGGTTTGGATTTTAAGATACTGAAGTAAGCAGAAACATGGGTACCGATTCAAAATTAGTTATGCTCTTCTGATTCCTCCAGGTTTTAGGGTCTCTTCCCTTGTATGTACATATCTGCCTACATGTTGTTTCTAGAACATAAGCCTAAGCTTCTAGAGGCAGAAGCTGTTTTGTTTTTATCTTTTTATTGAAGCTACTAAGCGTAGCCCTTGACACAAGTAAGTGCTTCAGATAAATGCTTTAGAATGAATGAATGAATGAATGAATGGATTTTTTTTGCCACTGTTTAGATTACATAAGTGCTTTTAGAGTCAAGAAGACTTAAATTCAAATAGAGCCTTAGATAGGTTAGCTATATGACCCTGGGTGAGTCATTTTCTCTTTGTTTGCCTTAGTTTCCTCAACTATAAAACGGAATAATAGTAGTACCTACCTCCCAGGGTTGTTTTGAGGATCAAATGAGATAATATTTGTAAAGTGCTTAGTAGAGTGCCCTGACATATACTAGGTACTTCATAAATGCTTGTTTCCTTCCCTCTAAGGCACTAGCAAAATGAATCAAACCTCTCTCCCAAAATTCCAGTGCTCCTGCCATGCCACTATATTTGTCTATCAGTGTATTTGACGTATAAAGAAACAAACAGAATTGTATTTTTAGAAGCTGTTTTGTAAACACATAGTTTCAAATCCACTCTCATGTGAAAAAGTTGAAATTTCCTCTTCATTCTATATAATCACAAAAGATTTTCCTCTAGGCAGCAGAGGTGTGTAGCTCAGTGAGATAAAATAACTTATTTAGGATAAACCAAGGGAACTCTGAGTTGGAAGAGAATGGAAAAGCCATCTATTCCAACTCCTTCATCTTTACAGATGGAAGAAACTGAGGACCTGAAAGATGAAGCGGTTTGCCCAGCATCATCCAACTAGGTTTCCAATACCATACTTATTAAAGTTGATATGGATCAGATAACTACCCTAAAGAAACTCTTATTACTGGAACCCTTATTTGTGAAATAAGCGGGAAAAAAGTAACTACAAAATTAGAAAAGGTACCTTTAAGTGACAGCCTTAAAGGATCCACTTAGTTATAGGCAAAATGGCCTTCTTTCTTATTGAGATGTACAGTAATAACCCAGGTTTATAGCTTACCTGCTCACCTCGGGAAATGGTAACAACAGCCGTTATTTTCCCTAGGAGCAATGCCTGTAACCATGTCATTCTCTGATAAATCATACCAATTGTATCTTATTATCACACCAATGGTTCAATTAACTCACATCGCCACTCAATTTATCAAATTAAAAAGGAAGGGTTTTGTGTGTTCTGATAATTGTTTCATTAACATAAAACTAGTTAGGACTCACAAAGCTTCAGATCAGGCTTTATATTGTCTGAGTGCCGCCTTGTTCCTGACTCTCCTACATTGGCATGGCTCTTGTCTTCCATGAGTTGTCATTATTATTCTTTCATTAACATACATATGGCTATTGAATGTGGCAGGTTTTCACAGAAGACAAACACAAAATTATTGAGCAAAATGGTATCCATAATTTTGAAATGCTGGGAATGTTTTTAAGCATCCAGAAGCTTTAAAATACACATCTCCATCTGTTCAGTGGGAGAGTTTAGTCCCTGCACATGGATGGGATAATGCATGCAGGGAATCTTATATTAGAGAGCAAGGATGTATGAAACAATGTTTTTAAGAGACATCACATTTTTTTATTAGTCTATTTTTTGGCCTAATTTTTTAAATATGTGTGTGCTTCCACATAAATGGGTGTGGGCATTTAACCTAGCAACCTTGAGGTGACAGAGATTTCTATAAGACTTAGATTTAGAAACTTGAGTTCAAATGTTTCAAAGATTCCAGCCCAACTATCCTCCAGACACTGCTTGCCTACTAAAAGTGGTTCTCATTTAGATCAAAGACAGAAAGAAAGGTGGTATATGTGCCAAAATGTTTATAGCATCGCTTGGGTGGTGGCAAACAATTGCAAAGTAGATGTCCATTGTTCGGTGAATAGTGAAGGGAATCATGGTATATGATTGTAACAGAGTATCCTTGGTGGTAAGAAACAATGAATATGGACAATGCTAGGCATCAGGGAAAGATATGAAGTGATACAAAGGGAAGTGAGCAAACCCCAGAAATAACAATGACCACCTCCATGTAAACGAAAGAACAACTGACATCAGAATAGGTTACTCTCCCTTTCTTGCAAAGGTGGGGAACTATGGCAGTGGGACATTGCATATACTGTTAGATTTAGCTAATGTGTTTACCAATTTTGATGAAAAATTCTTTTATTTCTTTTGTTTAAATTATAAATGTTGCTCTCTAGATAGGGAAAGGGGAGGAATATATTAAGAAATAAACATGATATAAAAGATTTTTTTTTCAAAAAATAATTCCTTGGGGCAATTAAGTGGCACAGTGAATAGAGCACCAGCCCTGGAGTCAGGAGGACCTGAGCTCAAATCCGGCCTCAGACACTTGATACGTGTCCTTGCTGTGTGACCTTGGGCAAGTCACTTAACCCCAATTGCCCTGCCAAAAAGCAAACAAACAAAAAATAATTCCTTTACGTATGAAGATATTCCAAATAATATAGCATTGTATATGATTTGGCGTTATTTTTCTACTCAAGCTGATGGAATCATACTGATCCATCCATAAATTCTTTTTACTTTGGGCCCAGGTCAAGTTTTGGTGCTTATACTCTTGTGAAAGTAACAATTATCAGGATGTTCTACCATCAACTCAACCCAAAATGTCTAAAAATCAGTGCATAATCACTGATACACCATTTAATTTCCAAATACTGGCTTCCCTTGCTGATTTCATCAATCCGGTAATATTGCTGCCACTGTTCTAAAAAAAACTCGAGTTCTTTTTGATTCTTACTAACCCCTATGGCCAATGTCTCCAATCAGTATTCCTTTCCAGCATCCTATGAATCTGTTCCTTCCTTTCCATTCCCACTAGTTACTCTAGTTCAGCCCTTAATACAAATTAAGCTCCCTGCCCCCAACCTCTTTGTCATTCAACCAATCCTCCACAATATTATTAAATTAATACCTAATTAATTAGTACCTAAGCACTGCTTTAAGTCCTTTCTCAAAAATCTCCAGTGCTTTACAACTACATAGAATATAAAAGCCAAATTCTTTAGCCTGGAATGAAAAAAAAAACTTTTATAAACTAGTCCCAACTTACCTTTCCAGTCACATTTCTAGCTTTTCTCCATTCAATTCTTTAGTCTAATTGTTACCTAAACAGCCCTGTGCTTTCCCATCTCTAAGCCTTTCTATTCCTTTCATCTAGAGTGCTCTTCCATTTCTCCTTTCAATTTGTTTAAATTCCAATTATTGGTCAAGGTACAGTTGAGATCTTACCTCCAACTAGATAAAAACACTTGAGGACCTCTTATCTTGACTGATACTATGTTGAATGAGAGCTCCTAAGTTGTTGGGTTTTTTTCTTGCCTTACCAAAAGATAGCAATCTCTAAGAAGACAGAGCATTATTGTAGTCTTACCAGCTAGGGGCAAGAGGAAAGCAACAGAAGAACAATCCCTCAAGTTCCTAGCATTACAGAGGGTCACTCCACAGGTCCAGAGCTCCCAGCAGAAAGTAGCAGGATGGCCTTAGCATGAGAAACCTTCATCTTTAGGACTCTAAGTGACAATAGGAAATTCGAGGGAGTATCTTTTAAATGAATAGCTCTATTTTGCTTCTCTTTTTCTTAGAATAAACCTTTCTTCTGCACAACTATAAACTACATGCTTGCAAAGTGGGATTTGGTCTCAGTATATGGGATGCTGCCCTACAGAGTTATTCCCAGGTTTTTCAATTGAGAGCACACAAGTAAAGAAAAGTGAGAAAATCAGCCAAAACGTATCCGGATCGTTTATACCACAGCATTCTGTGACACAAAAGTTGCACGTGTATGTATATAATACTATGCATATACACAAACACGTATTTCTTATCTCCCCAAATAGATGATAGAGCCAGTGTGACACAGCTTTGAAATCAGGAAGACCTATCAAACGTAGCTTCTGACACATTGTAGCTATGAGAACCTGGGAAAGTTATTGGAGCCCTCAGTGTTCCAAGTAACTCTCTATGAATATAGGTTGTGTGGGTGTAACAACAATGCTGCTTGCCGCTACTGTGGCTGTGTATATATATATATATATATATATACATATATATATATATATATATATATATATATACACATATACATATATATATATAATTCATTTAGTTCAGGATGAAAAGCCAGCACCCTAAACTTCAGAGCAAATACAAACAGAAATTCCAAACAGAGACAATATAAACAGATCAACATTTCTGTCTAACCAAATCACAATACACATAGTTACCAGAGAAGCACCAACATCTGGGTTTTCCAAAGTGGGAGGGGAGGGTAGCTCTTAACAACAGCTGCCAGAGTCTCCACACCAACACTCTTCCAATGAGTGAGACCCAAACAAAATGCTAATATCTGAGTTTAAATACCCTTTTTAGGGCTGAAGGCTTCACACCTAATCAACAAAAAGATATGGACCTGGGGCTTAGCACCTAGCAAGACTAATCAAAGGCATTTGATTACTTTAGCATTCTAAAAGAGAAAACAGTAAAAAAAAAAAAAAAAAAAAGTCCCACCCTTCTTAATATTACAGCGGAGTACGCCAACTTCTATTGCTAGAGGAAGTTCTCTACCCTGAACCCCCCACCAGAGGGTTCCCTATACCAATGAAATTAGATGCCACTTTCTATCCCTAACTAGATGAACACAGAAGACCACCAAGTCTTCTACTTTGGAAGACACAAGAGGATAATGGGAAAAGTGGTGGCTTTGCAACAAGAAGACTTGAGTACAAGTCATGTATCTGACACTTACTACCTGAGTGATCCCAGCAAATAAGTAATTAAACCTGAGTTACAACTTCCCTATCTATAAAATGGGGATAACAATGTTTCCACTATCTAAATTACAAGGTTATTGTAAAGAAATTCTTTTGTAAGCCATTTCTTTCAACATAGATGTGAAGTCTTTCTACCTCTACAATGTTTGGCACTGAGCTGGTATTCAACAAATGAGTATGAGCACACACACACATACATATGTGTGTACATATATATGCATATGTACACATGCAAATGTACATACATGTGTGTATGTATGTATATTTGGAGGCAATTGGGATTAAGTTACTTGCCCAGGATCATACTAATAAGTATCTGAGGCTGGATTTGAATTAAGGTCCTCCTGACTCCAGTCCTGGTGCTTTATCCACTCTGCCACCTAGCCACACCCTCGACAAATATTTAATGATGGACTGACAATCAAAATTCAGTTAATTAAATCTTACACACATAGATGGTATTCAGTTGATTCAAATTGTACACAATAAAAACAAGATGACTTTACAAAAATTCAAAAAGACAAAAATTACTACTATAATTTAAACCCAAACTCTAAGTAGAAGTACTTCCATTGGTGTGTGTTCCACCACCCAGGAGGCTTAGAAGATATGCAGGTCAATATTTTAAGGCAGAATACATACAAACAAATAGGCACCTGAAGATGGAAATGGTGAAGGTGGTGTCTTCAACACAATTACTAATTGGATTTTTTTTTTCATTTAAGAGGTACCTGATTTCTAAGTTATAGTTATTCCTAGGTAAAAACCATCCTATTACCTAGCACTACTGGACTTGTTTAAATGTGACAGCACTATAATGTAATGGAGTGAGAGGGTCCAGATTCAGCACTTAATAGCTTGTGTGACTTTGGGCAATGCATTTCATGTCTTGAAATTTCCTTATCTATAAAACAAGGAGGTCATATTAGAGGATCTCCAAGGCTTTTTTTACTACTCTGAAATCCTATGATATTCTATTGAGTGGTCCTATTCCTACTTAGGTAGCCACAGACATTAATTTCACGTGTGTGTGCGTATGTGTATGTGCGCACACACATGTGCTCTCCAAAGCAAGTTAATGTATTAGAGAACTGATATAAATGTCTAGCCATTTTGGTCACAACCTGTAGACATATCAATTGCTCAGTTATCAGTTCTATCCCTAATCACCTCATAAATTGAGACTGAAAGAGCCCATGCTACCAGCAGAAACCTGCCCGCTCAGTTCTCTTAGCAGGGAACACAGGTAGTATATTTGTATCTTTTGGTACACCCAAATATGAAATTTGGTGGAAATACAGTGTTCACGTCAAAAAGATGTTGTTGCTGTTGTCTTAATGCAGCCTCAGTGTTGGATGTGTTTTGACAGGTGGTTGAGGATTCCCTGTTACTCTGAAAGTGTCATTTTCTTCTCCATCTATCACATAAGAAACCACTGGGGATCTAACTCATGATTTACTCTTCTTCTATTCCAAAAAGAATCTTCAGTACTTCATTAATGTAAGCTGATTCCCAATATTGCTGCCTTTGATTTGGGTTTTAATATCTTCCTTGATGTCTCCGTGGCTCTCACCACCATAACCCGGACATAGAAGCTGACAGCCAAGGAACCAGAAATTTATATTTCAACCAAGCATAGGTAGCCTTATTAGTCACACAGGGCGGGGAGGGGGAGGGTTATTTTAACCTCTCCATCTCCCCCAAGCAAATGTTGTGAAAGTATTGTTTCTAAGTGCTTGTCAGGCCTGAAAGAACTTTCCTGGTGTACATGGAATTAAAACTGATTCTGTGTCTTGAGATCTTCCTTTAGAAATTTATTTTAAGACACCTATGCAGGATTACTGTTTTATGAGACAAGATAACAATTATTTTGTATGACAAGCAGGGTTTCTCATGAATTCCTGTTGTGTTGACAGTGAATGATTGATGATGCTGGGGAACTAGCAAGAAAATAAAACTATAGCAGGGAAAATTGGATTTTCTGCACCAAAAAGTCTCGACAGTGGAGAGACTTCCTTAGAAGTCTTCCCAATGAATCAGTAACTCACTCATTGTGTAAACCAAGCAATAATGAAAAGGAACAGTGTCAAAGAAAGCTTTAAAAATCAATTTGTATCTTCTTGATGGCAAAGTACTGCTTGGAGATTTTTAAAAACAGAAGGGATAAAAAGGTCTCTTCCTGAGTAGCTCAGTGCAGTGGGGGAGGGGAGTCCCTAGCAAAGGGCTGAAGGAACTAATGCAGTCTGAAGTGTCCCTGGGTTGTGGTAGTAAGACTCCTGTTGACCTAACACCCATGAGGCTTGGAAGAGATAGATCTCAAGACTTTAAAGTGCTTCACATCAAAGCAAATAGGCAGCTGAAGATGGAAGGGGTGGTGATGTCTCAAACACAATTACTAATTAGACTTTAAAAAAAAGAAAGAAGGGTGGTTCTGGATGTCTTTTCAATTGGATTTTTTTTTTTAATTTTAGAGGAGCATGAGTTCTAAGCTACAGTTATCCTGAAGCTTAATATTAATATCCTTAATATTTCTGATCACTGTTACTAAAAAAAAAAGCAAAACACTGATACTCTGGCCAACTATACAAATGAAAAGCAACCTTTTGAGGGGGGGGCAAGGTGTTCGAGATGGTTTATAGCAGCTCCTGGCGTTAACATTTTAGCACTTGGGTTTTGTGAATGCACAAAGCTATCCTAGACCCCATCTTTTAAAAAAAAATAAGTTCCATGTTCTAGGTCTGATACAGAGGAAAGAACAAATGCTTTGAAGCAAGAAGACCAGAATTAATCTATTGGGCCTCTATCATTTGCTATCCACATAACCTTAGGCAAGTTAATTGACTGCCGTGGGTCTCAGTTTTCTCATCTGTGAAATGAAACAGTTTGACTAGATGGTCTCTAAGGTCCCTTTCAGCTCTAGGTCTATGATTACTGTGTACATACACACACACACACACACACACACACATACACCAAACCACCCTTTTTAAAAGTCTGATGAGTAATTGCGTTTGAGGCATCACCCTTCCAGCTCTACATTTATCATATATGTGCATATGTATATGTAGATATACACACAGATATACATATATTATGTGTGTGTATACACACACATGTATGTATATGTATATACACACATATATAAAACCACCCTTTTTTAGAGTCTGAGTAATTGTGTTTGAGGCATCACCCTTCCAGCTCTAGATTTATGATTACTGTATACACACACACACACACGCGCGCGCGCGCGTGCGCGCGCGCGCGCGTATGTGTGTGTGTGTGTGTGTGTGTGTGTGTGTGTGTGTGTGGTGTATGCATAAAACCACCCTTTTTAAGGTATAATGAGCAATTGTGTTTTAGTCGTCACCCGTCCGGCTCTAGATTTATGATTACTACACACACACACTCTTCTTTTTTTAAAGTCTAATTAGTAATTGTGTTTGAGACATCCCTACCCATTCTATCTTTAGCTGCATGTTTTCTTTGATGTGAAAAACACTTTAAAGTCTCTCAAGTCTCATGGATGTTAGGTCAATAGGAGTTTTACTTGCACAACCCAGGGACATTTCAGATTGCCCTAGTTCTGCCTTTTGCTGAAGACTACCTTCTAGATAGATAGATACTATCCTATAGAGAGATAGATAGAGAGGTGGATAGATGGATGGATGGATGGATGGATGGATGGGTGGATGGATGGATGGATGGATGGACAGATGGAGAGAGAGAGAGAGAGAGAGAGAGAGAGAGAGAGAGAGAGAGAGAGAGACAGAGAGAGAGAGAGAGAGAGAGAAAGAGAGAGAGAGACAGAGAGACAGAGAGACACAGAGAGACACAGAGACAGAGAGACAGAGAGAGAGATGTACATAATCATTGAATCATAAATCTAGAGCTGGAATGGATCTTGTGTGTATGTATATATGTGTATTATATATGTAACAAGAGGTAGCATAGAACACTAGAAAGAGTGGTGAATTTAAAAGTAGAGGACATGAATTCAAATCCTACTCTTGCCACTTACTAACTGCATGACATTGACCAAGTCAGTTCACCTGTCTCAGAAACTCTGGGAAAATGCAACAATGAGACCTCCATAAATAAACAGACTAGAGATGTTTTTTCCCCACTAACAAAAATTAATAGGGTGGTGTTTCATGGAAACAGATGGAAGTCTAAGCAGAGAAGAAGATAGAAGTAGAAGTTTATACGGATAACAGTTTCTGGCAAGAAAAGGCCAAAAAGGCAGTAAATTTACTCTTTGCCTGTCATTTCTATTTTGCTGAACATAGTTCTTTTTAAAATAGTTATAAAAAATGAAATTTTCCTATCTGTTTTGTTTTGCTTTTTCCTTTTTTTTATCTTGGAACTTTTATGATGACACTAAAGATGTTCTATTTTCTGGCTAAAATTTCCCATCATTGCTGTGTTTCCGAGTTGAATGACTTGTGCTGCATCATCCATGTGATATTTTGTTTGTTTTTGAGACTGATCCTCCTTATCTCTTATAGCCTAGAAATGTAGCTGCTACTCATAGGCCCGATCCCCATATTGATCAAGATGGAATCTTTGAGCTACTACATTTCCGACCTAGGCTGTTTCACCTTTACTATGGTACTCCATTCTCTGGGGCTCACCATATTGATGCTGGGCTTGATAGGGACAATCTGATTGACTCAAGTCCTACTGCAGATCAGAACTCTTATTTAGAGTTCCATTTGTTTCAAACGTTACCCCCATTAGTTTGTGTTAGTGGGGAAAATATTTCTAGTCCATATATTCTTGAAGATCCCTTTGTGGCCGGAAGGCATGACTACAAGGACAACTAGTCGGGAGATAACAGAGAATAGGCATGGGCACTAAAGAGAAGTACCTCTCCTGCCTTAACTACTCTAGGTCTCAGTTTCCCTAATCTGTAAAATGGAACTGACCCCAAAGGGTTATGGTGAGGATAAAGGAGATAGGTCAAGCACTCTGCCAACCTTAAAGCACTATAGAAACGCTAGCCACTAAGTAACGCTGAATTTGCCTAGTAGTAAGTCCGGTACACTAACTAGATACTCATTTCTGCTGAGATTGTTGTGTGGGTGTTTCCTGTCACTGCAGGTGTATAATCCCCGCCCCGCCCCCCCATGAGGTGTATTACCTGCCATCTGAAATAAGATGAGCGAGGGCTCATTTCTCAGCAGACACCTCAAAGCGGGGCTTGGGCTTTTGGGAGAACAGGTGTTTGGCATTCTGGATGGACGGGAGGGTTCCTTCTTGGTGGTCATCACTTCCCAAATGACAGGCTTCGAAAGCCTCCCCGCACCTCCTGTGACAACACTGCACAGTGTTTAACTCCGCTAATTGGCAGGCGCTGTGATGTCACTCCCTAAAGTGCCACTTCTGGGAGTGATGTAAAAGCACAGGGGCCCCTAATAGCGCAGAGAGCCTGTGGGCAGGTCAGGCGCAGGACTAGGGGTAGGGTTCGGGGGAGGGGGAGATGGATGAGAAGGCACCAGCTGCTATTTAGTTAGTATCCTCGCTTCTCACCATCTGCTTTTAAACATTGGCTGGGGCTGGGGCGGGGGGAGGGGGGGTGCGTTAGGGATGGTCAGGGGGCCTGGGGGCCTTAAACATCTAAATGCTTGATCAATTCTGCCATCTAGTGGCCAAGAAACAATCTGCATGCTATCCAGTACAGGCTTTGCTCCGGAGCCTGGTCTAATTGATTGGCAGATATTTATGCTAAGTGCCTGGGGGGCCAGTTGGTAGTGGGTGAAAAGGGGGGAGGGAGGAGGGAAACCATAACTCTCTCATAAGAAAAGTAATCACTGGACCAAGAAAATAAAAAAAAAATTAAAAAAGGAACGGTTCCTGGGGCTGCCCCTCTAGAAAACCAGGCAGGTAGGGATCATGCTGGGCTGTGCAGCTTCAGATCAGCAGAGGCAGCAGCAGGCGCTGAGACCACCTGTTAAGCAAAAATCCAAAAATCTTCAAAGACCTTGCAGGGCCAAAAACCTGTGAAGAGAATCCCTCTGGACTGAAGACATCTTTGAAGACAGCCCCTCGTTAACACTGCTCCTTCCTCCAATGTAAAGCTAGACCTCTCCACCTCTGGGCCTCGAGCTGATTTTTTTTTTAAGGGAAAGAAAAAAAAAACATTATTTGTTTTAAAGGAAAAGAAAAGATTATTATTCTACAGATTCCTCCAAGGGAACAAGAAAAAAAACACAGGAAAAGTGTCTGACTCTCCCTAGTTCAAGTGATTCTGTTCCACATAGAATTGACTTTATTGGCTTTGATCTCAGACATTAATGAGATAAAAATACTTTTAGTCATCAAGTAAGTTCGATGATGGCTGAGCTCACAAACCTGTGTGTTTGTAGGTGAGGCTGCTACTCTATGCACCTATGAATGGCAGATGTCAAGATGGTTTTTGTTTTTAACCATGGGCCAAGAAAATGAATTGAGTTATCGAGATTACTGAAGCCTCCCCAAGCCACTGTCTGAAGGCTGGGCGATAGAAAGCCTGATGGAAATTAGAAATAAAATTCTGATAAAAACTAAATTAGTTGAGTTTGCCACGGTCTTTTCCCCAAAACTAGGTACTCTGCAGGATCCTTCCCCTTATTTTTGACGCTGGTTCTTGGCTGTAAGGCCTCTTAACCTGGGATCAAACTCTCAGACATTCTCAAAACATTTGCAAAGCAACTCCTTCTTGAATATAGTTATCAAATTATTCCTCAAATTAGAGCCAAAAATAATTAGTTATTCTAACTCTTCAAAGCAAGAGAGGTTAGAATCTTAGTCCTACTCCATCTGTACTATACAGCCTATCAAGCTGTCCAGCCCCACCATCTGTTTCTAATATGCTTTGTGTCATGGTATTACTGCTGCTGCTATGTTTTTTTATAATGTTTATTGAGAGCTCACTATGCATTAGGAGCTTCAGAGAGCACCCACAGAACATAGTCCCTTTGCTCCAGGAGGTTATGTTCCCAGATAAGCACCCCCAACTACCGTATGTTTCAACAAAATGTGTAGAAGCACAGAAGGCACCATAGACAATGACTGGTCAAGTCATTTTAGGAATGAGGAATCAGAGGCCCAGTCTATCTAGTCCCAAGCAAGTCAAGACTAGAAATGAAGGGTGCTAACTCCTAATCCAGGATTTTTCAACAAAATCCTGCTACTTTTCTAAGAAACTTCTTTCCTCCTTTCCTTCCTATCTTTCTTTTTCCCATTCTCCATGTCTCCCTCCCTCTCTTCCTCCCTTCTTTTTTCTTCCTTTTTCTTTTTTTCTCCTTCTCTTCTTTCCCTCCTTCCCATTCTCACTTACTACTCCTCCTTCCCTTCCTCCCTTCTTTCCTCTTTTCCTCCCTTCCTTCTGAAACATGTCTGAAAGAGGTGGTCAACAGACTGACACTTATTATCCAAATTTCTACATTCTCTTTTTCCTATCCATCTTTAAGATGAATTTGCAAACAGTCATCTTTGAGTAATATAGAGCCAGCCTAGGAGTCAGAAGGACCTGTATTCAAGACCTGCCTCTAATACATATTGGCTGTATAAACATGTACAATTCACTTAACCTCTCCATGCTATGGGCACCTCTCCAACACACTAAATTGCACAGAAGGTGCTAACCTGCATTGGTAGAGGGAGTTTCAATCATACAAATGAAATTTAAGGTCTGATTAAAAAAAAAAAAACATAACAAAAGACACTTTGCTTTAAAACTTAGCATGTGGCCTTGCGCTAGTTTCATGTGCTGATGCTTCAGAATCAAGCACTGGTTTTTCGACAGTAATTTTTCAGTCTTCCAATGTGCTATTAAAACTCACTCAAGAAGCTTCGATGCTAAAGTGTCAATTTTTCAATGCTAAAATGTCTAATTTTTCACTGCTAGAGTGTCTAATTTTTTCTCATGTTCTGATCTTCTGGCGTCACTGAAACTAAACAAACACCTATTTTTTCACATGATAGGAATGATCATTTTTATATCTACATTTGTAAATGGCTGGCTAATTTTCAAACCATATACAACTTATTGAAATAGTATAAATGCATCCTTGCCCCTTCAAGAAGCTAATAAAAAGAAAATATTCCAATCTCATTTGGTAACGAGTTTTAGCACTCCGAGTTTGCTATTGTGTTTCTGATTTTGTTTTGCCTCTATTGGTTCTGACAGGGGTGTTATTTTTAAAAACCCCACTGATTCTTGTCATTATAGAAGAATGAGGGTGAGCAAGACTCATAAACTTGACAACATCTGAAGAGTAGAACCAGTCTTCAGTCCTCTTTTCTTTTCTTTCTTTCTTTCTCTTTTTTAAAGATGACGTAGGACTCAGTAAAAGGTTAATGCTAATAAGAACTGAAGAAAATTAATAATCCATTCACAAATGGTTCGGTTCCTTCCTGAGAATTTAAACAAAGTATTCTTAAAACTTCCTAATTCTCACTTTCTTCAGAACAAAGAGATTCCTAGAGGAGTTTAGCAAAGTTATCTCTGCTACTCAAATAGAGAGGTAACATTATAGGTGGAGTTTTAAATGGGTTGTTTTCAGATTCTTAACATCTGAAAAGAATAGCCAAACAATGATTGTCCCAAGGGCTGATGCTAATGCCAGGGCAGAGAGCTTCTCTAAGATTCATTTGGTATTTAAATTAGGAAAGGACTAGAGTTCCCAGGAAAATAGCAGTCTCCTCCCAGACACTGGGGATTCACTCTGTTAAATGGCAATACTGAGGATGCAGCAATTGTAGAAATGGCTACACTATTGGGTAGTAGCTAATATGTGAAGGGGCACCCGCAGATGCTGTGATACTATAGACACTAGCTAGCCTAGGATCAGGTTTTAGAAAGTGGCCAATGCCAGATGCTTCAGAGGGGGACAGCATAAAATTCCCATTATATGCCTAATTGTGCCATATTACATCAAGTGGATAGGGATTTTTCCATGACCCCAGCTGGTGATCACAATATGCCCTGGAGCGGGTTGCATTCAGACATCCAGAATTTAGTGCCTTTTCTCAGAGTTTTAGGGGGATGGAAACGTGAGGCCCCAAAGCTTCCCATGCACAAAGGACAGAAAACCTCCCCCTCTAATGAATTCCACGGGTGCACGAGCGTGTGCTCGCGCACACACACCACACACACCCATACACACACACACACACACACACACACATTCACCCTGATGCTACTAACAAGACCGAGAGACTGCTTCCCAGACCACAGAGCTCTGCCATGTAAGCAAACAGGAGCCAGCTAATCAGAGTTCTAAGTGGCTGTGCCTGATCAGCACATCAGGATTTTGTGATCCTGTATTTTGATAACGAAGGTTCAGGATTGTGTTTCCCTGGCACTGCCTCCTGCAGCCATCTATCTGGTGGGGACTAGGTAGCCTTCTGCTATGGAAGTGCAAGACAAACAGTAACTGACCTTCCTAGCCTTCTAGTGACTGTCATTGCCATTCAGTCGTTTTCAGTCTCATCTGACTCTTCATGACCCTACTTGGGTTCTTGGCAGACATACTGGAGTAGTTTGCCATTTCCTTTTCCAGCTCATTTTGCAGATGAGAAAACTGAGGCAAACAGGATTAAATGACTGGCCCAGGATGACACAGTTAGGAAGGGTCTGGGACCAGATTTGTTTGTACAATTTTATTTTTAAAAATTGAATGTTATTGAAATTATCCATTCTACACCTCACAGTGTTCTCTTTCTCTTGTTTATTCATAAACTGTTCACCTATCTGTAAGTCTGATAGGTAATATATTACATATTCTTCAAATTGTCTTGTAAAACTCTCTTTATGTCTACATCATGTATCCATTTAGATCTTATCTTGGTAAACGGTGTAAGATATTGGTCTATTCCTAGTTTCTGCCAGACAACTTTCAAGTTTTCCCAACAATTTTTACCAAATAATGAATTCTTATCCCAAAAACCTGAGTCTTTATACTTTTCAAATACAAGGTTACTATGTTTTATTTGTGACTGTAATTTCAACTGAGTGCACAAAGGAAGGGGACAGACTTAACTCCTGCTGTTCAGTGACTCCCCATAAGCCCTTGACAAGCTGGTTAATTTCTCTTCAGTGGAATCTCTCCTGTGGAATGGGACAGCACCTAACCTTGCATGTATCTTAGAGTATCTCATGGAAACCACCAACTAAAAGTATTCTGGGCTTTCTTCCACAGCAGCCTTCCTGGCCTCCTCAGTTTCTAGTGTCTCCCCATCCTACCAAATTTACTTAACATTTATTTTTTTACTGATTCAGAGAAATGAGAATGTGTGGTGTAGTGACTAGAGAACTATCCTCAGAGCCAATAAGACCTAGAGTCAAGTATCCCCTGATATAAACTGCTTATATGATCCTAGGTAAGTCATTTAGCTTTCCAGTACTCCTTCCAGTCATGCCTGGAATACAGTAGGCTTTTAATAAATGCTAGATGACTGGCTAGGCAATTCTTAAAGTAGAAATTAAAAAGAAGTAGAAGGAACTGCCTAACCTGGGAGTTATCTATGCCAATGCAATCACAGGCCTATCCTTATGATCATATTGTCTCCCCCAGTAAAAATGTGAGCTCCTTGAGGGAAAGGGATGTGTAATTTTTCTTTGTATCCCCTGAACCTGGCACATAATAGGTGATCACTAAATACTTATTGATTTATTCTGGAGGAAAAAGAACCTTGTTGCAAAGTGTTATTTGAATTATTACCTCCACTCTGCTTAGGCTGATAACACAAAGTCCTGCTGCACAGGAGCATGCATAGGACCCCACCAATGTTGCTCCCAAATACAAAGATCCATTTTCTAATAGGGTCAGATTGTATACAATTGGTCCATCCAAATTATTCGTTGTGTCCTCTAAGCAGCCCCAGGAAGCTATCTAAATCAAGATTTGTGCCCTGGGGAGCTGAAGCTGCCACTAGCAAGAAGGCTTCCTTAGTTGGCTAATGAAGTCTCTTTTCTTCTCAGTTTGGCTACTCACTTATTTCACCTAGACCCTAGAAGACCCACTGGTGGGTGAAATCCTCCCAGGAGGCCAACTGTCTCCTGGTTGAGAAATCCTCCAACAATTCTGCTAGTTTCATACCAAAAAAAAAAAAAAAAAAAACCACAGGATTTAGAATTGAAAGGCAGCTAACAGATCAGCCATTCCACATCTCTCATTTTAAAGTGGACAAAGTTGAGACATTAAGAGACCTCAGCAAGAGCAGGTAGTAGGTGGGAATTGGAACTCAGGTCCTCCAAACATCTTTATCATTATGTTGGGAATTGGTAAAGGTGAAGAAAGGTGAAAAGAGGATAAGGACTAAACAAAGAAAAGGCCCCCTTCTTCATCCCTCAGTCCTCCTATCCACTACTGACTACTCAGGAAATCAAAGGGAAAGCTTTTTTAGCCTCTTTGCTTTCTAATCCCCTGGTCTCCCAGGACCTCCTCATGTGCAAAATGGCAAAATAATGCCATCTGGGAATACGGCTTATAATAGATTATTAGAGTTGAAGGAAAGCTTAGAGATCATTCTGAACAAAACCTTCAGGAAATCGGGGCCCAGAGGGGATGGCTTTACCCAAGTCACAAAGCAAGGCACTTGCAGGGCAGGGATCAGAACCCAGGTCTCCTGGAACCCAGCCCAGTGTTCCTAGCTCTTCCCATGGCCAATTATTTTAAGGTACTTTGGAAGTACAGAATATTCTATTAACTTTTTGATCACAAAAGATGCTTGGAACTAAGATGACTAAAGACTAAGATGAATCCTGAAGAATGAGCAAAGTTCGGCAAAAGGACTAGTCAGCGTGCTATGTATTTTCAATTTAGCATTGAATAGTGAATGTCAGTATATGACGGACTGCTGCTTTCTTAGTTTTATTTATTAACCAGCATAGGGTTGAGGAGAGGGCCTGCGATTTCATTGGCATAAAGTCTCTAAGGTGAGAAAAGGTGCTCTACCAATGCAGGTTAGAAACTATTCTGCAATTGAGTATTGGGGAAAGAGTTCTTCACTTTTTAAGTCAGTCTAGTGATGCCTACAGACCCCTCCTCAGGACGATTCAGAACTGAGGAAAATGAAAATTTCAGTTAGCGATTAGTCGGTCAGTTCATAAACATTTATTAAACACCTACTATGTGCCAGGCACTGTGCTAACAACTAGGGATACAAAAAGAGGCAAAAGACAGTGCCTGCCCTCAAGTAGCTCACAAGGTCAATGAAAATAAAAACGTGATTTTTTTCCCTATGTAGGTTCACAGATCCTTTAAAATCTTCAGGCTAAGAACCCTTTTCTTACCCAATGAGTTGCTTAGAGCAAACATTGAGATACCAGTGACTTACTTAGGGTGATATAGTCAGTATATATCAGAGATAGAACTTGACTCCACTTTTTTTCTCTTTTCAAGGCCCAGACTCCATCCACTATTCCAGACTTCCTCTTATTTACCAGAACACTTTTTAACAGGATGCTCTATGTAACAGTGAGCAGCCTCATACACAATCACATCTCTTGAATACATTTCTCCCATCCAAGGGGCTTAAATAACTTTGTCGCAGAATCATCTTTGAAACCTTCCTACAAGGTAGATAGAGCCAGATCTTACTGGCCATTTTGCAGTTGGGGAAACTCAGTCAAGGTCTGCCTAAATAACATTTTCAGTACAATAATTTAAACAGGAGTGATGGTGTTTGTCTCATACTGCCATCTAATGGTGCAAATAGTGCCTTATTTCCTCTATACTTAAAATTCCTATTTAAATACACATCACATTGTTAATAAAATTACACATCCATGTTTTAAGACTTTTTATTAAGGAAAAACAAACCTCTTCTTAGATGATGTAAATGTAGCTAAATTTGGATTGGATCGTGCTGCACAGAGCACACTACAGGGAATGGACTGCCTCCACCTGAAGCAACTTTCATTTAAAGCTATACTGCATTTAGAAGCTGGTGACTTTACACAATATGTCCCATTACACATGTTTGTTTGTTGTTTACCTAATTCATGTTATTATTTTGAATAGGTAACATATTATTATATTATTTCATATGAATGTTTATTGGACAATATTTTTAAATATCCCTGAAATAAAACAATCTACATAATGATGCCAACAATGTAAATAGAAAGAAAATTTAACAAAAAATAAAAATAAAAGAAGCTGAGTGTTGTATATTTATGAAGAATCATCTTAGCCTTGGAAAATAGTTGAAAAAAGGTACCTTCATCCCTTTTTTTTTGCAGAGGTGGGAGACTATGAATACAGAATATCACCTATAGTATCAGATATTGTTGGTATATTTCTTGGCTCTGCTAAACTGTTTTCCCCCCTTTCTTTTATATTGTTTGTTCAGTGGTTCTGGAGGGATATACAACTGAAGGTGATATAAAAGCAAAAGACAATAATAAAACATTTCTAATTGTCTCTGGGTCACAATCTAGTTGTTTCCTTTTTTAGTCAAAATCTCTAAATATAGTTCATCTAATAATTACCTTAAAAATTCACAAGAGGTAAAAAATGAGCTTCTCATACTTATCTCTATTTTAGCATTTGAGGTTTGGGTAAGACACAACCCACTGATATTTGTACATATAGGAACCATGTTCATGTCTTTTATATTTCATAGAAGCAAAGAGGTATAGGGAAAGACATACACCAGACTTAGTGTAAAAATACCTGAGCATGAACCCTGACTTGGCCACTTAAGAGCTGTGTGAACAGGGAAAATCACTTAACCTCTCTGATTCCCGATGGTCCTTATCATTTCTAAAATAAGGATGCGACTTGCATTAAAGTACCCTATTAAACTTCTGTAAGGCATACAGCAGATGATGTATACATGATGCATTCTGCAATGGTAAGGCAATATTTTAATGTAAGATATCAATAGCAGTATATCATATGTTGAGTCTCCAAAGTAGTAACTTTTTGTGGAGTGGGAACAATTCTGACCAAGATTGAAGACACTTAGTTTTTAGTCTCACTTCTGTCATTGATCTGCTGTGTAACCTGGTACAATTTCCTCTAATCCTCTTGTCTTCAATTTCATTATCTCTAAATGAGAAATATCTTAAAGATCAAAAACTATGACTTGATTTATACAATCTCTATATGTCATGGGGTTGGGATATAGAATCATTGGTAGACTTTGTTGATGGACTGAATACTCCCCTAACCCAGCCGCTTTTTAGTTTTCCAACATAACTGAGAGTAGCGATAAGTGACCATGGCATAGAGGCAAGAATTCAATCCTACCAAACCAAATGTTATGCTCAGTTCTTCTCAACTCCTAGTTCTTGTCAACCACTCTTAGAATTCTAGTAGATATAGACACCATAGAAGAAAGATATATGTTTTAAAGAGTTTAAGGGTCAAAACCTAGAATGTACAGAAATATAGATGTCATTAAAGGGAAACAAATCTAAATCAAAATGATATTGGTATATTAACAATATAGGGTTTATATTTTCATCCTGAAGAGTTCATGTACTTAAATATAAATGTCTAGATATGCCTATATCTCTATAAATGGAGAGATAAAGTATGTTAATAGTTGTCTCTTGTATTACCTTTTATAATTAACTTAATTCATAATAGCTAACATTTATATAACAATTTAAGGTTTAGATTACATTTTCTCTATAAGAATTCTGTGAGGTACAAAGTTCAAGTACTATTCCTGTTATTCACCTGTTGCACAGGTGAAGAAACTGAAGCTCAGAAGGTTACAGCTAGAAAACTAGCATCAGAACTGGGATTTGAATTCAGGTCCTTTTGACTACGGATCAAGTGATCTTTCAGCATAGCATAATGAAAAAAGATCTGGCTATGGAGTCAGAAGTTGATAAGCTCTAATCCTGCTGCTGTTACTTTACACACACGTGCATAGTATGAAAACATTGCTTAATCTCTTAAGAGACAGGTATCAGTCTCTTCATTTATAAATTAAAGGGTTGGACTAGATAACATCTGCAATCCATTTCAGCTCCACATCAATGATCCTATGATCTAATATGCTAAGCCTTATGTATGATATGCTGTATGATGCAAAGGAAAAGTTAGAGTACTGCCAAATACATTAACAAAACCGAACTCAGTAGAAATCCATATTGTTAGAAGATGGCATAAAGTCTGAGACCTCATTAGCATGAAAACAAACAGGTAGTAATCTTATCCACTAGTACAATTAAACAATGTTTCCAAAATTTTCTTTAATTTTACCCCAAATTATTATTTAAAATCTCCCTAATAAGATGAGCCTCATAATTCTTCTGTTCCCAACTCTTCTAAAATGGAGATGTCAAGAGTTTAAAAAAAATTATGGACTAGACTCTTTAGGTCAGTCTTGCTGTTGTTTGACTCTTTGTGAATGCGTTTGGGGTATTCTTGGCAGAGTGTGGTCTATAGTGGTTTGTGGAGTAGTGGTTTGCCATTTTCTTATCCAGCTTGTTTTACAGATGAGTAAACTGAGGTAAACAGGGCTAAGTGACTTCAGCAGAGTCACACAGCTAAAAAGTGTCTGAGCCCACATTTGAAATCAGGAAAAGGAGTCTTCCCACCTCCAGGACTGATGCTCTGTCCACTAGCTGCCCATTTAGGTCAATCTACATGTGTTCAATGGATCTGTCTGCATACAAAGAAAGAGAAGGGAGTAAGGGCAGTAAACTTCACCCAAGAAGATTGTAGATAATTGGATGCCAACAAAGTAGCTTGGATAAAGGAAAATTCTGTTTTTGTTTTTATCTTTATTTGGCATTTTAATTTTTCCTTAGTTACATGGAAAAACAATTTTTTAACATTTATTTTTAAAACTTTGAGTTCCAAACTCTCTCCCTTCCTTCCTCATACCTCCTCATTGTGAACCAGTAATTCAATATAGGTTATACATGTGTGACCATGCAAAACATATCCATAATAGTCATGTTGTGAAAGAAAACATAGACAAAAAAAACCTCGAGAAAAATAAAGTAAAAATGTGTACTTCAATTTGTATTCAGACACCATCAGTTCTTTCTCTGAGGATAGCACTTTTCATAAATAGTTCAGAGTTGTCATGGATCATTCTACTGCTGAGACTAGCTAAGTCATTCACAGCTGATCATCTTACATACAATATTGCTGTTACTTTATACACAGTACATTTTACTTGCATCAGCCCATGCAAGTCTTTCCAGGTTTTTCTGAGAGCATTCTGCTCATTATTTCTGAGAGTACAATAATATTCCACCATATTCACATGCTACAACTTGTTTAGACATTCCCCAACTGATAGGCAGCCCCTTAATTTCTAATTTAAAGAAAAGTTTTGGAAGCAAGTTTATAAATTTAAGTGTTATATTCAAATCCTCCCAAAAGGGAGAGGAAAACTTTAAAGCACTTAGGTTTATAAACTTGCTTCCAAAATTTTCCTTTAAATTAGAAAGCCTCTACTACTTTCATACTCTACACTACTGCCTTCATGGCAACAGTATCTCCAAAAACTATATCCATCGATATATCCAAAAAGTATCTCCATCACTCTGGAAATTTCTGACTTCTCTTACATCCTTCATGTTGTTCAAAATCATCTCAGCCTCTGAGAACAGTGAAAGTAAACAGTTTAATCAGATTAGTAAAACAATGGACAAGTCAAGAAGCAAGAAACACAAGTCATCATAGAACAGAAACTTTGAACCTTTTCCCAACTTCACCCTCGTTTTCTGTTTTCTCCAGCTTCTCACCCTGAACTATGGGAGAGTCAACCAGAAATTTAGTGACTTGTCATAAATCTCTTGTCTTCCAGGAAAGAAGAAGCCAAACATAGATAATCATATATAGGGTTTGGGAGCACTAAAGCATCGTTCAGTGACACTGAATCACAGCTTTATGAACAAACAGTTGAGTGGGATTCTAGAGTCCTATGGTTCCCAGGTCCCAGAAATTCTGCTAGGCAAGATCTGGTTCATGTACCTGACTATCCCCACAGCCCGAGCATTGAAAAAGGTATTAGGCAAATGCCCCGAACACTAATATCCATGGGGTGTTGTTGTACCAGAAGCGAGCGAGACACACCACAGAGTATAAGTTTTAAGTGGAGAATTTATTAGCCGGTGGCCATTGGGGTATGGCACCACAAATCAATGGCAAATGTGTTGGGGTGATGGCTTGGCTTATATAGGATATGGGGGTACAGAGTTGGGGAAGAAACAGGAACAAAGGTCCTGGCTGATCAAAAGATTCAGTCAGGTTATCGTACTAGTGGGATAATCTCATTTACATTCCTTGGTGGAGTCACGGAGCCCCAGGGATATCTGCTAGACAGGGTCTGCCAGGTTATCCTTCAGTGGGATGGTCCTATCTATTGAGATTCCTTGGTGGAGTCATGGAGTCCCAGGGGGTTTGCTAAATGCCAAAGATATCTGAGTCCATTCTTTCTGGGGGTGCTTGTCAGTAGCTAGGGGTTTCTTGTATTACAGTGTCATTTAACCATTAAAAAACCTAATACAAATAATTAGCAGAGGACATACATGAATGTATAGTGGTCCTATTACCATCTCTTTCTCTTTTACAATTCCCTTTGTGCTGCGCCCTGAATTCCCTTCCAAAGCCCCCCAAGTTCATCAACTCGATTTTGCATCCCCTATGAGTATATAAATCAAACAATTAAGAAATATTTATGAAGCATCTCTTATACTTGAAGCACTGAAAATACAAAGACAAAATGTAATGTTCTCTGCCCTCAAGGAGTTTACATTCCACCAGGGGAAATGACATGTACAGATATAAGTATATGCAAACAAATCCAAGGTAACTGGTGGGGGGAGGGGGAGGTAGTAACTGGGAGAAGGGAGATCAGGAAAAGTCTCAGATGGGAGGGGGTGATTATTTGACCTGAGCTTTTTATTCTAAGAGGTAGAGGTGGGGAAAGAGCAAGTAAAGCCACACTGAATCATCCAGGTTCTTTGTCAGATACCCCTCTTTATACTGGGTTCTAACACACAGACCTTGAAGACAATATGAAAGTGGAAGCCAAGGATCTTTATGGTGGCCTATGCAAAGAAGCAGTCAATCATTAAACCGGAAGAAAGAATCATCATTTATTGGGTTGTGGGCAATACACAGCATCATCAGTTAGAATTAAGTTAAATAGGCATGGAGACAGCATGGTTGAATGTTTGTATTTACCACAATGACATACAGAAAGGGCATCCAGAGCTACAGAAATAGATCCGAGAACTAAATGAGGTATGTTTTGTAAACACTCAAGGTAATAAAATGTTTGCAAAAGCCACAAAGTGGCAGGGAGCAGAGAGAAGAAAGACTCAGAGAAAGAAATCTATTCCGAAAATTTCTGGTTGGTGAAGCAGACTCATGGAGCAGGAAGAAAGAGTGCCAAAATGAGTGACCAGAATAAAGTATCCTAGAATCTGGCTGGCATCAAAGGCATAACTGGTAGTTCTTGGGTGTTTATGTGTCCTAGTGTGCTTTTCTGACCTAGATTAGTCTAGTTACTCAGAACACAGCAGTATAGCTTAGCAGGAACATTGCCCTGTGGCTTAATTTCCCAATTAAACTTAAACAAATTTCTCAAATACCCATAAAGCCTGTTGGTGGCAAGATCAGTGCACCTGAATATTTAATTATTTGGATGTCAACTTGAGACGGGGATAATTGGCAGCTAATAGAAAACAACCAGATTCTGAAAACAAAGAATTCTTTTCTGGCTGATCAAGAAATTAAGTGACTGAATTTCCTGAAGAGGGGTGTGTGTGTGTGTGTGTGTGTGTGTGTGTGTGTGTGTGTGTGTGTTTAAACCCTGGAGAAGTGGGAAGACTTGAGAGAACTGAAGATAAAAATCTAAGATTTCATTTTTAAACGCATAGAAAGAAAAAAGGAATGGTAGTGTTTTGTAATTTCTTTGTTTGAAGTTTGAACTTTGACCCCAGTTAAATGATTGGACAAATATTAAGGGGACTGATTGTAAATATCTCCAGTCTAAGTTATCTAGTAACATAAAAAGTACATAGTTAGGCAAAATCCAAGGAAGCAATAAATAAATATTCCTCTCTTTTTGTCTGAAACTATGCAATCCATATAAATCTAAAAATGAGTGAGGGATTTCAACAAATATCTCTCAAGATAAAATAAAGCTAATCTGCTTCATAAATCAAATTAATTACCAGCTTAGCAAAATAGTTCAAAAACTGGCTGAAAGATGATAAATCAGGGGTGATGATAAAAGAGTTATATGTTGAGCTCAAGAGAAGTGCCCAGTGGGGGACCATGGGAATTAGTCTTAGGTTCAGTCTTACTTTACATCTTAATTACTGATTTCAAAGAAAGGCTAAACAGCATATTAACTAATTTGCAGATGGTACTAAACTGGAGAACACTGGGGATTACAGATTAAAAATCCAGAGGGGCTCTCAGAGGTTAGGAATAGGAATTAGTAAAATACAATCTTGCTAATAACAATGTTTTACTACAAAAAATGATGGACACAAAAACCTTGGGTAGAAACATTTAACTTTGTAGAAGCATCATGAATAGAAATATGATGGGAAAAGACCTGCAGAACAAAGTATAAATATATTGGCACCTGTCATCTCTGTGGAAAATAAAACATCAGTACCATTTTTCATAGGATGACTCTTTTTCTGAATAAATTCTGAAATTCTATGAATTTTCTTCTTCTAACATCAATTCAATTCACTTTCATTTTTCAGGTTGAGAAAATATAGCCACCTGCTTACCAGTGAAGTGCTTATATTTCCCTTTCATGATTTAGTGGAGGAGATAAAATATCTTACTGCTTTTCCTTTCACATAATGCCTTGGTAACCACTATCTCTCAATTACTACTGGTGTCCTAAGTGATCAAACTGTATGAGACAAATCAGCATGAAGGCAACATGGCAAATCAACGGTCATTTATAACTGTTGTAAATGAAAGAAAATAGACCTGGAACAGACAACACCAAGAAAATTAGGAAATTTAAAAAGTTGGCCCTGGAGTGGTCTGAGAAATCATATCTGCATTTGATCTAGTGATTCAACCCCAGCCAAAAGTCTAATAGTGAAGATTTTGGACATGTGTAGCAGAACTTCCTAAAAACTGTCCTTGTAACCAATTTGTGATTTCTCTAATTCATCCTGTATGCTGCTGCCAGATTAATCTTCTTAAAATGCCAGTGGTTTCCCATTGTCTAGTAGACAATGTTCAGATTCTTTACACTGGCATTTAAAGCCATGTACAATCTAACCATATGTACCATTTCTAACTTTGTCACCCATTACTCACTCTCATATAGGAACCCACTACTTGAAATCAAATGGGTTTCCTACTTATTCCCAATTGAACACAAATTGTACTTTCTAATATTCACACTTTTGTCTACAATTATCCCTCCATGTGCTACAGCCTAGAGTAATAGAGTTTTCAAAGCCAGATGTGACCTGAGAAATTTTCTATTCCAGTGGTCTCTAAGAGCCTGAGATCTATAGGCAGATGGGGCATGATTCCAAGTTGTTTATGATCAACCAATCGAAGATAAGTTATATCTCCCATGATAGGCAATAATGAAGCATGTCTCCAGCCCAACAATATCTACCCTTTATCCATCATACCTAGAGACTGGAAAAATAAGAAGAAAGCCAAGTTCTGATGAGCTTTAAAAGCCAAACAGAAGAGTTTATATTTGTTCCTGAAGATAATATGGAACCACTGGAGTTTTGTTGTTTTAATGTTTGGCGGTGGTGGTGTGGGGTAGGGTGTGGTGTGTGTGTGTGTGTGTGTGGTGTGGATGAGGGGGGAAAATGGAGAGAGAGAGAGGGAGAAAGAGAGAGAGAGAGAGAGAGAGAGAGAGAGAGAGAGAGAGAGAGAGAGAGAGAGTCAGATTTGAATTTTAGACAAATCTCTTTGACAGCTGAGAGGAGGGTGGACTGAACTGGGGAAGGACTTATGTCAGGAAGACCAGCTAGCAGCCTATTGCAATAGTATAAGCATGAGGTGATGAGGTAAGCATCAGGCTTGATGTGTCAGAGGAGTGAAGGGGCCATATGGAAGACAAGTTAAAAAGGTAGAATCAAGAGAACTTGTCTGCAAATTGGACATGGGTTAGAGAAAATGAAGAGTTGAAGATAATACCTAGGTTGTGAATCTGAGTGACTGAGAGGATGGCTTTGTCTTCAGCAGTAACAAGGACATTAGGAATAAAGGAGGATTTGGGGAAGGGGAGGAGATAATGTGTTCAGTTTTGAACATGCTGGGTTTAAGACATCTACAGGCTATCCAGTTGAAAATAACAAGCAGGCAGTTGGAGATGCAAGACTAGGGGTCAGGAGACGAATTAAGGTTGGATAAACAAATCAGAAAATCATCTGCATAGAGATAACAATTGGATCTATGAGAACTGATGAGATTACTACATGAAATAGTATATTTATTTTATTTATCAATAGGTATGTGAGAATGTGCCCACTTTTAAAGCCCTAGTCTGTTTAATTTCAATATGTCAAATTGAGTTGTTTAGATTTTTTGAACATTCAAAATGCTACCATGGCCTCTCTCTAAAATATTTTCTCTCTAAAATATTTTAATAGCCAACCCAATACACTTGCAATTACCACATTCTCAGATCCTTAAATAACATTTATAGGACAGAAAATAGTTCGAATAACATTGATAAGACATCTTTCTTTGGTCATACTTTTCTTCTTCTTCTTCTTCTTCTTTTTTTTTTTTTTTTGGCAAAGCAATAGAGGTTAAGTAACTTGACCAGGGTCAAGGACAGATTTAAACTCAGGTCCTCCTAACTCCAGGGCCGGTGCTCTATTCACTGCACCACCTAGCTGCCCCAGACATTTTTCCTACACCATTCTAATTCTGGATTTGAAATTAAATGCTTTATGTAAACCTATTATAACATGTAATAGTGCTCATGGAAATAAACAATTGCACAATCATCACAGAAACTAAAAAGTACATCCCAAGCTCTATTAAAAATATGTATTTGGGTTCTTGGTTCCCATAACAGCCTTGACAATATTTCTTGATGAGTTCAACCTAAAATTACAAAGCAAAACAAGCATTCATGTTTAAAATTTAAATGGGGTAGAGTCAACTTGACAAGTAACATCGTTCAACTCACAGGAACTGTCCAACCATTTTACACTTTCCACAAGTGTATAATTTTAAGACAAGAAAAAAGACCTCCATTCCCACAAAGTTGTAGTGGATATATTTTTGACCTCAAACTACAGTTACAGCAGTGTTTTTCAGACATTGATGCCAGTGCAAAAGAAATTTTCATATTTCACAATCCATTTTACTGTGCAATTGAGGAGCGCCTACCTAACTAACCTTCAATTACAAGCAATTAATCTACAATATGTAAGATCCTAATAGAATTCCATAAATACATTAAAAGTAATGAATATGCTCTATTAAAATCATATGCTTGTGGATTGATATCAGTACTTGGCATTGACCATCTGTATGAAAAGACATTTTCAAGGATGAAATACATAAAATCTCTTTACAGATCAGCATTAACAGATAAATATTTGCAATTGATGTTGGTGATAGGGAACACTAACTTTTAACCCCAATTAAATGAAATGCCATTCCCCCCAAAAAAGAATTTAATTCTCCTCATTTGTCTA
The DNA here is from genome assembly GCF_011100635.1 of Trichosurus vulpecula. Classification (NCBI taxonomy): domain Eukaryota; kingdom Metazoa; phylum Chordata; class Mammalia; order Diprotodontia; family Phalangeridae; genus Trichosurus; species Trichosurus vulpecula. The sequence goes on along the minus strand of NC_050576.1, from coordinate 340,534,041 downwards.
TGGTGGGGTTGGGGAAGTGCCATGAACTCCCAGAGACACCACCCTGTTGGCTTTGTTGCCCAGCTGCCCCCAGGACTCGGAAGCGGGGTGCTAGAGCAGTGTGGGGAGAAGGACACATCCCCAAGAGAACAAAATTTGGACTTTGTGTTGGGACTTTGCTAACTAAAGCATGTGGTACCTGAGGGTAGCAGCAGGAAGCCTGCAACTGCTGTGTGGGGAGGACACTCAAGAAGAGCTTTGCTCGGACATTCTGTACTGCTTAAAGAGATTAACTTTCTGGGACCTAGAGGTAGACATTTGAATTGTAAACAAATATTTGGGAATGGCACTGAATGGTATGTTTTGCTTTGTTGTGAATGATATGTTTTGTAGTATTTCCCTGAAGTGATTGCAATGTATGATGTTTCTATTTTGTTCCAGGATCCATGGCCATTTAATTTAGATATTGTTAGTCTATAGATCCTGGAAAGGAGTGGACAATGTAATAGTAATTAAGGTGGGACCTTTAATGATTCTGGCCTTTGTTTGAATGGGGCAGATAAAGTGGGATGTTTTTGTATTTCTCAGCACTGAAACAATTGGGAGCCATTGATTTGTATCTGATGTGATATTGGGGGTGGGGAACTTCTTCACGCCCAGCCTGGGTGAGGTCAGGGTCATTCAGCCCTGAACAGGATATATAAGCATAAGCCTAAAGGTTTGCATTCTCTCTCAGAGCTCTGAGCCACAGCAGGAGTGGCGTGTGACTCTGGGCCAGCTGTTCTAATGAGCTCCCCGGCTGTACACCCAGATGTAGATAACTATGAATTGTGTTTGGTCTGTAATTCAGGGTGCTGGCTTTTCCCCCTGAACTAGGTGGATGTTATTTGTATGGTGGATTAAAGTAAGATTGTTAACCCCTTAACATGGCTTTCCTTAAGTAAAGCAGATCAAAAGGACCTGTGTTGGTAGCTTTCTGGGTGCTGGTTGTTGGTGGATCTTACACCCACACAGAAGCTGCTAGCTGGATTGTTGATATACCCCTGCAAAAAAAAAAAAAAAAATATATATATATATATATATATATATATATATATATACACACATATACACACACACATATATATATACACATACATATACATACATATATATATATGAAAGAACTAAAAATGGCACTGACAAAGATGGATAAAGTAGCTGGAAAAGACCAGTGTCATCTAAAGTTGGAAGTGACACAATTTTGTGGATACTGAGGAATTATTTCTCAAGATATATGAAGGAGAGAAAGATATAAAAAGTAGGGGAAAATAATTTCAGACATTACCATCAAAAAGGGAGACTGAGAGAATAGCAGTAGTGACTGACCCATATGCCAACCTCCTGTCTACACAAATTTTAATGAGAATAATCTTTCCATTCAAGAAGTTATGAAACAAAAATAGAAAGGTTTCACAAATGATATTCCACAGTATACCTCATCTTTTTTTTTTTCAAATCATTGTTTATTTATTTAATAGTTTTAGTTTTCAGCATCAATTTTCACAGGAGTTTGAATTACAAATTTTCTCCCCATTTCTACCCTCCCACCCACCCCAAGATGGCATATCTTCTAATTGCCCCATTCCCCAGTCAACCCTCCCTTCTGTCACCCCACTCCCCCCATTCCCTTTTCACTTACTTTCTTGTAGGGCAAGATAGATTTCTATGCCCCATTGCCTGTATATCTTATTTCCTAGTTGCAAGCAAAAACATTTTTTTTGAACATCTGCTTTTAAAATTTGAGTTCCAAATTCTCTCCCCTCTTCCCTCCCCACCCACCCTCCCTAATAAGGCAAGCAATTCAACATAGGCCACATGTGTATCATTATACAAAACCCTTCCCCAATACTCATGTTGTGAAAGACTAACTATATTTTGCTCCTTCCAATCCTATCCCCCTTTATCCAATTCTTCTCCCTTGACCCTGTCCCTTTCCAAAAGTGTTTGCCTTTGATTACCTTCTCCCTCATCTCCCCTACCTTCTATCTCCCCCCTTTTTATCTCCTTCTTCCCTCTTTCCTGTGTGTAGTTATTCCTTCCTCAGGTCAGATCCAATGAGAACAACATTTACTCATTCCCCCTCACCTGCCCCCTCTTCCCTCCCAACAGAACTGCTTTTTCTTGCCACTTTTATGTGAGATAATTTACCCCATTCTATCTCTCCCTTTCTCCCTCTCTCAATACATTCCTCTCTCATCCCTTAATTTGATTTTTTTTAGATGTCATCCCTTCATATTCAACTCACCCTGTGCCCTCTGTATGTATAGTATTGTTATCATAGAATAAATTTGTTCCATTGGATCTTTTCACTTTACTCTGTAAAAGTTTTTACAAGTCGTAGGTTTCTCTGAAATCGTCGTCTTCATTGTTTCTTATGGTACAATAGTATTCTGTTATATTCTTAGCCTACAATGTGCTCAGTCATCCCCCAATTAATAGGATCCTTCTTAGTTTTCAGCTCTTTACTACCACAAAAAGAGCTGATATATATGTATGCATATACATGCACATATATATATACACATATACATATACATATTTATTCTACTAGGTCTATACCCAAAGAGATCAAAGAAAAGGGGAAATGACCCAAATGTGTTTATATATATTGTATATATGTATTATATATATATGTATATATAATGTACATCTGTATTATATATACATATATATGAGAAATTTCTACCAATTGCTATTATATGTGTGTGTGTGTATGTGTGTGTGTGCATGTATAATACATTTGGGTCATTTCCCCTTTTCTTTGATCTCTTTGGTATAGACCTAGTCGTGGTATGTTAAGTCAAAGGGTATGCCACATTTAGTAACTTTGGGGTTCCATTTCCAAATTGCTTTCCGGAATAGCTGGACCAATTCACATCTCTACCAACAGTGCCTAAATGTCACTCCCCATAGCCCCTCTACCGTTTGACTTTCTTAAAATCAACTTTACTAAACAGATGGGTGTAAGGTAAAACCTCAGAGTTACTTTTACATGCATTTCTCTAATTGTTCGTAATTTGGAGTACTTTGCATGGTTATTATATAAAAATTTCTTGAAATATGTAACAAAGATAAATTTGCTGAATGAGGTTCAGATTTCTAATATCAAGCAAGATATGAAAGTATATGCTTGCCAAAGGTGTTTGCCACTGTTGTGGAGGAAGTCCAGCATAGAGTCTAACTTTAAGAAGGATTCCTTTTCAATGGTGAGGTGCTTCAGATGCTCCTACACACAGGTGATTTTAGGATCTGGGCCTGTGATTTCATTGATTTGGAAAACTCCTGGATAAAGAAATTCCTTTTGCAGTTAAGCATTAGCATATTCTCTGTAAGTTTTGATTTTAGGATTTTTCTAGAGTACCAAAAGGTTAACTGTCTTGCTCAGAGTCCCATAACCAATATATGTCAGAGGTGGAACTAGAACTCTTGTATTTCTGGGTTCAAGAGCTGATTTAATCAAACCTTGGAACATAACAGAACCTCCTAAATGAATTCTAGGATTATTCAAGAGATTTGGGTCCCATACAGGAAAAATCATGTGGATGGAGAATGTCTATTGTGCATGTAGCTCATCCTTAACTAGAATGGACACTAAAAATCTAAGACGAAACGGGCACAAAAGTAAAAAGGACAGGGTGAACAAGCTACCCTCTTTGGGAAATTGCCCAGTGTTTTTTAATGACCCCATACTTCTCCTTGATTTGAAAATTTGTATATTTGACACCAATACTATTCTGGTGATTGTATGTTCTGAGTCATAGAATGTTATGATTTCTAAAGAACAGAAGCTAAAGATCACCAAAGTGGCATCGAAGAGGCATGTGATAGGCATGAACAACTTGCAATAAATTACAAAAAAGAGTTATACAGGAGAAATGAAATAAGATGGTCCCACTGCATAAGGAGAGCAATGAATAAGCAATGGATAACCATTATTATTACTATTATTATCGAAATCTCAAGAGACAGCAATGAAAACCCCCAGCATTTTAGATGGCTTAGATGATTTGCAATGTCTTTTCTACATCATGGCCTATAACTCTATGACTTTTAAGACTCATTGTTTATATCAGGGCTGTCCAACCTTAGGTTTTTATTGAAACAATAGACAATATATTTTGATTTGCCATTTTAGTGGAGCTCTGCAGTAGCTCGGATTCATTTACTAAAGCATTTATTTAAATTTCTATGCTTCCAGGCAGTGGCATAAATCACCCTGTGGGCAACATGCAGCCTGTGGGCCACATTTTGGACAGCCCTGGTTTATATTACTCACCCTTGGCTTAATCTTTGGCATTTCTTGAATACCTGCAGCAAGCTCCATTGGGTCAATAATCATGTTGTGCTTATACAACACTTCATATCATCCTTTAGCTTCTCCATTGTTTATGCTATGCCTAGTCTCCTCAACTAAAGTATACACCCTATGAGGGCAGTAATTGTATTAATATTTTGTAATCCTCACAGTGGCAGCAGCTGTCAGGGTGTCTTGCCATTCTACATGCCCAATAAGTATTTCTTGATTACCTGAATTATGATAATAAATCTTATTCATATAATACATTAAGACTTACAAAGCACTTTCCTCACAACAACCCTTCAAGGTAGGCAGTATATGTGTTATTATCCCTCTTCATATTTATTGTTGTTGTTTGTCTTTCATTCTCTGTTTCGGTCAAGGAAGTGATGCCATGACATGTAAGTGAATTGGATTTAAGTAAGGCTCAGGAGGTAATACGGTTAGCAAGCATAAAAGCAAAGATAAGAACCCAAGTCTCTGGACTACAGATCTAGTACTTTTGACATGTTATAACCCCGCATCTAGTTCAATACTTTCAGAGAACTTATGTAAAATAAACATGTATATTGCTACAGAGGTAGCCATAAATAATTGTGGAATACAGGTTTTTAATCCCCTACAATTTGCCTTTAAATGAATAAATTTCACCTTTGCATCACTAGCATGAAGTACAGTACTTTGCACATAGTCCACATTTAATAAATGTTTGTTGACTAATTGATTAATAAAATTATAGACAGAAGTAAGGCAGCAAAAGTAAAGAGACAAAAGCACTGGACATAGAGTGCTGGGTTAAAATGTTGGTTTTGCTGCTTACTTTTGGTGTGACTTTTGGGTAACCATTTAATCCATGCAGTCCTCAGTGGCATCATCTTTTAAATGAAGATGTCATACCAGCTGAACTACACAGCTCAACTCTAAATCTGGTACTACTATGGTCTGATGCACAAAAGGAACTGGAATAAAAATAATCCAAGGAATAGGTTACAAAACCATAAAGCTTTATAGCACATCTAACTTAATTAAATCAAAACATATGCCAACTTTATTTTTACTTCTCATAAATGAGAAATTTTCCATAAGCTTTAATAGTACTTTTGATCATTTTCATGTTTCCAATTATTTTTAAATGTCTCATTTTGAGTTTTTAAATTAAATAAGCAAGTGATATTTACATAGCATTTGTGGTTTACAAAAGTAAATCCTATTTTTTAAGCTAGGTTTAGGAATTGGGGTGCTTCTTCCAATAAAAGCTACACTTCATGTTTGCCACCAGCAGGGGGAGGTATGACAACACCCCTCCTTGATTCAGTGCAGGAAATAAAAGTGAATGGAGTGAATCCCAGATTTAAATTAGTCCCCAAATGGTGGCAGTACTTCAACCCTGTGCCACTAATAACCACAGAATAGGTTTGAGTCCCTGAGCATCTATTCTCCTAATGAAGAATGCATTTTTTAACCTTTCTTCTACAGAGATGGAAGTGCTAAGTGGGCTCTTTGCATACTGTCTTTTTCAAATGTTGGAAAAGTTAATGACCCTGAATTGACTTTTTTTTCTCCTTTTGGCTGCCTTCTCTATGATCTTTGGGTATGAAACATTGCATCAATTATTCCCAGCTTTTACTTTTTCTTTGTAACATGGGCCTGGGGGAGAGAGAAGGGAAGAACCCCTTTCTTCCTCTTCCTCTTCTGTTTTCCTTCTCTTTCCCTAATTGACGTGACTTATTTCCTGAAAATGATTGCAGAGTAGCTGACAGATCAATCACTCACTAACTCTCCCATCATTGTTTCATTTGTCATTTGGAAGGGGCCCTGAAATGGACAAATATGTTGTCCCCAAGATGGCCTTTTTCATCTGCTAACTTAATGACATAAGAGGAAGATTTTGATATCTTTCCGATTTTTAAAAGGAATTGGAGGTGGGGACTGTGAAGCAATTATACAGACTTATATAATGATTTTATTTTTCTGAAAGAGTTAAATATGAATGAGCTTAAATAAATGTACTGTAGACAGCTGGCAAACTAAGGTTAGAGTGAAATAAATAGAAGCCAAAAAATTATTGTCCAAAAGGATAAAAATATGCTGAATGTATACTTTTTTTGAGATAACAAAAACAAAATGGAAAGCTCAGAATCTTTATGATGAATTGGAACAGTACTGGCAATCAGTCCTAAGAAATCAAACCCAAGAAATCATCATTTTCCTTAATGCCTGAGTATTAGTTTGTTTTTGCTTTTGTTTTTGTTTTTTTTTTCTTTCCTACCATAGTCACTCAAATAATTTCCTAAACACTCCGCTTTGTCTATGGAGACACTTATAAGGGTATTATGCCTTGTTCTCATTGGCTATTTTTCTCCCTTCAGATCCATATATGTTCTTAGAAGATAGCTTAGAAACTATGGTAGTATCTCTTCAAAGATAGTGCATTTGAAAATCTTTATGTTATGGTTTCAGAGGATCACAAAAACTAATTTTCAGTAAAAAAAAATCTGATAAAATAGTTCTATTCACCACATTCTCTAGTGTTTTAAAAATGAAATTATCAAAAAATAATCTCAATGCATGATATGTTATGTCAGAAAACCTGACATACACCCATAAATACAGACATGCAAACCCTTTTCTTATTTTCTTTCATCCTACCTTTAAATTTGGATGCTCAGAGAATCTTTCATGAAAGTTAAAACTATAGGGATTTTGAACATTTTAAAACATTTGGTTTTATTTTTTTCAAATAATGAGTATTTTTATTAATTTGTCCCTCTAACTCCCTCCAACCTAATGAGCAAATTTTAAAACAATAAACTAGTCTCTCTCTCTCTCTCTCTCTCTCTCTCTCTCTCTCTCTTTCTCTCTTTCCATATGTATGTGTATATGCATATATATATATATATATAGACATATATATATATATATAAGTGCATACTTTCATTGCATGTATACATACATATACACATATAGTCCAGGAAAACTAAATCTCACCTTAATCGTGTCCAAAACCACAAGTCTCCTACATTTTATTTTCATTACCTCTCTGTCAGAGGTGAGTGGCTTGTTTCATCTTCATTCTTTGGAAATCATGATTTTTCATTGCATTGATCAATGTCATCATATCACCCAAATTGTTCTCGTAGTTCTCCTTACTTTTCTCTGTGTCCATTCATAAAGATCTTCCCAGTGTCCTGTGAAATTGTCCAGTTCATCATTTTTCATGGTACAATAATATTACATTTTATTTATAGAGCACACTTTGTTTAGCCACTCCCCATAAGAGAACATCACCTTAGTTTCCAACTTTTGGCTACAATGAAAAGAGAGAGCTGCTATAAATATTTTTGGACATTTAGAACCCATTCCTCTTTCTTTGATTTCTTTGGCATCCAGAAGTACAGTATTCTGGTAAATAATTAATAAATGACTCTCAAAAGGAAGGCTCAATATACTTTTAAGTTTAATTGGCATTATTAACACTTTCTGCATCATTTTTTTAAAGTCTAGATAATCAACAAAACAATAAATCAAGCAATGACTTGTAGCATTTGCTGTTTTCTTTGGTGTAAATACCCTGAAAATTTAACAATCAGCTCCAGTAACACTCTCTCTCCAACCCATCTCCATCCCACCTCTATGCCAGCATTGGCCTAGCAGTGGTATAGCTCGGTCAAAGGATATGCACAATTTGGTCATTTTCTGGGTAGAGTTCCAAATTGTTTTCCAGAATGGTTGGATCAGTTCACAGTTATACCAATACTGCACAGATGTGAACAGCATTATCAGTGTGGGAAAACCTGTTTGCCCAGCTGGAGTTTAAAATAGTAAAATCTCCTCTTGCCTATACCCCCAGTTCAGATTTTCTCAGTGGGGTCAGAATTATGTATGTACCCCTCCAGAACCCCACAAATATTCCTTAGATCTGTTATTTAGGCTTGAAGATTGAATGACTTGTTATTTCCAAGATTGCATTGGCTATTTTTATTATTTATCTACTCCTAAATATGTCATGTGATTTTAACAATAGGTTTTGTTTCTGCTTTTTTTAGTACTAGCAATGTTGTTAGTGTTTCAGAAAGGAATCAGGACCTAGTAACAAAAAAAAAACAGGCTCAGATATCAGTGATAATAAATATTTACTGAGCAGCTAATATGGCCCCATGGCTTTGAGGAATTTACATTCCAATTGGAGGATCATATCTAACACAGACAAAGCCCACACACCGTCTCCTCCTCCTTCTATAACTATCAGGAGAGGAGAGGAAAGGAAGAAAGAGAAGCTAAGTTTGGCTAACATTTGACAAAAGTTTAGTGCTCATCTAGATGGGAGAAAGGATAGGATAAAAGATAAAGAGAGACAAAAAAGCAAAATGTCGATTGTGACAGAGAAACTGGGTATTATTTGGATCTTAAAGAAATTTAGGGCATGTAGCTACATGGTCAATGTTCTATTTTCTATTGTCTTATAGCTTTTATTGATTCTATACAAGGAGTGAAAACAACATTAACCCTTTAGCTTGTATGTTTATATGGGTAGTTGACTCCATTAAGCAAGGTCCCATATCTAAGACTCCATCATATCTAGCTGCTGAAGCTAGGGAGGAAGCACAGTTTACTAGTGTGGCATGTGGGTGAGGCTAAGAATCATCCTGATCAGGTAAATCCATTCTACCACTATCCTTTTGGCTAATGAGATAGATGCCCAGAGAGAGGCTGAGCCCAGGGATGGAAGGTCACTTGCTTTCTGAGAACTATGGAGGGTTGGTACCCTCTGACATTATCTCAAGACAATTTCCCAGGACCAGTCCTCATGGTGTATAGGATGGAATTAATGTCTAGCAATGTCACCTAGCATTCAACCTACCTGAAGCAGTGGGAAACAATAACAATAGCCAACATTTAGGTAGCACTTACTATGTGCCAGACACTGTGTTAAGCCCTTTACAATTATTATCTAGTTGGATCATTAGAGCAACACTGTAAGGCAGGTGCTATCATTATCTCTATTTTACAAATGAGGAAACTGAGGCAGACAGAGATGAAGTTATTTGCCATGGGTCACACAACGAATAAATTTCTAAGGTAAGATTTGAACTCAGGCCTTCCTGACTCCAGGCCTGGTGCTCTATCTACCTGGCTGCCCATAAAAATCATAATGTCTCTAAGTGGTAAATCAGATTATACAGATAGATGATAACTGCTATAGGAGTGAAGAAATGGAAGTGAGGAGAGAGTAAATTTTAAGCAACAGTGAGAGCCAGGGCAAAGGGTTGGAGATGGAAGACTCCTGTTTGAAGAATATGTCTGGCTCATTAGAAGCTTCCATTGCTTGCTGAATAAAATACAAACTCTTAGCCTTCCACCTTTGACAACTAACACCTCAGCTGCCAAATCCAACATCTTTGACAACTTGGCTTCAGTCTGCTTTTCTAGTATTATGTTAAAGAAGCTTCCTTTCATATACTGACTGTTTTCTAAATTTTTCTTGCTCTCATCCACCTTTGTGGCTGTATGAACACAATCCTCCCTGAACAGATCCTCGATATTGCATCTCTGGATATTGACATTGCACCCCCCTTTTCGAAGACAAGCCCAGGTTTCACCTGCTCCATGAGGTTTTTCCCTGGTTGCTGTCCCTTTCTCCCCCATAGGAAGAAGTTATTCCTTTTGAAAATTTCAAATAAATTTTAAAATTTACATAATATCCATTTTCTAACTGTTATTATGGCTCTTTGAGTACCTGCCTCCTCTCCCTGCTAAAAATAAGTTCCTTGAGGGTAGGGACTATCTAATTTATATCTTCATGTTCCTAGCAACTAGTACAGTGCCATATACATAGGAAATGCTCAATGAATGTTTATGAAATTAAATTAAATTGAGCTAGTTCTTGAATAATTAAATAGGGCTATTGTGGCAGAGAGAAAAGAAGAGGACATGGAGTGCAGGGGACTGCATAAGCATAGTACAATCATAGGACATAAAGAAACATTACTCTATTTTTAAGTTTAACAGAATTATGTTTCCTCATAACCATTTTCTAGATCTCTACAATTAACCTTGAACCAGAAAGGGTGCTATTAATCACTGTCGTTGGATCCCAACACCAACAAGACAAGTGGGCAAGGATGAAATAAGGGGTAACAAATTAAATTCAGTGGGCATTCGCTGAATGTCTCTTTTGGGCAAGGCACGCCATAATAGACCTGGCTTCTTAAATATGATTTTCTCCCCATTGTACCCCCAAGAAAGGATATGAATAGATAAATATTATGTGGTGTTTAGAAGGTGGTTGTGCAACAAGTACAAGGATGTAGAAATGGAGGTGGAAATAAAGTAAAATATGACCAAAGTATTATTCACTTAAGAATCCCTCTTCTATCACTGACATATGTTAAAGCAATAATAATATTCAGTGGGTAAAGGGGTCTGTTGTATAAAGCTCTTCTAGTCTTTTTCCTTCTTCTTGCTATACTACCATGAACGTGAAAGCTTAGACAAGTATAAAGGGCTATTTGAATGTAGAATATCTGATTGATGATCATCATCCGTATCATTAATGCAGTCAAATCTCAGTTGTAGTATTTTTATTTTGTGGCTCGTTTTGAATATTTTCATTATTATTTAACATAAAGTTGCTGGATTATTGGGGGTTTTTAATTGTTCATTTTTAGATATGCTTTGCAAAAGCATCTAAAACTGGATCTCCAGTAGACACCTTAAACTCAAGAAGTTGGAAATCAATCTTATCTTTCCTCTACACGCTGCCCCCCCCCCCCACCTCCTACCTTCCTTATTGTAAAAAGCATCACTACTCTCCTAGGTCCTCAAGCTTTCAAGTTAAGAGTTATCTTAATTTGACCTAAGACTCCTCACTATTTCTCACCCCCCTGCCCCTTATCTGATCTATTGCCGAGGCTCATTGATTTCTTGTTTAGTCATTTTCAGTCATGCCTGACTCTTCATGTCTCCATTTGGGGTTTTCTTGGCAAAGATACTGGTTTGTCATTGCCTTCTCCAGTTTATTTTACATATGAGGAAACTGGGGCAAATAGGATTAAATGGCTTGTACAGGGTCACACAGCTAATAAGTATTTGAATCTGGATTTGAACTAGAGTCTTCCTGACTCCATTCCTGGTGGACTGAGCCACTTAGCAGCACAGTTGTTAATTTTGCCTCTATAATTTCTTAAATATTCTCCCTTCTCTCCTCTGATACGTTTACCACTCTGTTTCAGGCTCTCATTGCCTCACACCTAGACAACTGCAAAAGACTGCTGGAGGGTCTGCCTGCCTCAAGTCTCTCTCCCTTCTAATGCATCCTTGATTCAGCCACCAAAGTGATTTTCCTAAAATGCAAGTCTGACCATATTCCCACCTCCAACACCTTCCCACCCCCAGATTCAATGAAATCCAATGGCTCCTTAGGGTCTTCAGGATCAAATACAAAATTTTCTATTTGGCATTTGAAGCCCTTCATAACCAAGCTCCCTCCTACCTTTCTAGTCTTTTTATACCTTATTCCCCACCACATACTATTTGATCCAGTGACACTGCCATCTTAGCTTCTCCACAAACAAAACAGTCCAACTCTCAGCTCCAGGTATTTTCTTTGTCTGTTCCCCATGCCTGGAATGCTCTCCCTCTGCAATTCTACCTACCAAGTTCCCTGATTTCCTTTAATTTTTGACTAAAATCCCATCTTTTACTGGAAGCCTTTCCCAACCCCCCCCCCCCTTAATTCTAGCTCCTCCTCTCTGTTAATTATTTCCTATTTATTCTATATACAACTTGCTTTGTCTATATTTGTTTGTGTGCTATCTTCCCCATTAGACTGAAAGCTCTGAGCTCAGGGACTATTTTAGGCCTCTTTTGGTATCCCCAGGCCTTAGCATAGTGCCTAACACATAGTAGAGATTTAATAAATGCTTTCTGATTGATTGATTGAAAAGTTTGCTACATTTAGAAATGATATTTTACTACAAATTGGGGTCAGAGTTTTTCCCTGAGAGAATCATATCTTGAATTTGATGACAGTCAATAAGGAAACAGTTTACATGGAATTTTGCTCTACATGCAATTATTAAATAAATATACCTATTCTATGAATCTAGGAATATGTATATAAGGGATAAGGATAAGGGTAGGGATGAGGAGAGGAATAGGGATAGGGACAGGGATAGGAATAAGAGTAGAAGACACTGGACCTGTGATCTCATTGACACAGGGAACTCCCCAAAACAGAAACACCATTTATCGATGCATATTGGCATCTTTTCCACAACGTATACTCTTAGAGTTTCTCATAGTACCAAGAAGTTAAGTGACTTGAAGAAGTTAAATAAATCATGTAGACAGTAAATACATTAAATGTATAGCACCTTCCAAAGAAATATTTTCCCTCTCAAAACAAAAATGGAACAAAATTCAAGCCATTTGCAGAATAAGCTCTATAAGCTTCATGGCTAAAACAATGGATTTTGTATCAGGAAATAAAGATATGCTATACAAACATTACAAAATCTAGCCAATGTAAATTACTAGTAAAACAAAAAAAAGTATTTAACATTGTTATCACTAAATTAGCACCAATAAAAGGAACATTTTTTTGCACTTTAAGAATAATGCTGATATTTAAGTGTAGTTATGACAAAAAAAGTCTAGTTAATGCACGTACTCCTTTTTTTCTCATGGTCTCTGAATTTGTCTAATATTCACTAGTTTATGTTAGCTAGGATTTACACTTTAGTCATAACTATTATTGTATTTATAGCAGAATTTTGTCTACTCTTAACTATAGAACTTAATTTAGAATAGCTTCCCCGGGAGCAGAGGTACTCTACAAGAATGCTAGGTGAGAGTTTCTTTGGGGAATCATCTACTTGGATCATTGAGTAGAGGAGAACAATAGATAGTGTTATGAAAAAGAAAATGCACTTGGACTACTTCTGCTTGTAGCTAAAATGTTACCTTTCAGCCTAAGTAGAAAATGTTGATCATGACGATGATAAATAGATTTCATTTATACAGTACTTTGGCAAAGTGCTTCACAAACACTGTCTCATTTTACCTTCACAACAACCCTGGGAGAGGGGTGCTTTTATCACTGTTTTATAGGGGAAGAAACTGAAGTTAATATGAAAACCAACTTGAGAATGGCAGCACAGACTTTTGACCACATCATTATTTTTTGATTTCTAATTTTTGCCATATATAATGAAAATCAGAGAAGAAAAGAATACTTAAATACTTTGATGGATTGGTGATCTCACTGATATGGGCATGACTTTCCACGTACCACAGCTTATTAATGTCTCCTATCCTGTGCAGCTCCTGTATATGCTCTCCCCTGAATACTCCATAGAAGCCCACTCAATATTTTAGTGGCTTTCCTCAAAATCTGCAACATCGCCTATAACTATTAGAGAATGTTGGTTCTTCATCAGTAATCCCCTACTCTCAATCAGCCTGTCTTTTTGTGTTGTAAATTTTTATTTTACTTCTGTTGTGTAATTCTTGGTTGGTAATGTCCTATAGCTTACTCATGCATGCTGTGGCCCTTTTGGTGACTCTTAACTTTAGTTCTTCATAACCATATCAAATAACCAGACAAGTATTTCTCTTTATTTTAAAACATTTAAATTTTTTAAAAATTATTCTCATGGAATCTAGAATAGAAAAGAACAGCAAAGGCTCAGGAAAAGATGAGCCTTGATTTCAAGGAGAATTTTTGAGGTCATTAAAAATACAATCTGTCTAATATATATTTATACGTGTGTATTAATGTGTGGGTTTATATACATATTATGTAAATATTCATTCAATTCATTCAATAAACATCTATTAAGAGCTACTACATACATATAGTTTTATTATATACGAAGAAAAATCTAATGCCTATGAACCAGTTTATAATATTCAATTTAATGGACAACCAAATTTGTGTGTGAAGGAATATGAATATAGACATGAGTATAAATATAGACACGTATATGTATATGTGTGTATATAACAGTGTGTGTATGCACAAATGCACATGTGTCTACGTATATAAGTGCATATATCTTTCTGTGTAGGCAAGGTAGCAAGGTGGATGTAGAATAAGCTTTGGGAGACTTGAAGTTCTGTGTAAGGCACATACAGACTATGTGACCCTAGGAAAGTTATTTAACTTGAATGCTTTAGCTAAATCTCTAAGTCTATACTTTGAATGGCAGCTAGGTGGCACAGTGGACAGAGCACTGGGCTTGGAATCAGGAGGACTTCAGTTAAAGTCCTACCTGTAGCTAAATGACCCTGGGCAAGTCACTTAACCCCTATTTGCTTCAGTACCTCTGCTGGAGAAGGCAATGGCAATCCATTCTAATATCTTTGCCGAGAAAACCCCAAATGGGGCCACAAAGAGTGGGACATGACTGAAAACAACTGAATAACAATAGCAACAAATAATTTGCATAGAACATGCCTGCCTTCATTCCTAGAATTTCCTAACCTGAGAATTCTTCACATCAATGAAATAGTTCCATATGGATCCAGCTAGCTATCCATACACACATATGCATATACATATGTATGCATATGTACACACACAAACATATATATGTATATGTATATATGTATATATATAAATACATTTCTGCAGGTACATGTATATGTATGAACATGTACATGTATTTTATTGAACATTTGTTATATTGAACAGTTGTCATCGGGTGGTCAATTCTTCTTCTACTTGGTTTTTCCTGCATAGATAGGCTAAACTGTTTTAGTGATTATGCATCTCATTTTTGGTGCTCTATAGTCTTCAGGGACTTGCTGCAATTAACATAGAATCATATACAAAAAGGAGAATCTGTAGATCTTCACCATATATAGGGAATCCTTCCTGACCTTGGACCTTGCACTGGATATCCTACCATGTGTACCATGCTATAGGAAAACATTTGTAGCAAGCAGGTCTGCTTGTCTTATGCATCATTTGATATTAATAATAAAAAGAGGGGCAGCTAGATGGCACAGTGAGTAGAACATTGGCCCTGGAGTCAGGAGGATCTGAGTTCAAATCTGGCCTTAGACACGTGTCACACTTACTAGCTGTGTGACCTTGGGCAAGTCACTTAACCTCAATTGCCTTGCCTTCCCCCCTCCAAAAAAAAAATGAAAATAAATAAAAAGATGACCACCAAATTAACGTTTTTCTCACATCTTTTTACAAATATTATATAATTCAAACAAACACATGGGAGATAACTTTGATGGAGTAAAGTTTTTTAGCTGGAATTTTCTCTACTGAAACAAATTCTTTTCTGAGGTAAACAGTCAATTGTGGTCTGACCTTATATTCATTGCACCTTTGTCAACTAACTGTATGACTGTTGTGATGTAGACTGCAATAGAAAAACATGTGAAAGCTTTTCTATTCCCTTCTTATACTGTCCTCAAGGATACCTTCAATGGATTGTGTATACTATTCTTTTAAAATTTTTGCAGAAATGGGAAAGTATAATTAATATTCTTTTTTTTTTGTTTTGTTGTTGTTGTTGTTGTTGTTTGGGGGGGGCAGGGCAATTGGGGTTAAGTGACTTGCCCAAGGTCACACAGCTAGTACATGTGTCAAGTGTCTCAGGTCACATTTGAACTCAGGTCCTCCTGACTCTAGGGCTGGTACTCTGCTCACTGTGCCACCTAGCTGTCCCAATTAATATTCTCTTAGTCATGTCTGGTAATAATAAGATTCCTAATTTTTTTTTTTTGCCTTTAGTATACTCTTGTCTTTTAGGTACCTTGAGAATCAATCAACCAATCTTCAAACAAATGTATTATTATCTTATCTCATTCCTCCTTAAAGGCAATTAAAGAGATTTATGGGAACTCCTCAGATAGCA
This sequence comes from Trichosurus vulpecula, assembly GCF_011100635.1. Taxonomy (NCBI): domain Eukaryota; kingdom Metazoa; phylum Chordata; class Mammalia; order Diprotodontia; family Phalangeridae; genus Trichosurus; species Trichosurus vulpecula. The sequence goes on along the minus strand of NC_050576.1, from coordinate 340,517,844 downwards.
ATACACCATAAATATTGCATGTTATTCAGTGAATGTTGGAACTTGCCCATCAGTTATAGAAACCTGAAAAGGATCCTTAGAGGTCCTTTAGTCTAACCTCTACCTGGATCATGAATGTCTTCCATAGTATCCCTGAAAAGCAGTCAATTAAGCTTCTGGTTGAATTCTTACAGTGACAGAAAACTCATGATTTCATGGGGCAGTCTATTTATTTTTGGACAGCTCTCATATGTAGTAAATTCTTTCTTATATTATGCCAAATCTGCCTCCCTATAACTTCTACCCACTACACACTTGCCCCCAAGAAAGGTTCTGTCCTCTGGGGCCAAGAAGAATAAACTGAATTCCTCTACCAATGACTTTTGCTCCCTTTTGAAATGTCATGAGAAGTAGAAAGATATTCATTCTACTATAAATAGGGTGAGATGGCTATTCTCTGATAATGCTGATAGAGATTACATTTGAATATAATTTCTCACAGTATTGCACTGGAAAACAAAGGTCCCAGGGTGAGGTCAGGGACACTTCAGTCTGAAAAGGATTGAGAAGAACTTGGAGGCATGAAAGCAGACACACAGAGGGTTGCAAAGGACATTCCCCCGAGCATTCCTCCGAGCATTTAGAAAACCTCGAGTCAGCAGCCTTTAATATTAAAATCTTTCAAAAGAGAAACCATAATCCTTAACCTTGCACTATTGAAGGAAGCAATCATGGAAGGAAGTGCCTCATAAATAAAGACAAACCAAAGGTTTGCCTGAGTATACCAATAGCCCTCCTAGCTCACAGTTATATAACCAACTTACAACTTGCATGTTTTCTTCCCAAGAACCTATGAGGTAACTAAAGCAAGTCTTATAATTTTCATTCTTCAGAGAAATAAACTGAGACTCAGAGAAGCTATCGGACATTTCTATGGTCACACAGCTAAAGTGTGGCATAGAAATTACTCAGACCCAGTCCTTCTAATTTCAAGTACAGCACAACTCCTCCTCCCCCTCCTCCTCCCCCTCCTCCTCCTCTCCTTCCTCCTCCTCCTCCTCTTCCTACTCCTCCTCCTCCATCAGGGTTAAGGGACTTGCCCAGAGTCACACAACTAGTAAGTGTCAAGTGCCCAATTTGAACTCAGGTCCTTCTCACTCTATCCACTGCACCACCTACCTGCCCCAGCAAAACTTCTAAAACAGCAAAAAACTTTTTTAAAAACTTTTTAGAAAAGTTTTTTTAGCAATTGCCTAGGATCCAATACTCTGAAAATACACAAGGGGTTATATGATTGCAATTATAAGAAATTTTGGAAACTGTTAGGTAGGCTCCCTCTTATTGGAGTCCTTTAACCAAAGTCTGAATGACAGTCATCAGGTATCTTGTAGAGGGGATTACTTTTTTTATTTGAAAGGGGGGAGTGGGAAGGGGGGAGGAGAGGGGCAGGGAGACTTGTAACAGTGGTATGAACTACCTTAATCTAGAGGGGTTTTTTGAACCTGCCTTCCCAAAGCACTTTAAAATCCTCTACTAGATTTCAGAGCTATTGACAACAGAGTCCCTGTCTTATAGTTGTTTTCTATTTTTTTCTATCTGGGGCACAGTTCCAGGAAGAGTAGCTCAAGATCTACCAAACAAATGAATGAATAAACATCTTTAATCAATGGAATCAAACTCAAACAGAAACAGGGCCACAAAACATATATTCCTGATTTTAAAATGTAATATTATCTGTTTTTTATTTATTTTGTTAAATATTTTCCAGTTACATTTTAATTTGGCTTGGGCACACTCAGAACTATTATAAGATACTTGCAAGCCTTGGATCATGTGTTTGACATGTCTATCCTGAATTACACAAAAAACTTGAACCCTTGAAATTAAAAATGATTCATTCATTCATTGCCATTGCCACAAGTCTGGTTTCCTTTAACTAATTATTTTAAAATGTCCCCCTCCCCTTGAATGATGACTGTTGTAAAAATTATCTTTATCTGGCATTTATCTTTGCTTTTCAATCAACAAGTTAGAATTTCAGTAAGAAGAAAAAGGTCCCAATGGACTAACTCCATTATGTCTATTATAATCCTATCTTTAATTTTTGTAGAGCAAGCTAACAATAGGTTCATCTGATTATATAGACGATGCAATTAAGTATCTGAGAATGATATGATTTTATATGCAATCATCTTCATCCTTGGGCATAATAATGACAGAAATTTTAAAAATATGTTAATGTATAAAAATTAATTTTTACTATAATTATACATAAAACTATATTTATTACATTTAAACTATATTTAAGCAAAATTACTTTAAACAAGACACTTTGAGCATCTTAGTAGCTATATGGCCCTCGGTATTCTATGGTATTTTTTTAAAGTCTCATTTGAATGCTTCAGCTACAAAACACTCGCGAAATTTTGGGATGGTTTTTTTGGAAATGGAAAAAATATTTCATAAGCAGAATCTTGATTAGCTGTGCAACATTTTATATATCTCAGGATTGCTTGTTTAGAATGGAAAAAATGCACTTCTTCATGATGTAACCCCATCAGTTTTGTGAGAAGAATGAATCTTTCCCTTGATAAGATCTCTGAAAAAGATGTCTCCTCCTTCGCAAGAGGCAGGCTCCCTCTTATCACAGTCCTTTAACCAAAGTCTGAATGATAATTACCAGGTATCTTGTTGAGGGCCCCTTACAACTCTGAAATTCTGTGATTTTCTGAAATGCTGATAGAAGAGTACCAAGAATTGTGATGCTGTTGTTTTAATCATCATCATCATTATCATTATTATGATTACTATTAATATGACCTCCTACCTTTTCATTCTCCTCATTCCTTTACTCCTCCTTCCCACCTTTTACAATCCAATCATACTGGCCTAAGTGTTATTTCTCCCCCAGGACACTCTGTCCACCGTTTCCAATCTCTGGGCTTGGTCTGCAGTCTCACCTCACCTCTTCTTAGAATCCCTTCTAGACTCAACTCAAATGCCACCTGCCTTTCTCTTTTCCCTACTCCCAGTCTATCATCTTCTCTAGAGCCCTCCAACTGTTCTGAGTGTGTCATATATAACTAATCATGTGCTTGTTGTCTGTCCCACTAGAGTTTAAGTATCTTGAGGGGAAAAATTAGATTTGCCTTTCTCAGTATTCCCAATGCCTAGCACATGGTAAATACCTAATAAATGTTTATTAGGTTTTATTAGGTTTATTATTATAAATATTCTTATGAGAATATAGTATAAATAGCTTTTGAGATTTCTGCCTCCACGCTAATAATTCCCTCTGTTACTCTGGAGAAACTTGGTGGATCTACTAAAAGAAAATAGAACACAGGAGTAGAGGTGACTCTTTAATCAACTGAAAACTTATCAAGCACCTTCTCTATGCTGATATGTCCTAAATGCTATGGAGGAAATTAGCCTGATTAATCAATCAATAAAGATTAGTTAAGCTCCTACTATATGGTAGGAGCTTGGAACACAGGGACCAAAGTGACTTAGTCTATATACATTATTTTGGGGGGATACAACATGTTCATAGATAGCTAAATATGGAATATATACAAAATAAATATGCAGTGATGGAGGAAGAACTAACACTGAGAAAACAAGGCTTCTTGAAAAATCTACTTGCCACTTCTTTGCTGCTGGGGGATTTAGTGGACGGAGTACTGGACCCAGAATTCAGAAGACTTGAGCTTGAATCCAACTTCGGACACTTAGTAAGTACGTGACCCTGGGAAAGACATTTATCTTCTCTCTGCTGAAGAAAGGAATTTGTATTTTATCCTAAAGCCAATGGGGAGACACTGAAGCTTTTGGGGCAAATTAGTGACATTGTTCAACCTGTGATTTAGAAACATCAATTTGGCAGCTTTGTGGAAGATATATTAGAGAAGAAAGACTGTATGCCAATTAGAAGGCTGTTAAAATAGTCTGTTAGAGGTGATGAGGGTCTGAACTAGGGTAAACACAGCTAGGGTTGTGTGAGAAGAGATAAGGGGGCTAATGCTCTTCAGGTCTCTTTCAAGACTCACTCAAGACATAAACTTGACTAGATGAGAGTGAAGAGTCATAGACCCTTAGCTGGAAAGGATCTCTTAGCAGCTGTTTTTCCAGCCACACAAAAAGAGGGCAGCTAAGTGGCACAGTGAATAAAGTACTGGGCCTAGAGTCAGGAAGACTGATCTTCCTGAATTCAAATCTGGCCTCAGACACTTACTAGCTGTGTGTGTGACCCTGGGCAAGTCATTTCACCCTGTTTGCTTCAGTTTCCTTGTAAAATGAGCTGGAGAAGGAAATGGCAAACCACTCCAGGATATTTGCCAAGAAAACCCCGAATGGGATCACAAAGAGTCAGATATGACTGAAATGACTGAACAACACAAAGAATAACTAGACTAGGTTATTGAAACAGCATTGTCTATTGAGTCAGAGGACTTTGGTCCAAATCCCACCTCTGGCATGCACTACTTGTGTGACCCTGGGTAAGTGAAACGAGGTGACTAGACTTAATTGTTTCTGAGATCCCTTCCAAATCTTTTTTTATAATTCTATAATCTATAATTTTCTCTAATATTCCCAATTTGTCCCAATATGTCCTAAATGCTTTGGAGGAAATTAGCTTGATTAATCAATCAATAAAGATTAGTTAAGCTCCTACTAGCTAGCCTTTCCTTGTCTGACCTATGCAATCCAATAGAAAGAACACTCACTAGTTTTTAGACAAGAAGATCTAACCTATATTCTATCCTTCTTAGAGGCACTAAGAAACAAACAACCAACAATAAACAAAACAAATAGAAAAAAACCTCTGTCAACTAAATTACTGGTGTCTTGCCTTATTGTTTTCCTAAATACAAACCTTAAATTAACATATAATAATATGTAATGTTACAGTAACCTGATGGAGATTTTGAGAGATTTTGAGGACTATCAGAGCACAGAATTCCTCGAAACTAAGGTATTATGTGAAAGAACAAATTGTTCTATGGTAAAATTGGCCACTTAGGTGATCTCCGGCAATTGTAGAAACTGGGTGATGAAGAGTGTTCAAACTCAATATTCTGCCATATTGTTGTAATTTTAATGTCAACATTCCCATGATGTTACCTTGTTATAATTTGACCAGTAGGCTATTTCTATATAACTAATAAAACTCCTGATCCTAGGCTGAGTCTTTATGGTACACGATTTTGTTCACAAAAACCATAGAGTTTGAGGAATGTACCTTGTTAATGCTCATAGTAATGAGTTTCTGTTTTAGGCAACTCTCTATAATTAGATAATAGCCACAGGCTGTCAAAACTAAAATTAACCTAATAAAAGATACTTACTTAAAACCTTGCTTCCTTTGCCTTAATTTAAAGCTATATTTAAAGCTGGGAAATGTCTTTTTTTAGACAAGCACATTAAGGAGATAATTAAAATGTTTTGAGTTTCGCCTTTCAACGTTTCACCCATTCAGGACTTAGATCTTCTTTGTACCAGTAAACAATGTGAATAGATAGCACTGGATGAAAGCATATGAAGATAAATAGCAATTAGGGATAAAGATATAAGAGGTAGCTCCAGAGCAAGTCACCCATTTAACATTCTTCATGAAATAAACAGGAAGAATTTCTTTGGGAAGGAAATTCATTAATTAAAAACTCACCATCTTAGTTTATAGATATCCATTTCAGAAAAGATTAAAAAAGCTTGGCTAGATGGATTTTTATTTTAGTCAAATGCCAGCTTCTCCCATATTCCTGTATCTGTATTTCATCTAGTGTATTAATATGATTTCATGAATGAATGAATGAAGCATTCATTAAATGGTTACTATATACCAGGAAATATGCTAAGTGATTGGGCACATAGATACAAAGGCAGACATTTCCTGCCCTGAAAGAGCTTATATTCTATTGAGGGAGACAACAAATAAAAAAGTAGCGGTAGCCAGGAGGGGCACTTTGTCCAGAGTTATGGTGATGGTAAATGGGGCCACAGGGAAAGAGACTGACATTTCTAATCCAGGAATAATAGTAAAGTTAACTTGATCATGCTTTATGATTACAAAACCTGGATTGGGGAAAGGTCAGAAAAGGGGGCTGAAGGAAAGTGGTACAGCTCACCACTAATATGATCCTGTTCAACATAAGAAGATTTTGGTCCTAGGAAGTTCTATTATCAATCTGGAGGTCATATTAATATATCCCACTAAGGGAAGGACTGGAGAAGTGCAAAGATCTCTATGGCTCTCAGAGAGTGGACCACCTTTCCAAAAGTTTCACTTCTCTCTTGGTGACTTCATTGACTATCTAGAAGATTTATATTATGGTGGACTTCCCCAATCAGAATTAGCTCCCAAGTACCCAACCTGTCAAAAACCCTTCTTCCTCTCTAAATTTGCTATCTTTCAGGTATACTCTGTGTGTGCATGTGTGTGTGAGAGTATGTTTTATATTTTGGCAGCAGAGATGGTAAGATATCAGAAATGACTGATTTAAAATCAAATGGCAGCAATAAAACTAAAAACAGGGGGATATAAAAAAATAAATTTCCTATCTTTCACTGAACTCTGATTATATGGCCTTTCCACAGCAGAATTGATTTCCCATAGGAAATGGTTGCTAACCATTGCTATGAAGAACACAAACCTGCCATGGGTCAGAAAATATACAACACACACACACAGAGAAAGAGAGAGAGAAAGAGAGAGAGAGAGAGAGAGAGAGAGAGAGAGAGAAACAGAGTATTGAAGATTTAAAAAAAGATAATTTTTATTGATGAATCTCACTTATTTATTCAAATCTGTTGTTGTTGTGTTTGTCCTTTGTTTTTGAAGAGGACCATGAAATCAGGAAAATGATGGCATGACTTGCAGTTGACTTTGCTTTGAGTGAGAGAGGGCTGTGCAAAGTCACCAGCCCCACTTTCTTCTCCCGAGCCATCTGGATCCAGTGACCAGATATTCATCAGGATGACTGGAGATGACCCACTAAAGTATTGTCAGGAAAAGTCCAGGTTATCCTATAAGATTTGGAAATCTTCCTCATACTATAAAACATCTACCTCCAAAAATGTTTGGGGGATTTCTTCCAATGGGTCTACCTGTAAGTCTTATCTCATTAAGGGAAAGATAAAGTCTGATAAAATGTATTTATATACTGACTATAATGGATAGAGATCTGGCCTTAAATAAGAAAGACTTGGGTTCAAGTCTCATCTTGGATACATACTATTTGTGTGATTGTAGACAAGTCCCAACCTCTCAGTACTTTCGGCAATTTTCTAAGGCTATCAGATGTAAAAAAAAGTGTCAACCTGTATTGGTAGAGGGAGTTTCCATGCCTAGGAGTTCCAATAGCAATGAATTTACAAGTCTAGGACCTATCCTCTATACTGAGAAACAGAATTATCCTGAATTATAGAAACTCTCAAATGGAGTTGAAATAATGCAACACAATCTTGCCCATTGCCATTCATCACCAAAGGTTAAGAAATTTATCCTAGATACAAAGATTAACATGCTTGATTTCAATCTCATTGAAAATCTATGGGTTATAAACAAGGCTAGACATGGGGAAATGGACAACTCAGCAAAATCACTTAGTTTCTCAGAAACACTGTTTCCTCATCTATGGAATGAGCAAGGTGGAGAACATGGAAAATCTCATTCAAGTTCTGACTACCTTTTTTGACCTGGGGCAAGTCAATCTTTCTGGAATTCAGTTTTCTCATCTACAAAATGCAAAATGATGACCAGATAATCTCTGAGGTTCCTTCCAAAGTAACGAATGAAAAGGGTTAGCAACATTTGCACAAGGTGAGAAAGTATGGAGGCACTGGGACATGTACTGGTGGATACAGTACCCACATCAACAAGATCACAGCTCCATCTAAGAAGCTAGAATGTTATTTTGTCAGTCCAATTTACCATTATGCCTTGAAATATCCCAGAACACACTCAGTGACTCAAAAATACCAGTCGTAACTCTCAAAGAGCTATCTTAACAAGCTACAGTAAATCAAACAGAATCATTCAGTTACATCCATTTCTACAGCAGTCATCAGATCATGTCCTCTGTGCTACACAGTTTTACTTCTGTTTTAATCCAGCTGTTTAATATTCCAGTGTTACAAATGCTTGAAAATTCTTACCCATTGCTTACAAGTATTCTGTAACATTCTATAGATTGAGTAAGGTCAATGCAAATGGCAACATACTTTTGTATAAAACAGAAAAGTTTTGAAAAGCTATGCAAAAAAAAAATCACAGAAAGAGGAAATTATTTAAACTTGAGTTAAGATTACTATAAAGCATTTCAGGGAGCCAAGATAGCTGACTAAAAGCAGGGAATCACTGGAGCTCTCCCAAAATCCTCTCTGAACATGAAAATAATGCTTCAAAATGAATTCTGAAGTGGTAGAACCAACAAAAGGATGGGGTGAAACAATTTGTAGCCCAGGACAACTTAAAAGGTTAGCAGGAAAGGTCTATCTCACTGGGGTGAGAGTAGTACACAGTGCACTGTAAGCTGTGCCAGCACAGGCAGCAATCCAGCAAGCCAACAGGAAGCATTGGGGGAAACTAAATCAGCAACAGTGACTGAATACATGGCAGCAGCTTCCAGAACTCTCAAACCACAGATGGTAAGAGGCTCAGACAAGTGGTATGGTTCCAGGTCATAGTACCTGATTGAGGAAGAGGAGCACTAGCACACTAGAGGTATGGTAGCAAGGATAGAGGGACCCTGGTCACAGTTCCAGGGCAGAGTACTTGCGGTCACTCACAGACCAGGGCACAGGCCAGGAGAGCAGTGACCACACCTCTCCTCACATCATACCACCTTGGAAGAACTGAACACTTACAGACCCTCAGAACTATATCTGAAAACAGCTGCACAAAAAACCTGAAGCTTAGGACAGTGTTCCTTCAACCCTAGGAGCAAAGCCCACTTTAACATAAAGTTAAAAGTCAAGGAATAGGTTGGAAAAGTGAGCAAACACTTACAATAACATAAAGACCCTGTCTATAAAAAAGTTATGATGGTGTCAGGGAAGATCAAAACACAAACTTATAAGAAAACAAAGTCAAGAGTTACACTCAATGCTTCAAAGAAAAATGTAAACTGGTCTCAGGCCCCAAAAAGGAGCTAAAAATTACTTTAAAAATTAAATAAGACATAAAGAGGAAAAATTAGGAAAAGAAATGACAATGATTCAAGAAAATCATGAAAAAAGAGTCAACAGCTTGATAAAGGAGGCACAAAAAACACTGAAGAAAATGACACCATAAAAAATAGAACAGGCCAAATGATATAAAAAAAAGCCTCAAAAATCCATTGAAGAGAAGAACTCATTGAAAAAGCAAAATTAACCAAATGGGAAAAGATGTACAAAAATTCACTAAGGAAAAGAATTCATTAAATAGTAGAATTGGCCAAATGGAAAAGGAGATACAAAAGCACATTGAAGAAAATAATCCATTAAAAATTAGAATTGGGGAACAGCTAGCTGGCACAGTGAGTAGAGCACTGGCCCTGGAATCAGCAGGACCTGAGCTCAAATCCAGCCTCAAACAGTTGACACAATTACTAGCTGTGTGATCTTGGGCAAGTCACTTAACCCCAATTGCCCTGCCTTCCCCCCTCCAAAAAAAATTAAAAAATAAAACAAAAAAAACTTTAAAAAATTAGAATTGGGCAAGTAGAACCTAATGACTCTATGAGATAGCAAGAAATTATAAAATAAAATCAAAAGAATTAAAATAGAAGAAAATATGAAGTATCTCATCAGAAAAATAAGGGACCTAGAAAATAGATTGAGGATAAGGAGAGATAATGTAAGAATTACTGGACTACATGAAAGTCATGATAAGGGGAGGGGCTGGAGAGCTTAGAGATCATCTTTCAAGAAATTATCAGGGAAAACTGCCTTGATATCCTAGAACCAAAGGGTAAAATAGAAATTATCAAATTTTACTAATAACCTTATGAAAGAGATCCCAAAATTAAAATTCCCAGGAATATTATATAGCCAAATTCCAGAGCTCCCAGGTCAAGGAGAAAATACTACAAGCAGCCAGAAAGAAACAATTCAAATACCATGGAGCCACAGTCAGGATAAAACAAGATTTAGCAGCTTATACAATATAGCAGCAAGGGTCTTGGTATATGATATTCCAGAGATCAAAGGAGCTAGAATTACAACCAAGATTCACCTACCCAGCAAAACTGAGAATAATCCTTCATAGGGGGAAATTGATATTCAGTGAAATAGAGGACTTACAAGCATTCCTGATGAATTGATTAGAGTTGAATAAAAAAAATGACCTTCAAATACAAGACTCAAGAGGAGCATAAAAAGGTAAACAGGAAAGAGAAATCCTAAGAAATTCAATAAAATTAAGCTGTTTACATTCCTACATGGAAAGATACTTGTAAATCTTAAGGACTTTCTCAATATTAAGACAGTTAGAAGGAGTATACATAGACAGAGGGGATGTGGAAAAATTGGGAAACTAATGCACTGTTGGTAGAGTTGTAAATTGATTCAACCACTCTGGAGAGCAATTTGGAACTATGTCCAAAGGGCTATGAAGCTGTGCATACCCCCGATCCAGCAAGACCACTACTAGATCTGTGTACCAAAGAGATCAAAAGAAAAGGAAAAAGGACTTATATGCACAAAATATGCTCCTTCTCTTCCTCCTCCTCCTCCTCCTCCTTCCCTCTTCTTTGTCTTAGTCACAACATGACTAATATGGAAATATGCTTTGCATGACTCCATATGTATAGCTCTTATAAAATTGCTTGTCTTCTCATTTGGGCAGTGGAGGTGGTGGGAAAGGAAGAGAATTTGAACTTAAAATTTTTAAAAATGAATGGTAAAAATAAATTGGGAAAAAATAAAATATTCAAAGAATTATTACTATAAAGCTCATGAAAATGGGGGGGCAGGCAGGAAAATACAGGAAGCATTGTTACAGACCATCAACCCAGGATGAAAGAAAGTGAAGGAGCTAAAAAAAAACACAAAAAAAGTTTTAGAAAGATGATTTACCAAACCCAGGACCTAATAATGTTTTTTTTTAGGGGGGAAGGCAGGGCAATTGGGGTTGTGACTTGACCAAGGTCACACAGCTAGTAAATGTGTCAAGTGTCTGAGGCCAGATTTGAACGCAGGTCCTGCTGACTCTGGGGCTGGTGGTCTACCCACTGCACCACCTAGCTGCCCCCCATAATGTTTTGAAGGAAATTAATTCTGTAGTCTTTTTTTTTGCTTTAAAAAATGTGATTTTAAGGAAGTTTCTGAAGCATATTTAAAAATTTTAAAGTAATGAAAGAAATTTAAAGTGAGTCCTCCCTCTTTTTACATAATTAGAAAGTTTCATCATGTTAGAGTGAAGTGGTTACCAACAGGTTGACCTGACAAAGAAAGAACAGATGAGTGAGTAGGAAACATCTATGCTGCCTCAATGATAGCAGATATAGTAATTGATGTTATTAATATGGGTGAATTCTTCAACAGAGAGGATATAAAGAGCACAATAAGGATTAAGACTTTTGTGACCAATGGAGTGGGAATAACTATCAAAAATTAGAAAAAAGAATATTCATTTAGAAAGAAAAATCAGGATAATAAATTTGCAAGGGAAGACTTTTAGCCCCTTGTGTCTTCTATCTCATAAATAAACAAAACCTCCAACAGAAAAAAATCTCCAAGGGAGAAGGTGGTCAGCCATACCAAAGGTGACAAAGGGATTGCGAATAGAGAGAAGATTATTGGCTAGGCGGGGATGCGGGGGGGGGGGGGGGGAGGGGAGCCACTGATGACTTTTGAGAGAGAAGATTATGATCCAATCATTCTGTAAAGCAATTTGGAACTTTGCCCAAAGGGCTATAAAACTGTGCATACCCCTTTACCCAGCAACACCACTACTAGGTCTGTATCCCAAAAGGAAAAGGATCTACATGTATAAAAATATTTATAGCAGCTCTTTCTGTGGTGGCAAAGATCAGGAAATGAAAGGGATGCCCATCCATTGGGGAATGGCAGAACAAGTCATGGTGTATGATTGTGATGGAATATGATTGTTCTATAAGAAATGATGAGCAGGATGCTTTCAGAAAAACCTGGAAAGGTTCACACAAACTGATGCAAAGTGAAGGGAGCAGAATCAGGAGAACGTTGTACACAGTAACAGCAACATTGTTTGATGAAGAATTGTGAATGACTTAGCTATTCACAACAATACACTGAACCAGGAAAACTCCAAAACATTCATGATGAAAAATGCTTTCCACCTACAGGGATAGAAAAGACAGAATCTGAATGCAGATTGAAGCATATAATTTTTTCATTTTTTTTTCTTGTGGTATTTTTTCCCTTTGGTTCTGTGCCTCCTTTCACAACATGACTAATATGGAACTATGTTTTGCATGATTGCACATGTATAACCTATATCAAATTTCTTACTGCCTCAGAGAAGGGGGAGGTGAAGGAGGGAGGGAGAAAATTTGGAACTCAAAATTTTTAAAAATCATTGTTGAAAATTGTCTCTACACATAATCAGGGAAAATTAAATATTTGTAAAAATGAGAGAGCAAGTTAATTAAAGGAAATAGTCATTTTGCCTTTCTTTTCTGAATTTTCTGACATGGATGTTTTTTCATCTTGAAGTTCTCTCAAGCTCTCAACTGAAAATACCACTTGATGTGACAAATGATAGAACTCAAATATTTGTTTGACATTTAGAGGAAAAAATGAAAAATGATCATGAATATTTAAAATCACAGGTAAAGGTCAGTTTTTATAATGAATTTTATGTAGATTAATACCATATAATTTTGGAACTTTGTATTTATTTGCCAAGGAAAAATGAAATATTGAAGAGCAATAATGTTGATTAAGAAAGAGTCCAGTGGCAGTTAGGTGGTGCAGTGGATAGAACACATGCCTTGGAGTCAGGAGAACATGAGTTCAAACCCAACAAGTCACTTAACCCCAAATGCCTCCAAAAAACCAAAACAACAATGGCAACAAACAAAAATAAAGGGTCCAGAAATGAGGAATTAGTAAAATTATCCAGTAAAAAGTTAATAAAAGCTCAAAAATGATTTTGAAAAACATCACAAAATAATATTAAGGAATCACAAAATCACAGAATTTTAGAGCTGAAAGGGATCTTGATAGTTATTTAGCCAAATCCGAAAGAATGCCTATTATAACAAATCCAATCACTGTCTAGCTTCTGCTGGAACACCTCCAATTAGGGAAAAACCACTACTTCTCAAGACAGCTTATTTCACTTTTGGATATCTCTAAATATTAAGAAGTTTTTTATCGATATCAATTTGTAATTTGCCTGTTTTCAATTTCAATCCATTACTGCTACTTCTGTCCTGAAGAGCTAAACTAAGCAAATAAAATGCCTCTTCCAAATGATTGTCTTTTAAATACTTGAATGCAGCAATCACATCCCTTTTAAGTCTTCTTTTCTTGAGACTAAACATCCCTCATGTCCCTCAAGCTTCCAACTGAGACCTCATTCTGGAACATCCCTCTCCAATAAAGTCTTTCTTCTCCCATTGATGAATTCTTCCATGGACTTCCATTGCAGAAAGGCAACTAGGCTGACCATTTCTCAACTGCCTTCAATAGCTATTCCAAAGTCTTCTCATCCTAGCACATTACTGTACTTTGTTCCTTTCTCCCATTATTGAGTTCCTTCTGGGACCTTCATTTTAGAGAGAGGCCCAAGTCACAATCCTTTATTCTCCTCCCAGCTCTGCTTCTGGCTCCTTGGACATTGAAACCTTGCCCCAATACTGCAGGTACTTCTCTTCACTAAATCTCCCTTTTCAGCTCTGGTTTCTCTTTTGGCCAGGAACTTTGAAGGACTTCCACTGTCAGTTTGATTTTTTTGAGTTTTGTTTAATGGGGCCATCCCTTGATTAACTTCTTAAAGAGGCCTATTCACTGAATGGGCATTATCTCAATCAAAGTGAGAACCTGAAAAGATCTTAGCCTGAAAGGGCCAGGGTCTCCCAATGCATCCTGGACCATCTCCAGTCATCTTGGTGAATATCATGCCACTGGACCCAGATGGCTCTGGAGTAGAAAGTGAGGTTGGTGACCTTGCACAGCCCTCCCTCACTCAAATCATAGTCAACTGCAAGTCATGTCATCATTTCCCTGATGTCATAGTCATCTTTGAGAACAAAGGACAAACACAATAAATCTCCCTTTCAGCTCTCTTTTGAGAATTGTCTTTCTCCATTAGAATGCAAGCTCCTTAAGCGTAGGGACTTCCCTATTTTTACTTATATTTATAAACAGTGCCTGGTACATAGTAAACCCTTAATAAATGTTTGCTGTTTGTCTGCCTGCCTAACTGTCTTCCTGTGGAGATCTTCTAGCTATCAATGTCCTTCCTAAAATCTGTTGCACAAAATTGAATACAAAACCCTTGATGTGGCTTGATCAGGGCAGAGTACAAAAGAGCAATGTGTCCTAATCCCCCCAGACTATAGATCTCAAGATGGTACTACCTTTTTTTAAAACCTGACATATAACAACATTAATTGAGGTTAAGCTTCCAGTCCACTATAACCCCAAGATCTTTTTTCAAATAAACTCTTTAATTATGCTTCTTCCATTCTGTACTTTTAACTCTGATTTTTTTAACCCCAATGTAATAATTTACCTCAAAGTTTATTAAATTTCAACTTGCTCAATTCAACCCAATGTTCTATCAAGATCTTTTTGCATCCTGACCATGATCTGGAGTATTTGCTCCTCCTCCTAGTTTTATATCATTTATAAATTTGATAAGCACACCATCTACTCTTTATCTAAGTAATGATAAAAAATATTAAACACACAGAGACAAGCACAGTCCCTAAGGAACACCACTGAAGATCTTCCAAGTTGATAGTGTACTGTTAATTAATTCCTCTAAATATGATCATTCAATAAGATTAAAATCCATCTAATTAAATTATTGTCCAATCTGTATCTCCATCTTTTCTACAAGAATTGTGGAAGATGCTATTTTTTTATCAAATACTTTGAGAAATATCTATCTACCCTATATCTATAGCCTTTTCCTAATCAATTTACCAACTGTCAAAGCTGGAAGTAAGGTTAATTTAACATGAACTGTTCTTGATGAAGCTGTTCACGACCACTGTTTCCTTTTCTAGACATTCACTGAGCATCTCTTTAATGATACATTCTCAAATTTGGCCAAGAATTAAAGCCAAGTTTGCTTTCCTACAGTATAAACTATTTTTGCTTCCCTTTGTTCAAATCTGGAGAGTCCTGCCATACTTCTCCCATTCTCCATGACTTTTCGGACACCAGATGATTTCACATTAATTCAATAATCATATCTGCCAATTCTTTCAGTACCCAAGGATGTAAGTGCTTCAAGTCCAGTGACATGAATTCAAGGACAACCAAGGGCTTTCTTATAATTTCTTTATTTGTACTGCTCTCAGTTCTGGGCTCTCTTTTTATACAGTCCTCGCCAGCATCTGATTGGCTAGAACTCAGGTTTCTGATTGGCTGAATTCATGACTGACTAGAACTCAGTGCACATACCATTGGCTCTGGTCTTAGCAACTCCCCTTAGGGCCCTGAGGGCTTTGTGCCAACATTGGCTTAGCATCTAGTAAGTAGGGGCTTCAGACGTACTTACAAACAAAGATATAATCAAGCTTTCCCACCTAGGCCCACCTGAGGCCTACTGAATCAGAGAGGAAGATCTTCCATCACATTAATACTACAATGTTCTAAAATACTTATAGTAGCTTTCATTGTTTCCACAATGAAATGGAAATTGAAAGGATGCCCACCAACTAGAAATGGCTAAATGGCTAAACAAGTTGTACTATATGATTGTGATGGAATACTACTGTGTTATAAGAAATGATGAACTTAATGATTTTAGAAAAACACAAAAAGACTTGGATGAAACAATGAAAAGTGAAATGAGCAGAACCAAGAGAACATTAAATGACATTGTATACAGTAACAGCAATTTTGTTTGAAGAATAACCGTGAACGACTAACTTATTTAGAGTCAAATCAACTACAGAGGAACTAGGAAGGAAGATGTTATTCACCTCCAGGGAAAGAATTGATAAATGAAAATAGTATGCATAGTATGGTTTTAAACCCACATGTACGCATACACACACACATCCATGTGCACAGACACATGTGTGTATGTGTGTGCATGTGTGTGTGTGAAATTGTGGCCTTCTCTAATACTAGGTGGGGAAGGAAGGAGGTAGACAGGTCGGAACTTAAATATACAACAAAAAAATTTAATTTAAAAAAAAAGAGAGTGTGTTGGTCATGTTATTTGGTAATCCTAGTTCAAATCAGCTATTTATAACCAGAGCTTCTGTTAGCAGCAAAGAATAAGATAAAAAAAAACATTTTGTACTTACCCAGAGGTCTCTGTCCCTGCCAAATGATTTAAATTTTGTTTTCACTGGTCTTGCTGAGGTTCCTACAGTCTGAAGTGAACTTTGCTATTCCCCAAAGATGTCACCTACTCTGAAGTTTCCACATTATTTTAACAAATGGAAGAAGATAACCCTTGAGGATCCTGGCCTGAAATGTTACTTGCTCTAATGGACATTGAACCACATTTTTCCTGTAATTTCTTTTAAAGCATGTCATATTCTGAGACAATATTATGCCTTTGAAAAAGATCTAGAAGAATAAATAGTTTGTGAATTTTGTTGAGTTGTTTACGTTTTATCATACTTTTATGGAGCAGATATTTGTACAAGGAACTAGTCTGACGCACTTCAGTATCAAAGACTGACCTTTAATTATGACCATCTAGATTGGTTTGTCTCATGCCAAATAGTCTTGCAGCACAGGGACATATATTAGAGAGAGTGCTGGATTTAAAATCAGGAAGACATGGGTTCAGATCCTATGTTTGACACTTGCTGGTTCTATAGCCACAGTGAAGTATTTATTACTAACAGGAGTCTCAGTTTCCTTTTCTATAAAATGGGGATAAAATACCTGTTTACCTATCTCAGAACTATCGTGAGGCTCAAATGACAAGGTATGTTAAGACTTTTACAAACTTTAAAGTACATATAAATGTCAGTCATTATCTTCACTGATACTTGGCATTTTATATATATATATATATATATATATATATATATATATATATATATATATATATACATACACATATAGATAGATAGATAGATACTGTAGATATCTGAATAACCTAGATGTCTTCTTTCCTAAAACTCTATGATAAAATTAAAAATAAATTTTGATCCAAGAATTTAAAATTATTATATGCACTAAATCATATCTGTGCATGTTACAATATCTTTTAAGTTGATAGTCTTAATGTTAATTCCCATTACTTAGTGACCAGAACATTAAAATGATGATTAATAACTGACCTCTCTTCAGCTCGGGGAAGCATTATTCACATCTGCCTTTTCATCAGGATCATAAAAAGGATCATAAAAAGTCTATAAATGACCATGACATGAATGAAAAAGGAGTATCAGATACCAACTAACATTCTATAATGTTGTGCAATGAATGACCTGCTTTTTGAGGCCCTTGGAAAAGACTTGAGAATAGAAAATCTCTTTTCTCTGTATGAGGGCTTGAAGTATCTAATAGTGGCTAGTGATATAACACCACACATATCATCATACACCATTAGACATGGAAAGAGAATCCCCTATCCCATTTTTAGGGATGCTGCATAGACTAGCATTTGTCTTTAAATACAGGAACAATATTAGCCCCAAAGGAGAAAGGGATGGTAGTATTGAACTACCTCACAATGCCAGCTGGGAAAATTTTCATGGCAGTTTTTGAGGGTGACTACCCCCACAAATCTCCTTTCCAGCCAGGTGTACCTACTTCCTTCTACCTACTCAGTCTGGACTGACAATACTGGAATGGGCTCCAATTTCCATAGTAACCACATAAAAGTTCTGAATCTGAGAAATCTCTTTGGCTCAGTGTCAAGCCCTTCCCTTCAGTAGGTGTCCTGTGTGTATTGCCCATTTTCCTTGGACTCTGACTCTTGTTGCCCAGATTTGTAGCCTGAGTTTCTACCTTCTGTCTCACTATCCCTTTTTTCATGTCCTTTACTTATTTACTCAACAAGTACTATTGAGTTCTTCCTTCAGATATAGGACTATACTAGGTTCTTTGACAGAGACCCAGATGTATAAAATTTGATTCCCATGCTCCAGAATCTAAAATTTTGCTACGATACAAAGAGGGAAAAAACCCAATAAACTTTATGTGAGCAATGAAGGAAATAACTACTGTAGGAAAACAGAGGAGTCAATCACTTATATGTTTTGCAGTTGGGGAATTCTCAAGGGACCATTTCAAATACAACTTCCTATTTGGATCTGAGCTGGGTCTTCCAGGGTGGGTAGGATTTTTTTTTGAAGTTTTTCATTTTTCTAATTTATTAATGCATTCCTCTTTTAAATAATCCAGGCTAAAAATTCCAATGTCGATTGAAACAGATGAGCTATCAATGATGAAACCAAGGTGCATATATTCTACATGCTTAGGTACACAAGTCATTTTTGGTACAGTTATACTACCTGTCCACAATGTTCATTTACTGGGCATATTGTAGAATCTACTTCCAAACAATACTATGCTTTAGAAGTTCCCAAACTTTGCCCTCCTCTAATTTTAATTGTCATATTCATGACCTTCTTAAAAAAAACCATCCCAAAATGAGTTTAATGTGAAGGTATATGTGGAAACTATATCAGATTACATGCTGTCTTGGGGAGGGGGGAGGGCGGGGGGAGGGAGGAGAGGGAGGGGGAGAAAATTTGGAATTCAAAAACTTGTGGAACTGAGTGTTGTAAACTAAAAAAAAAAAAAATTAATTTAGAAAGAAAGAAAACCATCCCTTAACAACAAAAGCAATTTTCTCAAACTACACTGAGAACTAAGACCAAAAGGGAAATGGCTGTTTTATTCAGAGAACAACAATAAAGTATGCATTTCTTCATTTAACCCCCCCCCCCCCAAAGAGAGAATATATCAGACGTGTGGAATCAATAGCTTAATGGTCAGGCACTGCTTTAGGTTCCTGATCAATAAGTGGCTTGTCAACAGTTGGGTAATGAAACCAGGGTCCATCCCCTCTTCCTCGCCTAAGTCTTTCTGTTTCCCGATATTTCAACCTCAGATTAGCCTTTTCAGCTTCCAATTGAAGGATTGCCATGGTTCTTTCATATTTCTTTTCAGGAGGTTCATAAACATAACGAGCAATACACCTGGTTACAGGATGCTTGAAATACTCCCAGTGTTCTGGAACGTAGCATTCTGGGATCTCTGTTAATTCAGCTTCACCAATGAATATATTCACCCATGTTATGCCCATTGCTACTGGAATCCTAGTCAACAATAAATAAAATCTCAACAACTTCAAAAATCTCTTGTCATAAAATTCACAAGGTTTGATGACAAACATTTTCTTCCCATGGTCTCCACTATGTCGGACTGGGGCCACGGCACCCGCGCCCGGGACGCTCCGGGTCAGTCAGCAAGCCGCCGAGGCACAGATGCGGCCCGAGCCCGCGGCGGGTCAGGGCCAAACCGGCTCCCGTCGCCGCCGAGGCTGAAGCCCGCAGCAAGAGGCTTTCCGTCAGGACGCCGAGGCCTGGAGCCGATGGGTAGCATTTTAACAGACAGAGACAGAATCATGGGATGTGTCTTCTGGGTGGCGTTGGCAGATTTCCAGGTGTAATTTAGGACTAAAAACTAAGTATTTGCATAAGATTTTTACTCATTGGAGGAGAGAATGATTGCTTACAGCTCTGTTCCTACATGGGGGTCAGAGTTGGCAAAAGCTTATGAGAAAAGAATTTCTTCTAATTTTGAGGAAGGAAAATTATGGTTCCAGAGTCTCTTCAGGGAGAGATCCAGGGAGGAAGAAAGATTTCCAAAGGAGTTAGAGAAGCTGATACTTCAAGCATGTCCTTATTTCCAGGTTACCACCATACAGATTGCAAGAAATTTCCCCTTAGGTAAGACAGAGGACTCTTGCTTGGTGAAGCTGAGATGTATAGCTCCAAGTAGGGGAGGTCATTGATTCCATGTATCGTTTGCTATATTTTGATCTATATAATTTCTATTTCAGTTTGCTATCAGTTTGAAAAAAAAAATCAATTTATTTGCTATTCAATAAGTGTCATGGTCTTTGTACAACTAGCATTTGTTGGTAACAGTCAAACCTTCAGATATAGTTTGGGACATTCCCTCCTGATTAATGGATACCAACCAAGAAAAGTAGCTTGAAGTTCAGAATCACTTAGCCTATACTAACAATATTTAGGCAGACAGATAGATAAAATTCTAGTCTGAGTGGAGAGTTGGTCAGTCTTGTGGTTTCAATCTTCTGCTCTCCTCTAGATAGGAACCAAAGTTTCCCTTTAAAAAGGGATAGAGGAGACACCAGAGATATCTACCCTTAGTTCCCCATGAGCTACATTTAAATCGACCCATGTGGACAGACAACTAGCCTACATGGGTAATATATACATCTTATACAAGTATAAGGAATGGCTTGAGGAAAGATGAGAAGAGACAATAAAGACTAAAAGCACCTCAACTGTATGATGACACCTTGATCTTCTGGCCTAGTGTCCTGTATTGCCCAGTCTTCTAGCCTGGGTCCATTACTTTTCTAATTCTAGTCTCATAACTCAAATTTCTAATTTCTGATAGAATCTGGTTCCTGTTTTCTGGAGAATACATCTCCCCTAGATTCCAAACCATTTAGCCTACACTGACTTTTAAACTTTCGTAGCCCATCAAGGCTTGCTTTAGCTCTCTTTACCTCTTGCTTGAGCTCCCAGATCCATAAATTTACTACTATTAGCATCCTGGCTTTGAAAAAAAGGCCCTTGTGCCTTTCCTTCTGGAAATCTATGAAACGCTTGAGTTATATGCCAATCACTGAGGGAAGAGCCATTGCCTTCTTATGTGGAGCAGCCCTGTTAACAAAGCTGATGAAGTTGATTTATCTTTAAAGTAAAATGAACATCCCTAAATTTATGGCACCGAAGCTGAGGTTAACAGAGCAACAGTGTAGTTGATCTGACTTAAGAAAGACTGGCCTACAATATTTGATTTCAGACAGCCTTATCTCTAAGGAGTTTATTGTATACCATTGTGAAAATGAATAAACCAGAGCTAGATATACTAGATATGATCAAAAGATGATAAAATTATTTGAGGTGGTGGTAGGGACAGGAGTCTAGGCATGAAACATCATCAGTGGGAGGAGTTCCCAATTCTATCACTATGAGGAACCTCTCTCCATTATTACAGATCAGTAACTCAAAACACTAGGAAGTTGCATGAGGGCTTTGAGAGACTGTGATTTTCCCAGGATCATGTATCTAAATCTTCCTGACTCCAAAGTCAGTCTTCTTACTACCATGCCACATCATATCTCTGCATCATTGCTATCTATTATTAGGGCAAAAGCATCTGGAATACTTTAGGAATGAGAGAGCTTAAAAACAATATTCCTTAAATGGCATTTAAATAATACAATGTTGAGAAATTAATTTTATTAAATGATCATGTGACTTCTCTGTAGTTCCATGTAACCTCAGAATTTAGTAATGGGGCAATTATGTTCCACTAGTGACCAAAATCTTCTGAAGCTAGACAAGCTTTGTCTACCTGAAATCTAAATAACTGAGGCAGTTTATTGAATTTCAGGGAAATAATAGGCAATTGAGTTAAGAAAATCCCTCAATTTCCAATTCTTTGGCACCATAAAAAGAGCTGCTAGAAATATTTGTGGTGGCAAAGAACTGGAAATTGAGGGGATGCCCATCAATTGGGGAATGGTTGAACAAGCTGTGGTATATGAATGTAACAGAGTACTATTGTTCCATGAGAAATGGTGAGCTTGCAGACTTCAGAAAAACCTGGAAAGATTTGCATGAAGTAATCCTGAGTGAAGTGAGCAGAACCAGGAGAACACTGCACACAGTAACAGCAACATTGTGTGATGACCAATTTGGTTAGACTTAACTCTTTTGAGCAATGTAATGATCTAAGACAATTCCAAAAGACTCATGACGGAAAATGCTGTTCACATCCAGAGAAAGAACTACAGGGTCTGAATGCAGATCAAAGCATGCTATTCTCTTTTTTTGTTGTTTTTTGTGTTTTCTTTCTTTTGGTTTTTCCCTTTGGTTCTGATTCTTCTTTACAACAGGACTAATGTGGAGATATGTTTAATATGATCATGCATGTATAACCTACCAGTATATCAGATTGCATGCCGTCTTGGGGAGGGATGAGTGAGTGGGGAGGGAATTTAGAACTCAAAATCTTATAAAAGTGAATGTTGAAAACTATAAATAAATTAATTAATTAAATGAAAACCGCTCAAAGCCATTGTTTGGAATTAAAGAGAAAGAGTCACTGAATCAACCTGAAGCTTTATTTTTCCATCACTATCCAAATGACTCCCCAGATAGCTCACAGATAAACTGAATACTTATACTTCTACCTCCTATTCAGTCAGCCATTTTGTGTTGGGGGAAATGCACTTTTCTTTTTAGTCCTATTCTTAAAATGATATGTAGTGGGATTATCAATGACCACAAGATAAGTATCAAGCGAAAGAGAATCTATTTCACTCTGTTCAAGACTGTTTTCCTCATTTCTGCATTTAGTGAGCTCATGCCCTGGAATGTAATCATTTTGCAATTGTTACCAAGAAAATACAAAAATGGATTTATTCTGAGAGGCTAGGTCACATCTCAAGCATAAATTATACATGGAAGGGGGTGGATTAATTTCTTCAGATCTCTGAGATAAAGTTTACTGCAGTTCCCTTAGAATTAATGCTCATCCCACTGCCCTTAGGGGACAACAGAGACAATAGTTTCAATAATTTAAAATATACTTAAATATTTACAAAAAGGCCCCCAGTTCTGAGCAGGCTTCTTCTGTTTTTGCAATGAAGGCTGCAAAGTGGTATAAAGGAAACAGAAGGATCCTTAGAATCAAATAATATTTAGACTATCTGACATAACAGCTATTGATACTCTACATGTGAAATCCTTATTCAGAGACTATTGAGGATTGTGGATCTCACCTAGTATGAGAATGATAATTCACATTTATATGGTACTTTGTTATTATATAGCTCTTTGCTTACAATAACACTATTAAGCAGGTCATATAAGTATTATCATTCTCATTTTCTTGTTGAGGAACTGAGTCTCAGAGGCTTTTCCAAGTGGACATACGCCAGAAGAATTGAATCATATTAGTTTTGACATTTTTACTGCAAATGAAACCAGAAGACAAAAGGAAATTTCAGTTAAATGGAAAGAAGGTTCATGGGTTCTCCTTTGAGAGACAAATAAAACAGTTGATCTAGTTGGATTTATTGTACACCCAAAGGCAACAAGAAACATAATTGCATAGGACATTTGACCTTCTCATTTACAGTGTTCACAAGAAATTTTTTGGGAAAAAAATAGCACCATGAAAATAATTGTATCTCTAACTACCTTTTGGACATCGCAAACTAGATATCTCAAAGAAATCTTCATCTCAACATATCCAAAGTTGTATTCATTATCTCTTCCCCAAAAGCCTCTCTCTTCTTGACTTCCTTATTATTTTTGAGGGTACCACCATCCTCTTAGTCACCCAGACAATGACCTAAATGTCATCCTCCACTCTCCATTCTCTCTTATCACCACCTTATTCAATCAGTTGTCAGGTCCTGTCATTTCATCTTCATAGCATTTCTCCTATACATCCCCTTTCCCTCCTCTGACATTACCACCACTCAGCAACAGGCCCTCATTATCTCATCCCTAGACTATTTCAATAGGCTGCTGCTTGGTCTCTCTGCCTCATGGCTCTCCCCACTCCAATCTGTTCCCCATTCTGCTATCAAATTGATCTTCCTAAAGTACATGTCTGACCATGTTACCCCTCCTACTCAACAAGTGCATAATGCTCACAAGTTCCCTATTACTTCCAGAAACCAATATACAATTCTCTGGCTTTTCATGACATGTCCTTCTCCTGTATTTTCAATCTTACATCTTGCTGCCCCCTGCATACTCTGCCATCCAGTACCACTGGCTTCCCTGTTGTGCCTTGCACATAACACTCCATCTTCCAACTAAGAGTGTTTTCACAGGGTGTCTCTCATGCACAGAATCCTCTCCCTCCTTATCTCAGCCTTCTAGCTTCCCTGTCTTCCTTCACGTTTTAGCTAAAGTCCCACCTTCTTCAAGAAGCCTTTTTGTGTTCTCTTTAATCTCAGTGCCTTCCAGCTGAGATTACTCCCAATTTATCCTGTATATATCCTTGTTTATACATCGTTGCTGGTATGCTGTCTCTCATTAGACTACAAGCTCCTTGAGTGAAGGGACTGCTTTATTTATTTTTGCCCTTTTTTGTATCCATAATGCTCAGTATAATTCTTGGCACATCAAAGGCATTTCATAAATGTTAGTTGACTGACTGACTACAGAGAATGAAGAAGAGAAATTCTATGAAGGTTTTGATAGCCTCCAAATTAAATTATATTTTGATACTCTAACTTAGATGTAAAATTAGGTGTAGGTGAGGATGGTAAATAAGCATGTTGGAAAAACTCAGGATTAAGGAATGAAAGACAGAAGCCTCATGCCTACATGTCAAAAATACTTTCTTCTAGAAAAAAAATCAGGAAGCATTAGATATGTAAGCAACAAATAACATCACAAAAATGAAATCCACTACATTTAATAGGCCAGAAGGAAAAAAAGCCCATTACTAATGTGGGAGTAATTCCTGAATAAACTTTCTGTGTACAGTCCAGCTACTGGCTTGTTAGAGGAAAGATAAAAATTAATATGTAATTATTATGTATTGTTATGTAATTAATATGTAATATTAATATTGGAGTGGAAAATAAAGGAAAATTACAAAATTATATACTTTACAATCAAAATGGCTCCAAACTGACATATTTAAGTAAGCTATTGACACTGATTAATAGGAAATGGATGCAGGAAAGAACATTGACACTGATTATAACAAGTTCATTAAAAAGTTATGAGGAGACCAAAAGGATCTACAAACAATTGATCTCTTTACCAAACATGGCGACTAAAGGCAATAATGTTTTAGAATATTAGTGTATTGTAAAATCTCACAGTGGTAAAAGATTGTGGATTTATATGATCTACAAATCAAAAGTGAGTGATAAGGCTAATAGTTCTTCATCCAGAAGCTTCAGTCCAGCCCTGGCATTCACACATTGGATGTATCCTCCACTATTGAAGCCTCTCCCTATGACTTCTCTCAGAACCTCCATTTAAGAAAAACACAAAGGCCAACCATGAATCATTGCTCTCCTGCCTACAATCCAGACTTTCTCTACTATGTTTCTGCATAAATGATAGTCCTCCCCCACACATACTTCTTTCAGGTTTCTTTTATATGTTGTCTTCCCCCATTAGAATCTAAGGTCATTGAGGGCAGGACTGCCTTTCTTTCTCCTTTTATTTGTATTCTCAGTGCTTAGCACAGTGCCTGACACATAGTCATAGTAAACACTTAAGAAATGCTAGTTGACTGCCTGATAACATGAATTGCTTCTGAGTTCCAAAGAGATCCCCACAACATCAGGAGAACTGAAGTAAACACTCTACCCCCTTAGGTGAGTCTCTTGTGGTAAATTTATGGGAAGGCATGGACAGGAATTTCATAGGGTGAGTAGGTACAAATATGTCAGAATCAGTGAAAGCTCACACTGATAACGTCAAAGATCCACTGGTATATTAAAATATGCTTATATTCCCATGTAAAATAGCATGACAACCTAAAATCAGAATAGCAGTTCAGATTTATTTGGTGCATTGAGGTTGACAACATTCTTCCCTCACAACAGCTCTATGATGATAGGCAGTGCAAATATGTTTGATTGAATTGTTTGGTCATTTCAGTCATGTCTGACTCTTTATGAACCCATTTTGGGGTTTTCTTAGCAAAGATATTGGAGTGGTTTTCCATTTCCTGCTCTAGCTCATTTTACAGATAAGGATACTGAGGCAAACAGGGTTAAGTGACTTGCAGAGCTAGTGTCTGAGGCCAGATTTGTACTCAGGAAAATGAGTCTTCCTGGCTCTAGGCCTGATATTCTATCCGCAGTGCCACCTAGCTGTCCCCACAAATGTGTTTATTTCCATTTTACAGATGAGAAACTAATATACAGAGAACTTTAGCAACTGATCCATGGACATAAAGCTTTTTAGTTGGAGAGTTCAGACTTGAACCTATATCTTCTAAAACCAAATCTAGTACTGTCCCCACTATATCAAGTGACCCCAAAAAAGGGCCAGTAGGAAATAGTTGTTTAAAAATAAGTGCTAATAAATAACATATTTGAATGACCCTTCTTACGCGTATTTACTAATATGTCCTTCCACGTATTAAAAGAGAAAATAAAAATTCTTTCCTTTCAGAGAGAATAAAACTCCTTCAGTACTAGAGGATTATAAGGGGGAAAAAAGCCTCATTTAGACCAAACTTCTAATTTTCCATAAGCCTCAAGAGATAAAGTTACTTACTTGAGGTCACACAGAGAGGAAAGACAAGAATAAGGATTCTTACTCAAGCCTTCTAACTTCAAACCCATTGCTTCTTTCGTGGACACTTCCAGACTAACATGAAAAGTTTGAGAGTGTTGTGATAAAGTTATAGAGAAGCCAATTTCATGGGGCTTATAAGAACCTACAAAACCAGCTAGCACAAGAAGAATGAGGGACCTTCTAACAGACCTCGGTCCAGGGAAAGTTAGAGAAATGGGACCATTGACCTGTTCTAGAACATTTCCAACTGAGGATATAAGCAAACAAATTGTCCCAGAGCAGTTGGGCAACCCCATCTCTTTCTTCCTGAAAGGTGAAGGGGAGAGAATACACTATTTTTTGGGAGAGGAAATCTACAGAAGTTCTTTTTATTGGGAAAATTGATGGGATTCAATCATGCCAGCCTCAAAACACAGCAAGATGATGTGTTGATAACAGCCACAAGTCAGCAGGATAAATATAAATAAAAGGATAGTTATCCTTTATTGGCTGAATAGAATGGGGTGGGGAGAATAGAATGGAGTGGATAGGGAATAGGGGAAGAAAACTTAGGATCCAGATCCTATCTAGTGTTGGTTATCTACAGAGTTTTGGAAGGGTAATAATTCTTCAACTTTTGAAAACAGACTTTTACTTCAGTCTGAGCTCTGAAAATGGAAAAAGAGAAAAATTCCAAATAAAGTTTGATTTTGAATTTAAATTTAATTTAATTTAAAATTTAAATTTAAATGTTAAATTTTCTTTGACTGTTTTAAAGTACAGTGCAAAGGATGGCTTTCTCCACATCAGTTCACCCCATCAATAGTCTCAGCTAACCAAATCATCCCAATTCACTAAGACCATCCTACATGAGATGCCAAAGGAAATATCAATACAGTCCAGAAGACAATGCACTCCAAGGTCCCAGATAAAGGCTCAGCACCCTATAATCTCATCATTAGTTAGGAAACTCCCTGACTAATAGCCTACATTTGTGTATGTCTATAATTTTGTGTATATCTATAATGATATAATCCCATATTTGTATATGTCTTATAATACCCAGATTAATATACTATATTTGCATATGTCTCCCCATCTCTCCCTCCCCCATTAAGTTGTAAGTTCCTTAAAGGCATGGGAAGTATCATTTTTAAATTTTTATAGCACATATTAAGAGGATTTGACTTTATTTGGGGAACTCCTATTATGAAAACTCCCTTGAAACACTTAGATGACATCCCATCCCTTATTTAGTAAATAAATCTAGGGAGTTTCTTAGAGTATTTAGAGCCTAAGTATTGCCCAGATTCAGAGGCAGGATTTTGACCCAAATCCAGCACACTAATCATTATGCCAGAATTCCTCTAACAAACAAGTTAGGGACTCAATATATAGTCACTGAATGAAATTACATAGAATGTTCCCTAAAGTCAAAATTTCTAGCAGATGTCTTTGCTATGATTGATACCTGCTTTGCTGTTTTACTTTGGCTCACTTTAGACTAGCTTGGATGGTGGTCCTGTCTTAGGTCTGTCCCTGCTAGGGATCGATTACCCAACATGGGGACTTGCCTTATACATCCTTACATGGTTGGGAAGCAGAGTGATACAGTAGGAAGTAATCTCACTCTAGAGGGTGAAACTAGGTTCAAACCTGCCTCTGATGCCACTCCCTCTTTGTCCAAGAAGTTTTGTGACCTGGGCTATGTGTAAAGCAAAGCAGTCTCCATGCAAAGGGAAAAGGAAACTGGGCTAGGCTTCACACTCTTTGTTTTGGAAAGTAGCCTACCTTTGTTCTAGTGACTAAAATCACCCCAATCCCAGCACACTATTCACAAGCTATTTATTGCCTCATCTTCTTCCTCTGAGGATGGGAAGACGAGAACATTTAACTTTTTGAACTCTGGTCCCGACAACTATCTGTTAGAGTTTATTTAAATGTCAGTGAGTTTTTTTGGATGATCCACCAGTGAACTAAGTTTCCTTCTCATGGGCGCAAAGGCATTTTTATGAAAATGTACACATGCATGGCTATAAACACAGCTTACATAAATATAACACTTCACAATGACATAGCAGTCAAAAATATTATTTTATGTGAGCTCGACAGTGATTCCGTACTGAAGGCTTGTGAATCTATACCCATTTTGTAGAGGAGGAAACAGTCTCAGAAAAGACAAATGGCAGAAACTCTACTATGGGATCATAGGGTGTAAAGGTGGAAGGTATCTTAGAGGTCATCTAGCTAAACTCCCTGACGTAACAAAGGAGGGAACTGAACTTCCCCCAGCCATTACAGAGAAAAGGACAGACTCCGACCCCAGGTCTTTCGACTTCAAGTTCTCCTTTTTTTCCATTCCATCATGTGTCTTTGCATACCAGTTTATTTTATTTTATTTTTTGGATGCAATGAAGGTTAAATGACTTGCCAGGGTTATGCAGCCAGTAAGTGTCTGAGGCTGGATTTGAACTCAGATCCTGCTGACTCCAGGGTCAGTGCACCATCCACTACACCACTTAGCTGCCCCAGACATACCACTTTAAAAGGCAGGCATATATTTGGCTATTCATCATAAACTAATGTAATCAGACACCAACACTATTTTAATGATCACTTTAAACATAAGTTGTTACTTTAAAATGGTCACAGGACCCTTGAAAGAAACCTAAACTTGAATGTGAAAGGTTGCGTTTTAATTCCTTTGTAATTTGGGTAATTTATAGCGGTTAAGCAACTGACTTGAAAGGGGTCATCTCGTATCTGTCAGATCTCAAAGGCTCCAGGCTCCTGGATTCCAGAAGTTACTTCACTGTGCTAAATATTTGGAGAAGAGAAAAATACATTTTCCCAAAAAGGGAATAAATCTACCTTAGGAAAAGCAGCTGGGGAGAGAGAGATTAGCTATGGAATGAGCACAGATAGATTCATATACATTAGTGGAGTAATAAACTGGTGGGTTAGAGTTGACAAAGTGCTATGGGGCTTTGTCTACATATGTTGAATGGGGGAGGGGGAAGGGTTGAGCAGTTTCAGAGCCATAGAAGTGATAGGACAATAGGGCTGGAAGGGACCTCAGAGAGTATCTTGTCCAATGCTCTCACTTTAAAGACAAACTGACACCCAAAATGCAGAAAGTAACAACCAAGGCAAGAGTGAATTAGGTCTTCTGCTTCCAAGTTCACTGTTCTTTTCATTATTATCCTTGGTATCTAGGCTACTTGACTTTATGATGTAAATAATCACCTAACATCTCTACTGAAATCCTTTTATAAGCAATTACTATATAAAGAAGTGCAATTCCATACCTCACCCCACCCCCACCCCAAAAGAGGTGCAGTGGATAGACCACTATCAGAAAGACTAGTCTTCCTGAGTTCAAATCTGGCCTCAGACACTTACTGGCTCTGGGACCCTGGGCAAATCACTTGCCTCAGTTTCCTTATCTGTAAAATGAGCTGGAAAAGGAAATGGCAAACTACTTCAGTATCTCTGCCCATAATGACTGAAACAACTTAAGAACGACAAAAACCGAAATAAAATCTGAGTAGGGCCAATAATTTTTCAGTGTACGTATCTGTCATCTATCACTATATATACATATATGTAGCTATCATCTATCACTATATATACATGTACACATGTGTATGTGTTTATGTATGTGCCCATGCATATATATGTATAATAAGTATATGAGTATGTATGTTTATGTATGTGTATGTCTATGAACCTGCATGGTGTATTAGATAGTGAGCTAACTTTGAATTGAGTTCAAATCTCATTTCTTGCACACACTGGCCATGTGACCCTGGGCAAGTCATTTAGCCTCTTACTACTTTAACCAAATCTCTAAAACTAAAACTAAGTTGCAGAAAATCTTCCTAAGTGTATAGATAGAGGAAGCAGTAGGTTTCTCTCCTGACCACCTGGACTTTCTCTACCATGCCATTCTTCATCCTGGAAATTCACTCCACCCCCAGATTTTTCACTCTGGAAGCATCTTTGCTCCTGTAGTCTCTTGCTATAATTGGCTGGTCCTCCCAGAACCTCCATTTTGGGGAGGTCAGTCGGGCTAACCGTATTTTGATTCTTCTCCAGGCTATACTCCTGACTTTCTGAACTTTCTCTACCATGCCCCATGTAGTACTCCCCCTCCCCCTCCCCTTTTCAACTTTCTCCTCCATTAGAATGTAAATTCCTTGAAGTCAGGAATTGTCTTTCTTTCTGCTTGTGTTTATATTTCTTGAGCTTAGTACAGTACCTGCCATATACTAAGTACTTAATAAAGGTTAACTGGCCTGTTGAAAGGAATGTCTCCTTCACTAATGATAGTGGCCAATTGGACTCCAAAGAATAGATTTATATTAGAGCTCTCCCTTGAATTCAGAAGTTTTCGAGCATTTAAAAAGCATTAACAATGCCTCAGACTAGAAGTACCAGGTAAAGGAATGGTTACTGGGATCCTCATAGTAATTAACAGTTGAAGCTACAGAAAGCTTTCCAAAGTGCTCCCTTGCCCCTAAAAAAAGAACAAAAAAAGATCATGGAAATGCATTTACAACTAAAAATTTTACAGAAATTTCTTTCTGTAAAATCCCTAAATTTTAATTGAATAACCTTATCCTAGTTACAAATAGAATTTTTCCTTATAAAAAAAGATATCACTTCAGAAGTGTAGTCTATATTAGGAGACTATCCATAATTTGAACAATAAAGAAGAAATATAGCTCATGACAGAATCATTCTTGAGACCCAGCTCAGACCAGAAGAATTGGGAGCCCTACAACTGCAGCAAATACGCTGAAGAATTTGGGGTGATTGGTGCTCTTTAGTGTTTCAATTGGATCATCTGCTCCTTACATTGCTCCTTAATCTCTTTCTGTCAGAGTTTCTTTGTTTTCTGGAGGCAATGTAATACAGAAGAAAGAATACTGGACTTGTGGTCCAGGACTGCTGAAGACATAAGCAGGTTTATTATGTGTCTAGTTTCTAGCTGGGGACAACTAGAAACTTTCCTAGGATTCATCTGTAGTGATGGTCAGGTCAATGTTTAGAGACCAACAAAAACCAATCCAATTTCCCCCCAGCTGTTTTCCAAACTACCATCATTCTCCCTGGATGGTACTGGGTGAGATTATTCTAATTCCTCCAAGTTGCTCCAGGTTGAAAATATTTACCACTTTCTCTTGGCAACATGGCTGTTGACAGAGTAAAAGAGAAAAAAAGAAACAGTCCCTATTCCACATACATTCATTATTCCCTAATTGCTGCTTCTAAATGTAACAACAATGCTGCTTGCTGCTGCTATGGAGGTGTAAGGCAACAACACCAGCACACAGGAGGGCTGCTAGCACAGATTCTTTGATTTGCTTTTCTAAGGAAAGCAACTTTAAGGGGTTAACAATCTCACTTTAATTAAATATACATATATCATTTGCTTAGGTCCGGGGGAAGAGTCAGCACCCTGAACTTCAGAGAAAACTCAAACAGAAATTACAAGCAGAAATTGTATAAACAGAGCAAAATAACACAAATCAGCAGACAGGGTTTCTAACTGTCTGTCCATAGCAATACATACATAATTACCAGAGAGAGAAGCACCCACCATCTGGGTTTTCAAAGCCACGGGGCTCCTTAATGGCTACCCAGAGTCTCATCTGCGAAATCACACAAACACTCTTCCAATGAGTGAGCCCCAAAGCAAAATGCTGACCTCAGAGTATATATACACTTCTTCAGGGTCAGAGGGCATCACAACCATCTGACATTGGTCTTCTTGCTCTTCCTCCAACTCAATACTCCATTTCCTGAGGATTTTCACTAGCTGCCCCTTCATGTCTCAAAAATTCTCCTTTCTCATCTTAACCTATTACCTTACCTGGCTTCCTTCAAGTCTCAGCAAAAGTTTCACCTTCTCAATGAAGCCTTTTCTAGTCCCCCTTAATATCAGCAACTTCCCTTTGAGACTAACTCTAATTTTATCCTGTATATATTATGTTTGTAAAAAGTTTACTTGTTCACATATTGTCTCCCCACTCCTTAGACATTGAGCTCCTAGAGAGCAGGGACTGTTTGTTGTTCTTCTGTATCTTTGTTTGCCTTTCTTTGTATCCCATGGATTTAGCACAGTGCCTGGCAGAAAGCAAGTTAATTGATTGATTGACTGAGCATCTAACTGAACAAAGGGACCTACTAAGGCCAGATTTCTGATAAGCAATAAAATAGATAACCTAGGAAATTACACATATTATTTAAATTTTTATAAAAATACACTTGCCTAGGTATTCTGGATGGATATTTCAGTCTTATATTAGGTCTGTATTATCCCAAGGAAGAAAAAAAACCCAGATAATTGTATAAAGAGTTCAAGTAAATTCAAACCTGTTTGATTATTTGGCTTTTTCTAGTGAAAATGTTATTTTCATGTAAGATTATTGGGAAATTACCTCAGTTCTTCACTTGTTTGCAGTTTTGCTTCCCTCACCTGCAAAAGGAGGAGGTAAGATTCAACTGTCTCTAAGATTCCTTTCATTCTATGTTTTCTCTGTATTAGCAAACCCTCAAGAGACTAGCAAGCCTTCACAACATCCAAACCTTATTGCAACAAAACCACTCTGGCAAAAACTGAAGTCTAGCATAGCAGTATAATATAAAACCATGGAGACTCTAACAGAATAAAATGAAAAGGCATGTATAAGGAATAATCACAGTTATCGAGTCACAGTACCCTACCATATATAAAAGCATCTTAAATGTTTACAAAACACTTTAGCCTATAAATAGAATCTCCCATCAGCCTCCTTAAGTAATTATTATAAAAAGAAAACCTATGTGTTTATTAGGTATGACACTGTGTTATGTGGTATACAAAGAAAATCAGTGAAATGAGTGTTGAGTTTGGTGTCAGAAGAGAACCCCCCCTCCCCAGTTTTCAAATTTTGCCTCTAACCATCACTGCCTTTTGAGCCATGGGCAAGTAATTTAACATAATTTAACATCTCTGAGGCTCAGTTTTCTCCTCTATTAAATGGCAATAATTCTTATAGTACATATCTTATGAGGATCAAATGAGATTTTCATATGTACAGAGTAAAACTTGTAAAACTTGTAAAAGCATTATATAAGTCATATATAAGTTATATAGAAGTCAGCTGTTATTAAGCAGAAAACTAAGTTCTAATAGGAAATCATTTCTAATTTAAATTAAATGCACTGCTATGGACAAACATATATGTAGATATACATACATTTTAATACATATATATATGTGTATGTGTGTATATACATGTACATGTACATATACATACACATACATATATATACATATACATATACATATTCTATCACCCATAACTAAACTCTGCATTTACATAGACTGGGTTCAACATTAGAGTTTCCTCAAGCTATTCCTCTATGACTTGGGTCTCCTCCTGGGATTTCCCCTTGAGGTCATTGGAATTCATGTAATGTCTAGATCTCTACAAAAAAGTAATAGCTCTCAACTCTCCTACAGACACATGTGCTAAAACACACTTCAAATATAATAAAGGGTTTATTCAGTTCAACAAAATAAAAATACAGTGTATAGCAGCAAAACTAATCTCATAAACACTCAAATATCCTTCTGTCACGAGAGTCCTATCTCTCACAAATAATTTGCATACACACAGTCCTTCATATTGATGGTACTAGAAAGTTCTCACAGCTAGTAAGTATCTGAGGCTAGATATGAATTTGTGAGGAAAGAATTCCTGATTCCAAGGCCAGTACTCTATCCACTGCACCAAGACGGCAGTAGAGAAGAGCGTAAGGGTAATGTCTTTGCATAGCCCTTCCTCACTTAAATCCATTTCACTTGCAAGTCATGGTACCTACCACCTTCCTGATGTCATGGTCCTCTTTGGGAATGAAGGACAAGCAACAACAACAATAACAACCACAACAGATTTCTCCTTCTGAAGTGTTAAAGTGATTAGAATGGTGGCCTTAGAATCAGGAGTACCTAGGTTTGAATTCCTCCTGTGATACTACCTGTATGACCTTGGACAAGACACTTAGCCTTGTCAAGCCTTAATTATTCATCTGTAAAATGAGAATAACAATGCCTATATTAGCCATCTCATAGGGCTACTCTGATGCTCAAAAGAGAGAATGTGAAAAGTGCTTTGCAAACTTTAATATATATTATACAGAGAGTCTCAATGGTCTGTGCAGTCTTAAGCTACTAAATCTAAGACTTTTGAGATACTCTGTAAAAATACCAGGATGATGATGATGATGATGACAACTATGATAACAACACAATGACAACAACAACAGCAATTTTCAAGATGCAAATAAATAAGAACTAGGTGCCCAGAGGGATGGATATACTGTTTGGAGGATTTATCGTAAACCAGGGACACAAATCATACACACTAAGTGGACATGAAAGGATTGAAAGATTGCGAGCCACTTAATGGTAGAGATTATTTCATTTTTATTCGTTTATCCCCAGTTCATAGTACATAGAAAACATTTAACAAATGCCAATTAAATAAGTAAACAAATGTTTGGTGCAGGGAGAATGCACACCGAAGAAATCATAGATCACTCAAAGTATCAACATGATAGCTAAAATGATTTTTATTTCCAGCTCACACAACTCTCCATTAAAGCAGACAATTTATCTATCTCTAATTGCCCAGACTCTACTTTAATCTTCAAATGTCTCTTGATTGTGTAATCAAATAAACATGCCCCCCCCCAACTCAGTCCTTTGTTGCGTGAGTATTCTGTGCTCCCTAATCCATTAATTGTTTTTCTCAGTGACTGCTCCATAGAGGCATAGACTCCAAGGGATACACAGGGCTTTGGGAAGTCATCTAGGCTATCCCTTTGATTGCATTTACAAGACTAGAAGTACTAAAGATTTTTGCCTAGGCTAAATCCCCTAGAATATTTTAAAATGACAAAACAGTTCAGAATATATTACCCAGAACAATACTTCCCTCAGTAAAAAGATAGACAAGATGACCTAATAGGTCTTTTCAGATCCTTACACATATGATTTCTTACAATATGGAATCTGTTTATGGTATAATAGTCCTTTATATGAGGGAAATGAATATATCTTCTAAGTCATTATTTCCTCTTTGCTTTTGAATCACAGTGAAATTTCTGATTAAACAGGGTTAGTGTTAACATGCAAATGCAAAGATTTTGAACTTTTTCAATAGTACTTTTATCAAAAAAAGTACAATTAAAATTGGTGAGAAATATATATTTTAAAATTCTGTATCTCAAATTTCTGTGTGTGTTCCACAGTTACAGAAAACAGCAAGGCACATTCTTTCATTTAATTTATAGTTGATGACAAACTGAACTTTGGCTCACTTTAGACAGTAAACTGCAAAACACTGAGAACTTCAGGAAGGGAAAATCAACTTGTGGTTTTTATTATAATATACTAATTTCTCTTTACTTCATTAAGTGCAGGGCATGCAAAATCTAATACTGTTATATTAACATAATCCATTTTTAAAATTTTAGCTAGCACTTCAATGTTTTCAAAATTATTCACAAATTTTTGCTTACATTGGTTTCATGAAAAGCAAAGAACAGATTTGGGGTCAAGTGGATAGATCTTTTTTTGATTTTGGTTTTAATTTTATTCATTGTTTTAAGCTGGCTACATCTTGTCTCATTTAGCATTTCAAGGCAAAGGAAAAAGAAACTGAAGCTAACTTCATGTTGTGAGCCCTGCTCAATAAACACAAACTAAGTACATATGGAAAACCAGACATTTCAGTTTTGGCCATTCAGAATCAGTAGGATTCTTACCCAGAAATCCAGACAAGAAGAATAAACTACTGCCCCATGGGAATTGGCTCCACTGTCAGTCAGTAAGTTACTAAACATTTATTAAACACCCACATACTGTGTGCCAGGGACTGGG
Organism: Trichosurus vulpecula; assembly: GCF_011100635.1. Taxonomy (NCBI): domain Eukaryota; kingdom Metazoa; phylum Chordata; class Mammalia; order Diprotodontia; family Phalangeridae; genus Trichosurus; species Trichosurus vulpecula. The sequence goes on along the minus strand of NC_050576.1, from coordinate 340,481,271 downwards.
CTAAGTGCTAGGGATAATAAAAGAGGCAAAAGATAGCCCCTGCCCTCAAGGAGCTCAAAATCTAAAAGTATTAAAATTGATTATCTGAAATAAAAAGGAAACTGATGACTGCCTTATTTTTTAAAAACCAAAATCCCCTATTTACATTATCTTAATAAAACAAAAAATCTTATAATTATAATATAATAATTTATATATTCAGTTAAACACATTTATATACCACTTTAAGATTTGTGAATATATATGTATATAAATATATATGTATACATATATATTTCATTTGATCCTCACAACTAGGCTTATATAGTGGTTTTTATTATTATTTCCACTTTACAGAAGGGATAATTAAGGCAGAGTAAGGTTAAATAACTTGTTTGGGGTTCTCTTTCTCAACTTCGCTTTACTTGGGCAAATAAAAACAGGTAGCAAATCATTTTGGATTTTGTCTCTGACAAGTTATTTCAAACTAAGAAATTTGTTTTACATATTACAAAGGATATTTTCACATTATCTGGAGTCATAAATCTTTGAGAATGATGTATAACAAACACATTATACACATGCAGATACACACATATATACACATGCATACACATATATAATACACATATACACATATGTATAGACATGTGTGTGCTTCCCAATAAATTACATGCGCACATTTGTGTCTTCAACTCCAATCCATTTTTGAGAGAAATTAGAGAGCATTGTTAATAGCATGCTCCACATTACAAAAGCTCAGTTATGATGTAATATAATGTAATAAATGCTCTCATTAGCTTTATGAAGAGGAAAGTCTGGTGCCTCCGGAAGTCTGAATGCTGCTTTGTAATTCCATCTCAACTGAGTTTTCTATTGTCCTCCTTATGGGTTATCACATTTCCTCCTGATTACTTTATCCTTGATACTTATAAATCACTACTTATCCAACTATCAAAATAACTACTTATTATTCATGAATGTCGTCTGAGCAGAGGATGAAAATTTCACAACTCTTTGTGTATATGTACCATTTATTTTTATTTAAATAAAATCAAATAATGGGACTTATGTGGGCAATGCCCTAGGTAGGCAATGCTAATAACTATGTTATTGTAGCACTAAATTTTTGGCAAAGTCGTTTAAACTATTTTTGTTTATTCCTTAAACGAAAAGTAAATGTGTAAAATTCTCCTTATTTTCTAGCTATGGTATATGAGGCACAAAAAAGGGGAGCCAGGATTAGAAATATCCCACTTAGAACATATCTGAGTCACAGCCTTGACCATGGCTTAACAGGTGCAGGCCACTCCCTTTCTAGCTGTGCAAATGGAAATTGTTTTGAGATTTACAGTTGTAGGTAGTCCTGGGTCCCTGGGCAGTTTAGTGACTTGCTCAGTGTCTCATAGAATATGTCAGATCCAGTACTTGTACCAACGACTTTCTGAGTTTCAAGTCCTGCTTGAGCCCGAATTTGGCCAAATTAAATATCACCCAATGCTCAAGCCTCTTTCCATAAGACTCTCTTCATTGGTAGGCATGATTATTCAGTGTTCTGAGTTTATGAGAACATCAGCATTGAAGAGAGCCGGGAACAGCTTGTCCTCTTTCAAAGTTAGTTCTCAGAGAATCTCACCTCTCCCAAGCACTCTGCAACTTCATCCCTCACATAGGCACAGAGCATCTTTTTTAAATTTTTTTTTATTTTATTCTGAACTTAAGAAATAAAACAAACATTTCCATAACATAGTAGAATAGAACAAATCATTGTAAATCTGTTATGTACAACTTGCTATTCCTTTTAAATATATAATAAAGTTACCATACAACTTACTTTTATTCTCTTACTTCCCCTCTACCCTAGAGATAATAGCTATTAGACACAAATATGTACACACACACATATTTATATGAAACCATTTTATATATACTTCTATTTATCAGTTCTTTCTCTGGATACAGATAACATCTTCCTTCATATGTCCTTTGTAATTAATTTGGATATATATATATATGTATATATATAATCAAAATGATTTAGTCACTCATAATTCCTCTTAAAACCATATTTTTTTTTACTGTATACATTGTTCTATTGGTTCTCCTCATTTCACTCTTCATTATTTCATGCAAGTATATCCATGTTTTTACTGGCTAGATTTCTTCCTTCCTTGCTTCTTTCCTTCCTTCCTTCCTTCCTTCCTTCCTTCCTTCCTTCCTTCCTTCCTTCCTTCCTTCCTTCCTTCATTCCTTCCTTCCTTCCTTCTTTCCTTCCTTTCTTCCTTCTTTCCTTCCTTCCTTCTTCCCTCCCTCCCTCTTTCTCTCTTTCTTTCTTACTTTCACAAGACCTTAAACCCAGTAGAGTCTGAAACTGATAGATTGGACCACAATAGGTCCCTGTCCAAGCTCGACTTAATGGCTGTATTTTGGGCCTTCCTGTCTTAGAGTGAATGTCAATGAGAACTGTTTCTCTTTGGAACAGCAACCCTAATGGTCTTTTCCTCTCAGCTTGATTTTTTTTCTTTTTTTTTTTAATTAAAGGGGCCATCCCTTGACTCACTTCTTAAAGAGGCCTATTAACTGAATGGGTCTTACCTCACTCTAAACGAGTGCCTGAAAAGGTCTTAGCCTAAAAGGACCAAGGTCTCCCAATGTATCCTGGGCCATCTCCAGTTATCCTGATGAATATCTGGTCACCGGACCCAGATGACTCTGGAGGAGAAAGTGAGGTTGGTGACTTTGCACAGACCTCCCTCACTCAAATCAAAGTCAACTGCAAATCCCTTCATCATTTCCCTGATGCCATAGTCCTCTTCAAGAACGAAGGGAAATACAACCTTTATTATTTCATGCAAGTCTATCCATGTTTTTCTAAGATCATTGAGCTCAGTATTTCTTATGGCACATTAGTATTCCATCACAATCATATACCACAATTTGTTCAGCCACAGGGTGTCTTCTAAGAATTCTCCACCATAAGGAGAGCCTTGTGTGAAACAGCTTGCACCCAGGTCTTCCTCAGATCTGAGGCCATCTCTATCCATTATGCCATACTTCTATGAAGATACTTCTATCTCTTTCCAAAGGAAGATACAACCCTAAAACAGAAAGTTATAAAGTGCAAGAGTATATGATAAGCATATGAGAGAGCTCCAGAACAGAGTACTATAGAGCAAATCCTACCCAGACATATATTAGCTGTTGCCAGCAATTCAATTAATCTCAATGTGGTGCTTTAGCCAACTTTCTAAAACTCAAAATTGGAGAAAAATGGGCTGATCTGTATACGGAGGAGTTCCTCATGCCAATGAAATCACATTTTTAGCTCTATGGCATAGATAATTTCTTTTTTCTATTTGTTTTTGAATGCTCAGCACTTAACACAGTACCGGGTAGGCAGCAGATACTTAATAAATATTCATTGATTAATTGATAGAAATTAATGAATAATTAATCGTTTAAAAAAAAGACCCATCCTGATTTGTTCATTCTTATGGACTACTGAGTGACTTCTCAAACAATAATCCTGACCTTACAATTGATAAGACTGATCCTGTTATGGCACTGCCCATAGTAATAAAGAAGTTGGGCAGAAGGGAGATTTGTAGAGTCTAGATGTCGAGCAAATTTGGGCAAGATTGGGCAAGTTTATAATTGGTGGGATCTGAGATATCCTATAGAGCGTTACATGAGACTGGACCACAGGGCAAATATACAAAGGTAGAAAGGCATATTGTTAAATATAGCCACATAAGAGATAGAACCTTTCTCAGTGCGTATTATTTTTAAGTTAATTTATTATTCAGCTTTGAAGGAAAAATCCCAGAGAAAACTATGATGAAACATCATGTACCAGAATATATGCGGTGGCCCTCTGCTAACTATTAGTCCTGGATGTTATGATTTAGTAGACAGTGCCCTGGTGACTGAGGCACTAATGCCTCTCAGAGGCCATCAACAAACAAACAAAAGAAAAAAGTTCAGGCAAAAACAACCCTCTTCCACCCGGCAAAAAAGCCCTGTTAGATTAAGAGAGCAGTGCTTTCTGGTTCTTTCATTCCAGTCGCTGCTGAGTGTATGCCCAAGAATAATTATCCAGAGCCAGGTTCTATATATAGGCTCTGAATTTAAGCCATTAAAGATATTGCAAGATTTTCTAAGTCTGGGCTGGAACTTATTTATCTTCCTTGAACAGTAATACCAGGTAGCTTGCATTTGTATGAAGCCTTGAAGTTTACAAAGCAGCTTTCCTTAAATAGGCATAAGATAGATAATATTAAGTGGTAATATTTCCCCTCTTATACAAAAAGAAATTCAGGTTTAGAGAGATTCAGCCTTTGGCCACATGGCTGCTAAGTAATGGAGTAGGGATCTGAGTGCAGGTCTGTCTCCAAATATTTTGCTTTTCTCACTCCTGAAAGCTATCTTTCCATCTTTAGTAAATGCATTGGACATGTATGATACTAAACTGGGTTCTCAGGATATCCTCAAAACTTAGCACAAATTTAAAACTGAGAGTTGAAAGAGAAAATAAATGCAATCCAAGGGAGTACCTATGAGCTGTCTCAAGTTTCTGGGGTAGGAGGGAGTGGGGGAAGCAAAATGTGACCTAAAGAGATAGGCAGCTAAGGGCAAAGCTGAGTTTAGCTTTTATGGCTTACTCCACCCTAGGTTTCCTGTGGAAATACTGCCAGCCTGGATTGCAGTAATGCTATCTAGCCATATCATAAGTAGAAGACTATGTAAAAGTCTCCACTGATATTCTCAAAATATTATTATCATTTATCTTATTCTCATATTTTCCAAGGGAGTCCAAATAGAAACAGTCCTAGTTACGATAAGTCGCTATCCTGCTATTAGTCTTTTGTATTGAATGTTCTGCATACCATTGCATAGATGGATAAAATGACTGTTTTTGTAACTGAATGAAAGTAATAGGCTACAAATTTTCTGTAGGATCAGTGACAATGTCTTCAGTGTCATTCCAGCAGCAGACAAGACAAGGAGGATAAGTACCTCATTCTGCTCCCATATGACTCTGATTTCTCCTTTCCTATATTTTGAAAGAGCAGCTAGGAGGCACAGAGTGCTGGACCTGGAGTCAGGAGGAAGCATCTTCCCACGTTCAAATATGGCCTTAGACACTTACTAGCTCTATAACCCTGGGTAAGTCATTTAACACCGTTTGCCTGAGTTTCCTCATCCGTAATGAGTTGGAGAAGGAAATGGCAAACCACTCCAGTATTTTTGCCAAGAAAACCCTAAATGGGGTCACAAAGAATTGGAAACCTCTGAACAACAACAAAAAATATTTTGAAATTTTTTTTATCCAACATAGCCTGGAAATTGTGAGTATTTGGTATGGTGACATCAATTAAAAACATTGGGGAGAAGAAAAGGAAAGGAGGGAGGGAGAAAAATTTGGAACTCAAAATTTTACAAAAATGAATGTTGAAAACTATCTTTACATGTAATTGGAAAAATAAAATACTATTAAGAAGGAAAAAAAGAAATATTTAACAAAATAAAATACAATAAACCACACCCAAAGAAAACATTGATCTTAAAATTTTATGGCTCACTAGTATGTCTAGGAGATTGCAGGCAACGGTTTTGACTTGGATGTTACTACAATGACACTAAGTTGTTTGTTGGCTACAGCTACTAAAGCTACTGATGATGATGATGACAGTGATACTATCCATTTTGGTCTCATCTTTCTTGAAGGATATAAGATGGAAGCTAACCAAGGACAAGTCTCTAGCCCACTATTACTTTTTTATATTTAATATATCCCCAGTGCCAACATATACAATCTGTGTGGTAGTACTGTGGAGTGTTTCACAGGGGGAGAGCCTGACTGTTTTTGTAATGGAATAAGAGTATTCGAATGTAAGTTCATCTTCTGTAGACTCAGTGAAAGTATTTTCAGGATAACTCCAGTAGTAGAGAGAACAATAGAGATAACATGAATTGACATGTACATCGACCTGATTCCTCATAGCTTAAATTTCTTCTGCTAGGTTACAATATATTTGGAAAACTTCTTTCCACATAGTTGGGAGATTATAAATATTTGGGATGGAGACACCTTTTCTTTTTAGACTGTCTCTCTATTTCACCGAGGCTGAAAATTCAGTGTCCACCCACCTACTGGTGATTGGCAAGAAGCTTTGTTGTACTCTATTTCCCACCCAGACTGGATCACCCCTCTTTAGGCAGTCTGATGATTTTCCACTCCTCAGTCTCACCATATCGGTGCCAGAATTAATGTGGACAACCACTTGGCTTTAACCCTATCCAAGCTCAAAACTCTCCAGCTCAAGTGATCCACCAGGGGCAGCTGCCCCAGGTAGCAAGGATTACAAGTATGCACACCATCTCTGGCTCTAGAGATATTTTTAAAAAATATTATTATAATTAAATGGGTTATAGAATGAAGATGTTCAGTTTTGTTTCATGGGTTATTATTCTTAATTATCATCATCATTATACTGAGGTTTGCCTGTGGCCAGTCATTTTAATATTCTTAATATTCCTTTAGTAGCTTTCAATAGAAGAATAGTTTCAGTTCAGAGAGCCCTTCCTCACCTTCAAGAATTTACTTCAAACAATTAAATAATAGGAGTATATATCAGTCCTATATAATTTAAAACACACTAGCCCACATTTAAACATTGTTCAACACTGGTTCTTACTAGAAGTCTAGACTTCTCCCCCCATTTCCTCTTCAGCTGATTAGAAGGACAATGTAAAAGTTTATAGACCCCACCCCAGAAGACTGAGAGGCATCTTAGCAGTATTAAGAAGATAAGAGCATCTGTAAAAGCTTCCAAGGATACAATAGCAAAAGCAAATAACGGCCTATTTACTGATAAGTAAATAGAGGAAGTCCAGTGTTATCCACTTTTAATTAGAGAAAGGCGGACCTGAGCACCTGTGTTTCAGCCTGTTTGTGGGGAGGTGGAGAGAGATCCTGGAGGCCTCGGTCCTCCTAAATCTGGGGTTGTTTGGTCAAGCAGAGACTTAAGGGTACTAGATATCTCCCGTGCCAGAATGGCCCTCGTTCACAGACTTAATTTTGTCTCAAACAAAACTATACATCTTTACCTATGGAAGATAAAAATCTTTACAGCTAGTTCAGGATTTGTTTTTGAAGACTGGTATATTTTATTCAAGAGTTTTCATAAGGTGGCTACCTTCTACTATCATTCCCCACCACCCACACCTGCCCCAAAATCTTAGATACTGGGGTGCCTGGGAAAAGTTTGACACCAGGCTCTGATTCTAATACTACTTTCAAATCACTTTACAAGTAAAAGCAAAGAAGTTCATTATCTAAATTTGATAACTTGTATCTTGATCACAACCAGCACCAGAGCAATTGAAAATAAATAACTATGGGGAGCTAGGTTGTGTGGTGGATAGAGCAGCAGGCCTGGAGTTAGGAAGACTTGAGTTCAAATTCAGCCTCAGATACTTACTAGCTGTGTGACCCTGGGTGAGTCATTCAACCCATATTGCTACAGTTTCCTCACCTGAAAATGAGCTGGAAAAAGAAATGGCAAACCGAATCTTTGCCAAGAAAACCCTAAATGGGGTCATGGAGAGTCAGACATGACTGAACAACAAGTAGGGCTTCATGGAGCTGAACCTAGAACAAAGTTTTAAAAATTACCTGGTTGATTACCCAGTAATTCAGAAGTACCAAAAAATTAAAAACATGGTCTTTAAAGATACCTCCACATGACTGTGTGGACTAATGAGCTACAACCTCAGATGATCCAGGCATCCATGAATATTTTTATTCCCTGGTGGAGGCAATGGGCTATGTAGGGGAAAGATTGCTGAATTTGGAATCAATGAATCTGAGTCCTTGGACAAGTAACCTGGGTGTCAATTTCCTCATCTATAAAATTGGAGCATTATACCAGATCACTGCTAAGGTACCTTCCAGCTGAAATTCTATGATCCATGAGTGCATGACCACATACTGGGGAAGAGGTGCTCCCTGAATCTCCTAAATAAAGTCTATCTGTCTTTGTTTCTGTCTCTTTACCTGTTTTGGTCTCTTTTGATCTGTCTCTTTGTTGTGTCTTTGATCTCTGTCTTTTTTCTTTATCTGTCTCTTTCCTTGTCTACTGTATTTTGTCTGTTCCCCACCTCCTTCTCCTGACTAAGATAGGCCATTTTATTTCCAGAAAACCCCCCAAAAAGGGGCACAATGGTGGAAGGGGAGAGTGTCCCTTGAGTAGTCCCTGCCAGCTTGCTACCATGCATGCCCTCTTCTGTCTTCCTTCCACCAAAAGGGCTCCATTGTCCCTGTTCCATTGACATGTGCTCCTTTGACAAACCAAGCTGAGGAATTATTCACCAGTTTCTCTTCAGCATCCGGACTGAAAGGAGCTGAGGGACTGACAAATCCACAAGCCCATTATATGAAAAGGGGAAGCTCAGAGACACAAAAAGGGCAAAGCTGGGACAGAAGAGAGCCAGGCTGGGGAAGAGAGTGTACAAGCTACGGAAAAAGCTGCAATAAGAAGCGAGTCACTCCAGGGAGACACTCAGAAGAGAAACTTGTTCAAAGGCTGTGCAGGCTGAGAAATCACAGACGAAGCTTTTATTCCAAGACAGAGCTACTTCAGAATGCCTGATAAGTAGTGTGACTCTCTGAAGATCCAAAGGAAAAGCTAACACTGGTTCTTAATTTGATTCAACAAATATTGCAATTTAATAAACATACATTAATTGCCTACTCTGAGCAAGGCAAAGTGCTCTGTATGTAGCACTAGAAACTTTTGGGGGTGCTTGGCTGTGATGAGCAGAGCCAGGCTGAGTCATTCATTTTGCCCTTTGCCCTTTTCTGTAGGTGATTTTCCACTGTTCTTTCCATTCCTTCTATTTCACCCTTCTCTCTATGTGAGATCTCAGTTGGAACCCTCCCAGGGCATAAGGATGGGTGGACAGTGGTGACTGGCTTCCTCACTTAAGTGCTTAATTCTTAATTCAGGGGCCCTCTAGCAAATGGATCCCCTTCTTTCTCCTTTCCCTTTTCTGTAGGTCAGGGCTGTCCAACCTTAGGTTATCTCAGAGCCACATTAAAATAAAATAATTTTTCGAGGGCCGCATCCAGAATAAAACATACAGCACACTAATGGAAAGTGGGGGAACGCGCGTCATCAATACAACAGGTGAAGGCACAAAGTGTGAAAGCAAACACAAAACACCAAAGCGACAACACTACAGTACAAAAGTAGGTGCATACTGACTAGTCTGCATCATACAGATGGAACACATCCCACAGATTGATTGAAAATTCCGTGCAATATGTTTCATCCATAATACTGCTTAAAAATGCCAAAGAAAATTAACATCCATGAGATTATTTATTAGTGATTGAATTAAAAAAATATGATATGCATTCTATGCAAATTATTATTTTATTTTTTTCTCTTGTGAAAATTAAAACCCATGGGCAGTCCGCATAAAATCGCGCTGGGGGCACAGCCCTGCTGTAGGTAATTATTTCTCACTGTTCTTTCCATTCCTTTTCTCTTCTTCTTGCCTGTAGCTGGGACTTCTCTTCCTTCCCCCTTCCCTTCCCCTTTCCCTTTTTCCTTTTCCTCCCTCCTTTTCTTCTACCCTCCATTTCCCTCCATTTTTCCCTTCCTCCTTCTCTTCTTCTTCTTCTTCTTCTTCTTCATCTTTCTTCTTCTTCATCTTCCTTCTTCTTCTTCCTCTTCCTTCTTCTTCCTTCTTCGTCGTCTTCCTTCTTCTTCTTCTTCTTCTTCTTCTTCTTCTTCTTCTTCTTCTTCTTCTTCTTCTCCTCTCCCTCTCTCAATCTCTCTCTCTCTCTCTCTCTCTCTCTCTCTCTCTCTCTCTCTCTCTCTGCTCTAGTCCAAGGAGAGAAATGAGGAAAATCTTCCTTGATGAACTAGAATAAGTTCTTACTACCAGATAGCCATAACCTCAGCTCCCAATCAATGCCTAGGCTCATCTCTTCGTTCATAGCTGGACTACTTCTACTGACTAGCTAGCTCCTCTAGCTTTCTCTCTTCCCTCATCTCCTGCAGTACTCAGGAAGCCTCTAGCTGGTACCTCCATGTCCACAGCTCCTCCACTGCTGCCACTATTTCAGAAAAGATCAAGCCCTTTCATCCCTACTAGGTTACCCTCTGCAAGAGCCAATGCAATCCTAAAGTCCTCTCCAGTTGAATGTCTGCATTCTGTCTAACTATTAAGTCCCAACCCTTGATGATTTCTTAGCTAGAGTTACATATAGAATCATATAATCCAGTCTTCTTCCTTTTGGAAGTTGGAATCCCAGTTAACAAGGGGTTAGTCACACTATGCTTGAGATTTTCAGTGCAGAGGAACACGCTTTCTCTTAAGCTAGCCCATTCCATTTTGGGACAATTATGAAAATTCTTCTTTATGTTGAACTAACTCTATCTCCTAATGACTCCATTTTCTTGGTTTCGATCCTGCCCTCTGGGGCTAAGCAGAGTAAGTCTTAATCTTCAATATGAGTAAATTTCAACTATTTGAAAACAGCTTTTCACTAGACTGTCTCTACTTCCTTATTGTTCTATGCCAAATTTTGAATCTCCATCATGTTCCTAATCATCTTTTGCTGGACATAAAAACAATTACCAAAGACTTTCATAAAATATGGCATTCAGAATCCATCACAAAATGGTCTACTGAGAGCAGAATAGAACATGACTATCATATACCTCTTTTTGGACATGTGAACATAAGTATGGTCTGATGAATAGAATAGAATACAATGAACATATACCTCTGTTCTTCCATAATAGCAAATAGTGAATATGTAATATGGCTCCTCTTATGAAGTATGTGAAGGATTCTGAGCTCTGGAAGCCCTTGTTCCTCCAAGTTCAGGGTGGGAATATTGTGAGTAGCATAAAGAGAACTTGAACCCAGGTCCCCCAAATCTATAGCCAGGATTCTTTCTACGGTCGTGCTGCTTCAGCCCCACTTCCTGTGGCAACTCTGAGATTGTCATTTTCTTAGGCTGCCTGATCCAAGTGGAAATTTATGAGTAAAGAATATGTTTCTGAGTCAAAGTGAGAGCTCACTTCATGTTTTAGTGATATCCCCTATTCATTTCGTATTGTACATTTGCTGATAGCCTCAGTGTCCTCAACTATAAAATGGGAATAAAAATACTTGTACAGGCCATCTCTCAGAGTTAGTGTAAGAAAAGTGTTTTACAAATATACAAGTGCTATAAATATGAGAGAGAAAATGATGGTGCTTCAGTGTTATCCTGTGTGGAAAAGATGTAATGTAGTATAGGGGAAAGAGGAAAGTTTGGGGAGTTAGACAACCTAGGTACTTATTAGTCAAGAAATCCTGATTTCAAATCCTGCCTCAGATACTCCCTGGTTTTGTAAACTTGGGCAAGTCCCTTAGACTGTCCATGTCTCAGTTTCTTCAACTGTGAAAGAGGGAAAATTCTGTGCTTTGGCCAACTGAGCTAACTGGTTGCAAACAATTGATTGCTATGGCTTGACCAACCTCAAACCCCTAACACAAATGATCCCTTCAGGCAAAGTAGAGAATAGAATTTGCCAATGGCTACAAGCAACCAAATTGGGAATTTAGATGATCTAACCCTATCTGGAAAAAGTGCTGCCAACACAACCAACATTTGAAGATGCACATTTTCTTGGTCTGGTGTGATATAGTGTCACTTCACTCTGTGATGTGTTAGATCAAAGCTCATGAAATATTGATACCGTAACAGACACATTAATAGCAGGCGAGAGGCAAGATAACATAAATAACAGTAAATATTTATGTTACCCAATATATCTATCACCATGTTCCCTTTATGTAAATCCCATTCAAGATGAAGAACATAGTTTGTACTCATTAAAAAGCATAGTATCAAAATGATATATTTCATGATTCCCTGACTGAACTTTTATATTTTAACTTTTTATGTCTATGCCAAGTAGCAGGAACAAACAACAGCTTTATCTCTATGGTCAAGATTGTGGCTGGTATTTTATTTCTCCTCCATGATAACAGAATGCTCATCCCTTAGGGTGGCAGCTTAGTACAGTGGGAAAGAGGCTTAGGTTTGGAGGCAGAAGTGTGAGATTCAAATTTACCACCTTAAATGAATTGCGTATCCTCATCTATAAGATGATGGATGGGGTGGGACCAAATGACCTCTAAGGTCACTTCTAACTCTGAATCTCTGAAACTACAAAACCTCTCCGCTAGCAAGTCTCTTTTCATCTGACCAGGATAGGAGTGGACTTCCTGCCTTACAAAGATTGCATATTTTACTAGTGTATAATGTTTTTCTATACATTTTTATTCTGATGACACTTGTAAGTCCCCATTCTTAATAGTATATTAAAACCTCAAGGATCTGTTATTTTATGTTTTCATTTTTTGGTGTGGGCATTGCCTTTACCCATCCAAATCATAACTCCTTCCCTGATTCAGTAGATGTTCTTCAAAAATTGTCACCAAAATATTCATCACCATGTGACCAACCTGGTGGTGGGCCTCTCCAAACTTAGCAAGACTGGACTTCACACAATAGATATGGGGCCCTCAATCAAGCTCATTCTATAGCTTGGTAGAGTGCTGAGGCATCAGAGTAAGGATTTAAAAGTACTAAAAAGATACCTTAAGAAGGTTAATTAAAAATTTGAAGGCTCTCTCAGTCCCATCTTCCAACTGACTTTCTCTGTCACTTGCCTTGTTTCCTGCCTGAGTGGCAACTAGAACTCTCAGCTCATAAATCTCTTTGTATAGCCCACTGCCTTAGGTTTTTAGTTTATAATTGGTACATTTTTTTTTAAATGCTACCTAAGTTTCCCAAGGTGCAACTAAATGGTGCAGCAGATAGAGCCCCAGGCCTGGAGTCAGGAAGATCTGAGTTCAAATCCACCTTCTAAAACTTACTAGTTGTATAACTCTGGGCAAACTTTGCCTCAGTTTCTTTATCTATAAAATGAGCATAATAATAGCACCTACTTTCCAGGGTGGTTGTCAGAATATACTATCCATTGTAAAGAGATAACATCTGTAAAGTATTTAGCACAGTGCCTGCCAAATAGCAGACTCTATATAAATATTAGTTATTATTGTTAAATATTTGTTGATTGACACCACCACAATATTCATTTTTGTTCCATTTGCATTGCTATAGTCATTGTATATTGCATATTATTTTCTGGTTCTGCTTACTTCACTTTGCACTGGTTCATATAAGTCATCACATGCTTCTCTATGTTCATCATTTCAATAACTTCTTATGGCACAGTAATATTCCATGACATTCATGTACCACAACTTGTTTTATTAATGTCCCAGTAGATGAAGCTCTGCTTTTTCCCCCCCGACTCAGGTTAACAGTTCTACTCACTTCAATAGATGTATTGGAAAAAACGCTTGCCTAGTGGATTGTTTGTTTTTCCCGCTTCAAATTTCATAGTTCAGCCACCCATTAACAACCCATTAAGTCCTTACTCCAGAAGTAGGGACAAAATTCACTCTCATGGTTAGTGATTAAGCAGATGATAACTGAGCTCTCTTCTAGCTTGGAGATTCTGTAAGTCTTTGAGAGCCCTCTCTTCCCATCTGTCAAATTGTAATGGTAGAGAATATCAATGGCTATGCTTGGACAGTATATTTAAGAAATTGTAAATGGGCTGGGCATCAGTGTCAGCATCAAAGAAAAAAGTCAAGTAGAGAGGAGTGGTAAATAATACTTACAACTGGAAATAAAAATTTTTCAATGTGTAGGAAATGAAAGTTCACCTTCTCAAAACTCTGAAGTGCATCAGCATTGCAAAATAAGAGACATAAGTCATTTTGCAGGGGGAAAGTTTCTAAACTGGTCTGGATTTATTCAGCTAGTTTTGGCAGCCAATGTGTGGGAACTTGACTCTGGGCAGATGTTCAGCCTAGCATTTCCAGTCTCTAGTAGCAATGATGTCAGAGTGTCACATCATTTGTCATGTTTGTTACTGGTTGAAATAAACAGTCCTCTCTTTGGGTCATGCACTTAACATGAGAATTCTTTCCAAATCTGCTGTGTTATGAACTCTGTTGCTCTGTATATCTTATTACTAATCTTTCAAAGACCTTAGGCCAGTAGGTTTCATACAACTGACTAATAATGAAGGTGAAGATTTTTGCTTAGAGGATAATATATCTAATAAGAAGTGTCTCATTATCTCCATAGTTTCCTGGTATTTTTCCCAAAGCATTTGTGGCAGGTATCCAGTTTTTTGTTTTCTTTTTCTCCTTTTTTTAATTTTATGTTTTCCTCTCTTGAGTCCCAGATTTCTACAGTTTATTTGTTGGTTTATATCAGGAGATTTCCACCTCTGTGCTGAAGTTACCATGCTGCTTCTTTTAATTTGAGTCACATCCCAAATCTTAACACCAAGTATCTCCCTTGTGAAACAACATTCTAACTTGAACTAGATGCTTTTTAAGATAGACCAACCATTTTATTTTCCTCTGATAGGTTCAGGAATGTTGCTAGGCAGATAGCTCTTTACCTGGGCTTTGGAGGGGATCTGGGGTTCAGCACCTGCAGGTCTGAATCGGAGTGTGGGCGTCCGATTCTTTCGAGCCTCGCGGGAGCCATTCCTCACTACCTTGCGGTGGGTCGCGCAGCTCACACAGTAATGTAGTCACATAGGAGCCAAAGACGTTGGCCTCGGAGATGTCCCTGACGACTGCGGCTTTCACGATGTTGTGGATGACGAACTTCTTGATGGCCTTGTCCTTGGGCACACAGCGGGTGCAGTTGGTGCAGCGGTTGGGCTGTATGCGGCGGCAGCCCTTCTTGGCCCGCCCATTGTTCTCCTCTTCTTGGTCATCTTAGAAGCCAGGAACCAAAAAAAAGTGAACTAGATGTTTTAAAAGGAAATCTCAGCTTGGTTGAGTATTGGTGCATGAATTTAGGGAAATCCCTTCTCTTAAGAGCTTCAAGTGGGACACACCTGAAGCAATTAAAGAAAAAGGGGACATATGCTTAGCCAGCCAGATCACCCACATTGACCGTGATAATAAAAAAAATGAAAATTATTAAATAGAAGTTAGATCCGTGTCTCATCTGATGATGAGCATTGGGACCCATGTTTTTGGGTTAGTCGTGCCCTTAAACCTTCCAAAGGCAGATATGTTCACCAAGATGGATGGATGAAAAGGCAAAAATGAAACAAGGACTGAAATGTAAATGACACATGGGTGTCCAGCACATAAACCCTGGGAGAAAATGAATGTGCAAAAAAGAGGGCATGATGTTATTGACATGAAGAAAGCTTGCAGAGGCCCTGCAGCCATTTTTTTCCATGATGAAGCTGTGATGGTGCACCTCTGAGCAAGAACATGATCATAAGATGAATGAAGGCAGGGGAGGCTGGCAGTAAGGAAAAACTTCTATAGGAGGAATGAGGATCCAAATGAAAATTTCAGGTGCTTGCCATTGAGATGGAGCCTCAAGACCAGCCAAGTCATCTTGGTTCACAAGTTTCCTCAATGACTAGACATTGACCCTAGAGGAAACTGTGAGTGGAACAGCACTGAGGAATACTTCTTCATTTCCAGTGGGTGCAGAGTCAAAATAACTGAAATATATTCAAGAACTATTGGATTTAGGGGCATCCCTATAGACTAGATAAAGGTTACTTAGGTCTGTGTGGAGCCATGGGCATGTGCCTGTGGTAGTTTCTATACTCACATAGTTAGCTACTGTTTATTGAAAGGCAATATGAAAACTCAAAAAATAATGAACTTTTCCCAGTGGGTGGGGGCTTGAGCCAAGATTCTGTTGTATAAATCCAAACCAGCCATGTACAGCCTATACAAATGAGGTAAGTAGCTTGCCACCCATAAAAGGGTGGAGCTGAGGGTGGGGGGATAGCTTTTCTCAAAGAACCAAAAAGAAATTAGTATTCTCCCCAAGTATGTCTTGGCCATTTGGTGGAATGCACAACTGCCAAAATGAGAATAGGATTGCCAGCACCTAGGAGCTCATCACTGAAAAGTCATATACTTGTGCAAAGCACCTACTGGTTGATTAAAGCACTCTCTCCTATTCATATAGCTCTCAATTATTTTTAAAATACTCTTTTCACACATATTATCATATTTGATTCTCTGAACAAGCTTGTGAAGTAGACACTCCTGCCATAGAATGGGTTGTTTTGGAAGGTATTAAATCTCTTGTCACTGGAGTCTCTTGTCAAGCCAGATGACCTCCCTTGGGATGTTGTAGAAGGGGTCCTTGAAGGAATGTAGTGGTAAATGTTTTTTTTATATTTTATTTTTCCCCCAATTACATGTTAAAACAATTAATATTTGGGTTTTTTTCTAAGTTGTTAGTTCCAAATTCTAGCTCTCTATCCCTTCCCTCCTCCCCAAAATTGTAAGCAATCCGATATAGAATATACATGTGTAATCATTTAAAACATTTCCATATTATTCATTTTGTACAAGCAGATGCCAACAAAAAAATTCAGATATCAGTTCCTTCTTGGGGGTGGGGTGATAGCATGTATCATGATGAATCCTTTGGGATTGTGTTAGATCATTGTATTACTGAGAATAGTTAAGTCATTCATAATTGATCATTGTACAATACTGCTGCTACTGAGTACAATGTCCTGCTCATTTCACATTGCATCAGTTCATCTAAGTCTTTCCAGATTTTTCTGAAAATATCCTGCCTGTCATTTCTTTTTTTTGTTTTTTTAGAAATTTATTTTTAATTTTTAATTTATGGAATAAAACAAGTATTTCCGTAACATAGTATTATAATAAAAAAGATGATTGCACACGAAACTGCAAATCTACTACGTACAACTTGCTATTCCTTTTAAATATATAATAAAGCTATCATGTAAATTTCTCTTTTTCCCTTTTTTTTTCTTCCCTCCCCCCTTTCCCCTCTTTTTGGCTTTTGAAGCCCTTCACAATCTGGCCCCAACCTACCTTTCAAGGTTTCCTGTGTATTACTTTCTTTTTTTTGATTCTGTATATATTTTATTTAATATTTTAGTTTTCAACATTGATTTCCACAAGATTTTGAGTTACAAATTTTCTCCCCAATTCTACCCTCCCCCCCATTCCAAGATGGCACATATTCTGATTGCCCCATTCCCCAGTCAGCCCTCCCCTCTCTCACCCCACTCCCCACCCCCCTTCTCCTTTCCCCTTACTTTCTTGTAGGGCAGGTTAGATTTCTATGCCTCATTCCCTATATATATTGTTTCCCAACTGCATGCAAAAAATTTTTAAATTTTTTAAGTATCTGCTTTTAAAACTTTGAGTTCCAAATTCTCTCCCCTCTTCCCTTCCCGCTCACCCTCCCTAGGAAGGCAAGCAATTCAACATAGATCACATGTGTATCATTATGCA
This sequence comes from Trichosurus vulpecula, assembly GCF_011100635.1. NCBI lineage: Eukaryota > Metazoa > Chordata > Mammalia > Diprotodontia > Phalangeridae > Trichosurus > Trichosurus vulpecula. The sequence goes on along the minus strand of NC_050576.1, from coordinate 340,463,868 downwards.
AAACACTTCCGCAATGCTCATATTGTGAAAGGCTAATTATATTTCCTTCCATCCTATCCTGTCCCCCTTTATTCAGTTTTCTCCCTTGACCCTGTCTCTTTTCAAATGTGTTTGCTTTTGATTAACTCCTCCCCCATCTGCCCTCCCTTCTATCATCCCCCACCTTTTTTCCCCCTTCCCCTTACTCTCCTGTGGAGTAAGATACCCAACTGAGCATGTATGTTATTCCCTCCTCAAGTTGAATCTGATGAGAGAAAGATTCACTCATTCCCCCTCACCTGCCCCCTCTTCCCTTCCAACAGAACTGCTTTTTCTTGCCACTTTTATGTGAGATAATTTACCCCATTCTATCTCTCCCTTTCTGCCTCTCTCAATATATTCCTCTCTCACCCCTTAAATTTATTTCATTTTTTTAGTTATAATCCCTTCATATTCAACTCACCCTGTGCCCTCTATCTATATTCCTATCAACTCCCCTAATACTGAGAAAGGTCTTCTAAATCACACACATCATCTTTCCATGTAGGAATGTAAACATACCAGTTCAACTTTAGTAAGTCCCGTATGAATTCTCTTTCTTGTTTACCTTTTCATGATTCTCTTGATTCTTGTATTTGAAAGTCAAATTTTCTCTTCAGCTCTGGTCTTTTCATTGAAAAGCTTGAAAGTCCTCTATTTTATTGAAAATCCATATTTTGCCTTGTAGCATTATACTCAGTTTTGCTGGGTAGGTGATTCTTGGTTTTAATTCTAGCTCTTTGGACCTCCAGAATATCATATTCCAAGCCCTTCGATCCCTTAATGTAGAAGCTGCTAGATCTTGTATTATTCTGATTGTATTTCCACAATAGTCAAATTGTTTCTTCCTGGCTGCTTGCAATATTTTCTCCTTGACCTGGAAACTCTGGAATTTGGTGACAATATTCCTGGGAGATTTCTTTTTGGGATCTATTCCAGGAGGCGATTGGTGGATTTTTTCAATTTGTATTTTATCTTCTGGCTCCAGAATATCAGGGCAGTTCTCCTTGATAATTTCTTGAAAGACGATGTCTAGGCTCTTTTTTTGATCATGGTTTTCAGGTAGTCCAATAATTTTAAAATTATCTCTCCTGGATCTATTTTCCAGGTCACTGGTTTTTCCAATGAGATATTTCACATTGTCTTCCATTTTTCCTTCCTTTGTTTCTGTTTTATAATATCTTGGTTTCTCTTAAAGTCATTAGCATCCACTTGCTGCAATCTAATTTTTAAGGTGGTATTTTCTTCAGCGGTCTTTTGAACTTCCTTTTCCACTTGGCTAATTCTGCCTTTCAAAGCATTCTTCTCCTCAATGGCTTTTTGGAGCTCTTTTGCCATTTGGGTTAGTCTATTCTTTAAGGTGTTATTTTCTTCAGTATTTTTTTGGGTTTCCTTTAGCAATTCATTGACTTGTTTTTCATGGTTTTCTCACATCACTCTCATTTCTCTTCCCAATTTTTCCTCTACTTCTCTAACTTGCTTTTCCAAATGCTTTTTGGGCTCTCCTGGCCTAGGCCCAATTTGTATCTTTCTTGGAGGCTTTTGATGTAGGCTTTTTGACTTTGTTGACTTCTTATGGCTGTATAATTTGATCTTCTTTGTCACCACAAGAGGAATCTAGAGTTTGAGTTTGAGTCTGCATTTGAGTCTGAGTTTGTTTTCGCTGCCTGTTCATGTTCCCAGGCAACTACTTGACCCTTGAGTTTTTTGTCAGGATATGAGTGCTTGTAGAGTAGAGGGTACTTTGTCCCAAGCTTTAGGGTCCAAGCACTGCTGCTTTTAGAGCTTCTTCTACACCACTGTCACCCCAGGCTCTGTCACAGCAGCGCTCCTCCTCCCCCCAAGAACCGCCAACCGGACCACAATTCAGATCCAAGCAGGGCACAGCAAGAGAATCCGCCTTTGTGCCTACAAAGGGCTCTTTGCATTCCCACTCTGATCTGCTACTAGATTCCTCCCACTTTGTGAGCTAGGGACTTGAGAAGCTGCTGATGCTGGTGCTCTGCAGGCAGCCTTAGGAGCTTCCTGCTGCTGCTACCGCCACCACAGCATGACCTCCTCCACCCCCAGAGCTGGCAGTCAGACCACTCTGAACACCATCCCGCAGTTTCCCCCAACCTGCTCTTCGGTGTTTGTGGATTGAGAAGTCTGGTAACTGCCATAGCTCACTGTTTCATGGCCCCAAGGCCTCTTCTGGCTGGCTGACTCCTGGTCTGGTCTGTCCCGGAGGCCCACGCTGGGCTGCCCTCTGCTCTTGGCACCTTGCAATAGACCCTTCCTGGTGACCATCCAGGCTCTCCTGGGCTGAAGATCTGTTTCCCCCTGCTATTTTGTGGGTTCTGCAGCTCTAGAATATGTTCAGAGCCATTTTTTACAGGTGTTTGGAGGGATTTGAGGGGGAGCTTAAGCAAGTCCCTGCTTTCCTGCTGCCATCTTGGCTATGCCCCCCCACCTGTCATTTCTCATATAGCACAATAATATTCCATCACACTCATATCTGGAGGTAAAAGTTTAGCAACTCTCTCTCTTTGAGGAAAAAAACAGTATGCAAGACAATTTTAAATTTCATTTACATTATTATTTTCTCTCTCACTTTCTTAAGTCCAGAGAATCAACAAAGCAATAAATCAAGCCCTGATTTGTAGCATTTGCCAATTACTGAGATAAATGCTCACATTTTAAAAATAGCAATCAGCTGTCATAAGCTGGTTTAAGCTAGTCCCAGTACATTCCTGAGTACATGTTACATATAGATGTTGTATTTGATGACTCCACTGCGCAGCTACAGGATGGAGACTCTGTGTACCTAGACAATAGGTTGTATGAGAGGAAAAAGATACCTTATGTTTTTAGGGTACTGGGCACCAATATGAGTCAATGGTATGATGTGTGGTCATAGACTATATTAATAACAATAGAGTTCAGGATGAGGGAAGCAATAGTCATTCTATACTTTACCTTTCTTCAGATCACATCTATAGTATTGTGTTCAGATCTAGGTGCTATATTTTAGAAAGAACATGGACAAGTTGGAGTGCATTGAGAGGAGTGGCAACAGGGATGCAAAACCCTGACATATGAGGATCCATTGAAAGACGTGAGGTTGTTTAGCCTGGAGTAGAAAAAAAAAAACTTTTGTTTTGTTGTCTTCAAATATTTGAAGGGCTATCACATAGAAGATGTTAGAAGGAAGAAGTAAGACTAACGGTAACAGGATGGCCGATTGCAATTCAACAAGGAAATATATCCTAACAATTAGACATATCCAGCAATGGAATGGGCTGCCTCATAAATGAATGATCTTGCCTATTCACTGCATGATTTCCAGTAGAAGCTGTATGTAGATCTATTATAGAAGGGGTTCAAGATCTAGGTTGGACTAGATAACCTCTTTAGAGGCAGCTAGATGGCTCAGTAGATAGAGTGCTGGGCTTGGAGGCTGGAAGACCTGAAATTCAAATCTGGGCTCAGACACTAACAAGCTGTGTAATGTTGGGCAAGTTACTTAACCTCTGTTTGTCTTAATGCACTAGAGAAGGAAGTGGTAAATCTACTCCAGTGGATTTCTTTGCCAAGAAAATCCCATAGACAGCAATGGTCCACAGGATCACAAAGGGTCAGACGTGACTAACAACAAAAAATAACCTCTGAGTTACCCTCCAGCTCAAAGAGTCAAAGATTTTAACTCCATGGTAATATTAGGTTGATTTTTACGGATGAGGGAAGAGAGGCTTAAAATGATACAAATAAAGTCATAAGGTTAGGAAGTTCTAAGGTTAGATGACAGGCATTTATTAAGTACCAACTATGTGCCACACAGACACTGTAAGTGCTAGGGATACAAAGAAAGACGAAAGACAACCCTAGCCCTCAAGGCACTCACAGGTTAATGGGGGAAGATAATAGGCAAATAATTATGTACAAAAAAGCTATATGTAGGATAAATTGGGTACAGTCAGCAGAAGGAAGGCACTAGAATGGACACTCAGGAAATACTTTTTGTAGAAGGTGGGATTTTAGCTGAGACTTGAAGGAAGTCAAAGAAGTTGGGAGATAGAGATGAAGAGAGAGAGCATTCCAGACATGGAGACAGAGAAAATGCTTGAAATTGGGAGATGAACTAGATCTCAAAACCTGTGACTCTTCAGCCAGCTTTTCCTCTACTATATCATAAAGATGAGGCAGCCTCCAAGATGTTTTGTATTTAATAGCTGAGAGACTGAGTATATAATTAGGAAGATGATGCAACCGCCATATTTTTCTGGTATTCTAAAAGAAATGGAAAATTTACATGTCAGATACCCATGTGACTATTATTTTTGGTACCAAATACAGGCAGCTTATTTATTAATGTAGGGAGACAACATGATATAGAGCATAAAGTACCAAGCTTGGAGCTATGAAGGAACCTGGGTTCAAATTCTATCTCTCACACTTCCTGCCTTTGAGACCCTAACTAAGCCATTTAGCTTCCACTGAGGCAGGTCCCTAGGATTTATTTATCCTATAATTTGGTTGGCTATTGTCCTTTTTTCTCAAAGAGGAACAAAACAATGTCACTATGTTAGAGTGAAGGTACAGTGTGTCCAATTCTGGCTGATCAAACCAAAATGAGCTCAGATGGCTCTACCACAGGTCAAGCACAAATAGTCCGTGTGAACATTTGGGGTGCAGATGTCTCTAAATTTTCGCATCTCATGCTTCTTTTGAGCTACTGCAATTCTTTGTTGCTCATAGAACACAGCACCTTCTTTGATGTGGGCACGCCATGCTGGGCAGTCCTGTGCCAATGTCTCCCATGTCTCACAAATGATTCCAAAGTTCTTCAGAGAGACTTTGAGAGTGTCCTTGTAACATTTCTTCTGACCTCCATGTGAGTGCTTGTCTTGTGTGAATTCTCATAAAATAGTCTTTTAGGCAAACATACATTTGTTATTTGAACAACATGGCCAGTCCATCAGACTTGTGTTCTCTAGAGTTTGAATGTTTGGCAGTTCAGCTCAAGAAAGGACAAAGTGTCCAGTACCTTAATTTGCCAGGGGATTTTTAGAATCTTCCTAAGACAATTTAAATAAAATTAATTCAGTTTCCTGAGATGGTGCTGGTAGACTGTCCAGGCTTCACAGACATATAAAAACGAGGTCAGCACAACTGCAACTGGTAGGCAGATTGATATCTCTTCTCTCCCATACTTTCTTCCAGAGCCTTCCAAACACTGTTAGCTCTTACAACATGTGCATCAACTTCATCATCTATGTGTACATCCCTGGAAAGTATACTGCCAAGGTGAGCTATAATAGAAGTGTGGGAGAAAGGTAACCTTCTTTGGAATCCTCCAACAGTGGAATACTGGTCACAGTGCAGAGGGCATTAAGCTTTTTAAATATCAGACTAGGGACTTCTATAGTTTGGATGAGGGTTGGAGAGATACTAAGAGCTTTTACTGGAAAATTATTTTTCCTCCTAGCCATATTTGATTGAATTTATTTTTGATTTTCAAAAAGTACACAAATAAAACAAAATATGCCCTCTTGCTCAGTAGCCAAGCCTATTTGTTATAATTGGGAGAGGGCAAAATAGACAGCTAAAAAGCTACCATCTTTCTAACTTTATTTGATTAGGTTTGTTTTTGGAGAAGGGGGAAAGAATATTTTACCTGCAAAACTCAAGCCTATATATCTCCCTCTGCCATGATATTCCTATCCAAAAGGCACAAAAATTCCCCAGTCAGATTTCTAATGTGTTTTCCGATATTGATGATCAATATTTTCCTCTTGGGAAATACCCCCATGCATTTCATTCTTTCTGCTTGAAGTAGTATATTGGTCAATTCCAACAGACAGGTGACAAATGTAACCTAGACTCAGCCTGCTACAGTGAGATGGGTATGGAACATGGAATCAAGATAAACTGGGCTCAAATCCTGTGCCTGTACTAGCCTTGTGACTATGGGAATATCACTTAATCTCTTTTGAGCCTCAGTTTCCTCACCTTTAAAATGGGGATAATAAGACCCCCAGGGTTGCTCCAAAGGCCCAAATATGACAATGTAGGTAAAAGCACTCGCAAAATTTAAGTGGCTGCCTAAATGGGGCTTGATACTATCTTTTTCTAAGCAATGTAAATGCAATATTTGCTGGACCTTCTTTTACAATGATGCCCCCGACCTCAGCCATAGCCCTTCTTCAAATCCAGATTCTGAGCCCGCTAATTACACCGCAGGCCTGAGTTTCAATGGCCATTGTCCTTGGATTTTGGTACCTTTTGTTTTGTAATTGGAAACAAAAACAAGATAAGAGGTTACAGCTCTGGGCTTGGCTTTCCTAGCTAATTTGGCCTGACACCGCATTACCCCTTGGCAGTCCTGACACTGCTGCTCTGGGGCAGTCCTCCAGGCCCCAGATTGTCTAGCCGGGTCATTTTCGGAGCCACTGACTGACCCTGAGCAAGTGTCAAGTTGACTCTTTTTAATAGACGCAAGATAATGAGGAACAAAATTAAATGAGCCAGGTGGATTCCTTCTCGTTAAGTGGCTCCTCTTCTCAGCTCACCTCTTTCACCTTGTTGGAATAGAAGTCCCTCACCTTTATAACTCATTCTTACTGCTATTATTTACCCAGCATATCCAATGAGATAAGGATGTATATAATACAGTTGTTGCTCTTCAAATCTACTTGAGAGGGCAGCCTCTTTGACTGTTAATAATGATAAAACAAAAAATCAACTTTATAATGACTAGGGCATTATTTTCTAGAATACCTCTGTCTCTGTCTCTCCTCTCTTTGTCTTTGTCTCCCTTTGTCTGTCTCTCTGTCTCTCTCATACACTCACTTTCAATTCTCTCTACCTCTCTGCCTCTGTCTCTCTCTCTCTCTCTCTCTCTCTCTCTCTCTCTCACACACACACACACACACACACACACACACACACACAAATCCTATGAAGCTACAACAATGAAATCACACTTTCACATACAAGGCCTGACTGCAAATCTAGTCTGAAAGAAAGTATCTCCTAGATAAAGGTAACAAATTCTACTAGGAAAGAAGTAAAAAATGATGGATTTTTTTTAATACATACTGGGTTTTTGGTTGTTATTTTTAAATTTTATTTTTGAACAGCTAAAGAAGATCTTCTCTCATGTATAGTCAAAGATCAGAGAATTTAATATATGAATCACAATCTCATTGAAAATACAGAGTAAATAATAGACTCCCTGTTTGATGTGCTAATGGAGAACACTTGAAATTAATTCGATAGTAACCCCCAAAGCTTATTCCAGTTACCCAACTAACCTTTTAAAAACCTCTCAAGTACCTAGGAAGAAAGATGAATGTGTTACTCCTATCCCCAACCAAGGTACTCTTTCCCAACCAAACAAAACTTGGGTTTCCGTGCTCTTCTGTGCATATCTCTGTTTAGTTGGTATATACTGCCCACACTTTACATATTTGTCTGCCCAAGCTCAGCTTCTTGACTAATTCCCCAGGGACAGAAGTATGCGTCCTCTTAGTGCTACAAACAGCTGCACCAGTCACTCTATACCACCTTTTACAGAGCTTTTACAGAGAGTGGATGTTAGGTGAATATTTATGGACAAAGATGATGAGCCATGTCAATTTAAATTCATGCTAGTGTGTATTGCAGAACCCCCATCCTCAGACTCAAAATGTTGCAGATCTTTTCTTCCCATTGACTCCAGGGACAAACTTGAAGGCAATACAGTTATCCCTTCTACATTGCAATGTTCTCTACTGAGGTTTTGCTGTATCAGGTGTTGGCATAAGAAATTAAATGGGGGGGGGCGGAGCCAAGATGGCAGCTGGAAAGCAGGGACCAGCTTGAGCTCCCTGCCGAGTCCCTCCAAAAACCTATAGAAAATGGCTCTGAACCAATCCTAGAGCGGCAGAACCCACAGAACAGCTGGGGGAAGCAGGGCTCCAGCATAGGACAGCCTGGATGGTCTCTGGGTGAGGTCTATCCCACACGGAGCTGGGAGCTGGGAGCTGGGAACGGAGTGGAGCAGAGCCCAGCCTGAGCGGTGTGGACCAAAGAGACCAGGAGCTGGGCGGAGCGGGCCCTGGCGCCCTGAGTTGGTGAGCTGCGGCAGTTGCCGGACTTCTCAACCCACAAACACCAAAGACTGCAGAGAAGGTTAGTGGGAAAAGCTGCAGGAGTGGAAGGAGTTCGCGGTTCGGCTTCCAGCCCCGGCGGCAGCGGAGGTGGGGCAGCTACAGTTGCTGCTGCTTCTGGCCCCAGGCCCACCTGGTGGGAGGAATTAAGTGGCGAATCAGAGCAGGAGTGCAACAGCCTGCTGAAGATCTAAGCCCAGTCTGGACTGGGGGTTCTTGGGGAAGGAGAAGTGCGGGTGTGACAGAGCTGGCACCTCCCCCCCCAAACGTGGAACATAGAACTCGTTAGTCTACAAGCAGTCATACCCCACTGAAAAACTCAAGGGTCAAGTTAGTTGGTTGGGAATATGGCCAGGCAGCGAAAGCACACCCAGATTCAGTCTCAGACTTTGGATTCTTTCTTTGGTGACAAAGAAGACCAAAACATACAGCCTAAAGAAGCCTACAAAGTCACAGAGCCTACAACAAAAGCCTCCAAGAAAAACAAGAACTGGCCCCAGGCCATAAAAGAACTCAAAAAGGATTTGGAAAAGCAAGTTAGAGAAGTAGAGGAAAAATTGGGAAGAGAAATGAGAAGGATGCGAGAAAACCATGAAAAACAAGTCAATGACTTGCTAAAGGAGACCCAAAAAAATACTGAAAAATATACTGAAGAAAACAACACTTTAAAAAATAGATTAACTCAAATGGCAAAAGAGCTCCAAAAAACCAATGAGGAGAAGAATGCCTTGAAAGGCAGAATTAGCCAAATGGAAAAAGAGGTCTCCTTTGGTTTGGGAAGCAGCGGCAAGCAAGCGTGACTCTGGGCCAGCTACCGGCAGCTCAGCTTCGGCTGTAGGTGTCTCTGGCTCCAACCGGAAAAGGAAAGGAGGATCTTCAAGCTGTCCTCTCTCCTCTTATAGAGTTTTTGACATCATCAAGCGCCGCCTGAATGACCAGGGCCAATTGGTTCTTGACTTGGCCCCTCCCCCAGCGTAGACCACGTTAACACACCTCCCCTCAGCCAGCGCCACGACTTATCACACAGGAAGCTCTGGTCCTGCCCCGGAAGAGCAAGCCCCTGCGTCCAGGGAAGCTCAACGAGGCGAGCTGAGTCATTCAAAGAAAACAAAGTCCATTCTGGCTATAGGAGGTAATCAAAAACAAACACTGTGGAAAGGGGACAGGATCAAGGGAGAAAATTCAATAAAGCAGGATGGGTTGGGAAGTAGCAAAATATAGTTAGTATTTCACAACATGAATATTGTGGAAGGGTTATACATAATGATACACATGTGGCCTAAGCTGAATTGCTTGACTTCTTAGGGAGGGTGGATGGGAAGGGAAGAGGGGAGAGAATTTGGAACTCAACTCAAAGTTTTAAAAACAGATGTTCAAAAACAAAAAAAAAAGTTTTTGCATGCAACTAGAAAATAAGATACACAGGCAATGGGGTGTAGAAATTTATCTTGCCCTACAAGAAAGGAAGGGAAAAGGGGATGAGAGGGGAGAGGGGTAATAGAAGGGAGGGCTGACTGGGGAACAGGGCAACGAGAATATATGCCATCTTGGAGTGGGGGGGAGGGTAGAAATGGGGAGAAAATTTGTAATTCAAACTATTGTGAAAATCAATGCTGAAAACTAAATATGTTAAATAAATAAATTTAAATTAGAAAAAATAAATAAATAAATAAATGCATACTGACTGCTTAAAAAAAAATTAAATGGGAATTTTGGGGGAGTTTTGCAGAAGCTACAGCTGACACACGAAGGCCAGTAGACAGCACAGATAAAGTTTAGAAACTCAGAAATGCATAAAGTATATGTATAGTATTATATAACGCCAACATATTTTATCTTTTAATGACATAATAATTCAGACTTCTTCTCTGGTACAAAGAGAGGGCCAAAAAAAAATTTGTGTGGATTTCCCAGATCGAAGGGGCACCTGGCCCCTAAACCCTGAGATGTGGAAGGGATAATTGTATATGCAAATGTAAGATCTTTAAAAGGATTCTTTTTGTAGCAATATAATTCTGGATGGCTGAGACTGGAGAAAGGAAGAGTGAAAAAAAGTAGGATAAAGTTTCCAGATCCATTTCTTCCAGAAGATGTTTATATGCACAAGTTTATATGTTAAAACTAAACTTATGAAGTATATTCTGTTTTGTATTTGACTCAATTAACCTCCAGGACTAGGTCTGCCTCATGTGTTAGATTGTGAGATGAGGTCTTTTTCTGATTTTTGTAGATGTTCTCTCTTTCCTTCCACCAATGCTTATAACAGCCAGCATATTAGCCCATTAGCTTGAAGGAAGCTCATTTAACTTAAACATATCACTCATAGTTTGTTATGTCTACCCTTTTTTTTTTAATCTTTGTGGATTACTTCTTTCCATTTATTTACCACTAAATACAGTATTGTCCTTAACAACCCACAGCTGATTCATGAGTTCAATGCGTGTTTAAAGAAAAGTTCATTTACAAGCCATGCAAAATGTTAACTGTCAACAGGAGAAAAATGGGATGTTGTTCAACAGTCCATATGCAACTGATCTGGGTAAGAATGGTTTGTTTCTGACACCATTAAAACATCAGCCACCTTAAAGGGATCTGTAGAATCCTTTAAATTTGGAAATAGAGTATTTCCAAGGACCTGTTTCTTGTGCAACAATAGAAGTGTTGATATGATAACCTCTCACTTTGTACTCATCTTAGTTTTTCCTGTGTGTCTGTACTACCTCTCTAACTATGGGACACTGAAATGAACCTTCCTTTATGTCTTTGTATTCCTGTGACTGGCTTCCAGAATCAGTCATTTTCTGATGACAATGAGAGTTTTTGTTATTAAATCACCTCCTAGAGACCCTCCCACATCCTCATCCCCACCTCCTTGAGAAATAAGTACAGTCTAAAACACCCAAAGGTGGAGCCTAGGAAAGAGTTCATGAGGTCATATTTATCTCTAGCTCCATTAGATCTATACTTCCTGTGCTGACAAGTCCACTTGAAATGGCACAGTACATATTGATAAAGGTAGCATTTTAAGGAAGAATGAAAAAAAAGATCTGAATTTAAAAAAAGACCACTAATTTAACTCCTTTTATGACAAAGAATCAAAAAGACATTGGGAATCATTTCTGCTCTGTCCCCAGAGGCAATTACTTATTCAATTATAAGCTCCCAATATATGAAATGAAGTGCAATATTGTTAAATATTATATTATTAAATTATTATTAAATAAATAATTCTGATGACAACTAGATCCATTTTGTTCAATGAGCTCATATATCCGTATATGTTTAAATAATTCGTGCAACTACCTTATTTATGTTGTCTAGAGGAGATGTGCTGGACTCCGTTTCATTTCTTTCCAAAAAGCCACTAAAGTTCTTTCTCTAAATAAGAATTCTATAGATATCACAAATATATCTATAGATATCACAAATAGCAATTAGGATTAGCAGAAAAAGCTCATTTAGATATTTTATAGTAAAGCAAACTGAAGCAACAAGAGAAAGAAATCATTAATCATTCATTCCTTCAATCAACACACATTTATTAAGGGCCCTCAGTACAATGCATTTTCATCACTTTCATTTATCTATCTATCTATTTATCTGTCTGTCTATCTATCTATCTATCTATGACCTATACAACGTTCCATGTCATTGATTTTGAAGGTTTTATAGGTCTTCAATTAGCACCAGAGTTCAAACAGTGATGGGAATGAAAATTATATATTCTGGGAAGAGCAACTCTATCTAGTGCACAAAGAAATAATGGGCATGTTGGAGAACCTGGCTAAAGTCTGAACATTCCAGATCTCATTGATACAGACACTTCCTCCACACCACTCATCCACTCCTTCTTAACCTAGTCTACTCCTGTCCCTGTCTTCCAGTAAATCCTACACAGTGGATCCACTTGACATGCTTTGGGCTTTCCTCCAAATCTCTTAATGTTGCATGAATGGCAATGGAATATACTGGTGAGCCCTTAATCTTGCAACATGACCAGCCCATTTCCTTTTCAACTTTCTGACAATAAGAAGTCTACATGATGCTTTAAAAACGTTCAAAATCTTCAATGATTTATTTAAAGTGTCTAGTTTCACAAGCAATATGCTTTCACAAGGGTGCTCTTCTGATGCCTCACTGTGGAATGGAGGGGAGCCTGAATTCCTAAAGGCTATAGCAGTGGAGAGTAAAGTCAGTAAGGTCTCCCCAGTGTAGAAAGCCTTTAAATGTAACCATATTGATAAACTCTATTAGTAATATTAAATTTCACATAACTAAGTGTGTTGACAGAGGTACTAGAAAGGTGGCCACCAGGTAATAGTTTGGGGGTGAGAAGGAGGGGAGCACACAGTAATCCATGAAGTGTGTTTACCAAAGATTTTGCCCTGGAATTGATATTTGATAATAAGTCCTTGAAGTGTTAAAGTCTGGTAATGCTACAATATTGATTGATATCAATTATACAAATAATAGGTTAAATTAAAACCTTGATATTTGGCATAATACTAATAGGCAATAAAAATAATATGTACTTGCTTAGTACCTTACAGATTACAGAGCCGTTAATATGCATTATCTTTGTTATAGTCTGTACATGTGCTTTAGGTATCCAAGGTGATGTGAATTGCTCCAATAACAATAGCTACCCATACCAACTTGCATCCTGCCTTTGGTAGTCTTCTGGGGGATGGAAGGTAACAAGTATCTATTAAGCACCTACTATTTGCCAGGGACTGTGCTAAGCATTTTATAAACATTATCTCATTTGATCATCACCACAACCCTATTAGGTAGGTACTATTATCATCCCCATTTTACAGTTAAGGAAACTGAGGTAGGCAGAGGTTAAGTGTCTTGCCCAGGATAACACAGCTAATAAGTATCTGAGGTCAAATTTGAACACAGGTCTTTCAGACTCCAGTCCCAGCACCACCTAGCTGCCTCTTATAGAAAAGACAAAGTATCATTTTATCATTAGTTAGAAAAGGAGTGTAGTTTGAAATACCCTCAGAGGTGGTTCCCTACTCCAGCCACCAGCACAGTGGTCCTGTCAAGAAGCCTTTAAAGCCCACTCAAAAGACTCTACATTTATATGCAAGAATTCAAACCCCACCAAGCCTTTGACTTCAAGAGGTCTGGTGGGGGAGAATCAATTTCTGATGGTACAATACAAAATTTTGCTCGGGATCATAAAAACTGAGGCTTAAAGGTAGTAAGCTACTTGTCCAAAGTCACATACAGAAAGTAACAGAAATACATTTCAAACACAGGTCCTCTGACTCCAAATTCTGTGATCTTTCTACTATGTCATATTGTATCTCCTTTGGGCACTAATGGTACATGAACAAGTAGAGTAAAATGGAACTGCATTTCAGGAACAATCACAATCAATGTACCTATCATATGTATTCTTGAGAACCAGGGAAGAGAAAGGAATTTTGGGATTAAACTAATAAAATATTAAGCAAATGGAACAAGGTCTAGAAAAAAAATATTAAGACAGTCCATAGGGAGTTGTACAGTTAGGTCCCAATTAGGGGAAAATAATGAATCCTGGAAGCTGTTGCATTATTCAAATTTGCACTATTTGAAGTTAAAGTAAGGTGATTGGTTCTAGCCCAATGGAAACATGAAGTACTAAATTTGAGTTATGTGACACTTATTCACACTAATTGGGTCCTCAATGTAGTATCTACAGCAATGGAAGGGGAAGTGACATCAAATCCCATTTATTTTTCCTCTCCTTTTCTTCCTCCTTGACATACTTCCGACTCCTGTCACTAAAAACTCCATTTTGAACTGGCCATGAAGTAAAAGGCATTGATAAAGTGGTTATGAAAGGGTCTCAACAGTGGGTTGAGGCAGAGAGCAAAAGCAAGTGAAATTCCAAGCACATATAGCAAAGCTAGCAAGGGAAGTTACTGTGATCATTGGGATAACCAGGTTACCACATGTAAATTAAAGGCTGTCTACATACACACACATAGATATTGTTCACCTATGTTTGGGAAATCTATATATCTCAAAGTATCATATACACAGATGTTAAAATCATATAAGATTCTTTAAAAGATGCAACAGATTCCTTAAAAGAAAATGCTATTTGATGGCTTTCTGATCATTGATATCAAGGAAGATATAAGATTGGTTCACCAAAGTTGTTTTATTATTATCATGTAGCATGTCCAGTAGAGAGTCAAAATAGAAAAGGGAGCCCTTATGAAAGGTGGTCTTTCAGATGCTCTTTTTTTGTGGATGACATTGTGCAAATTGCATTGCGCTAATTGTAAGATCTAGAGGTTACTAATGAAATCCATAATCATTCATAAAAGTATAGCTTTGCTATCCATAACAGAAACACAAGTAGATAGGTCATAGCCTATTGTCCAGGCTAAGGTATGTAGTTGGATGACCAATGGAAAGAGTTTGTAAATACAGTAGAACATTGGCTTACGAATTTAATTCATTCCAAGATTCTGTTCCTTGTGTGATTTGTTCTTACTGCAAAGCGAATTTTCCCATAGAAAATAATGTAAAGTCAAATGATTGGTACCACATTCCCAAAAATATTCATATAAAAATAATTATTTATAATTTTAAGTAAGTTTTTATCCCTAATGTAACTGAAATATAATAGTGATGATTAGTACACAATATAAACCAAAAATAAAACAAATTAACCTGCACTTTACCTTTGAGAAGAGTTGTGGCTGGAGTGAGGGAGATGAGAGGGAGGAGGAGGAGGAAGGGTTATGGCTAGGAAAGGGTCCTTCCATGAGATCATCAGGGATTTCAATGTCAGAAGTGTTCTTTCTTATGCTACTTTCACTAAAAGTAAGACTAACACTACTGCCTTCACTTATTTTTCATTTTTCAGAATCACTTTCATGTTTTGACTCACTGATTTTTTTTCTTTACGTTTGTTTCTGGCTAGGAGTCTATCTAATGACACTTATTTTTGATCGTTTTTCAGAATGTCACAGAAGTGTGACATTGCATTATCGTTAAAAATATTCATGTCTCTCATTGCTACAGTCTTATTTGGGTGACCTGAGGTTCCTTTGTTTGACATACGAAAGCAAAAATCACCATTGCCCTAATTAAGCCTCATCCCTTCACGAGCTGTTCAAGTCCAAATATGATGTTATTACAGCGAATTTTTGGTCATCCTGCAAGACAAATTTTGTGAAAAATTATTCCTCATCCAGCAAAGCATATGTAAACTAGGTTACTCATAAACCGAGGTTCTACTGTATATCCATCAGAAGATGGACAATGAGATGGGCCTAGGACTGAGCAAGAGGAGCATTGAAGACTAAATTGTTTTGGGGAAAGAGGGCACTGCTTTTAGTGATCCCAAACTCCTTTTTTTATATGTGAATTTTCTATATGTGAATTATGAGATCCCAGAGGCTCTGAGGAATTAAACTTGAAGGTCACCCAAAGAGCAATGAAGACATGTATAGGCTGCAGTATCAAAAAGGAATTGTGCCATAGAAGCAATTGAACAATTAGCCCCTGACTATAGTATCTCAGTCTATCACAGACCTATCTGTAGTCTAGTTATTTGTAATATAGGTTGAACAATACCAGATTTATGTAATGCTGGAAGGTTTGCAAAACACACATTATTTTATTTGATTCTCATTACAACCTTTTGAAGTAGGTGCTATCATTTTCTCCATTTTACAGATAAGGCAACTGAGGTTCAGGAAGTTTAATTGACTTGCCTTGGAGGAAAGAAAGAAGAAAAAGTGTTTATATTTGTAGATAACAATTGTTAAGGGTAAAGATTAAAATATTCTTCATTGAATAGGAAGGTAACCACAAGTAAAGACAAAGATAAAAATTTTCCAAGAGAGTTTACACAAGAAAAGCTAATCATAGTTTAGCTCAGATAAACAAGTATTCTTCTAAGACTGTTGTATCAGCATTTCCAGTGATATTAGTGATATTTTTAGTTCTTAAAGAACTATTGTCTTTAAAGCTGAGTGGACTTTTAATTTAAATTAGGGGCACTTAACCTATAGTCCAAAGAACTCTAGGGATGAGATTTCAGAAAGTCCATGAACTTGGAATAGAAGAAAAATTAATCTTTATTTTTCACTGGCCTTTAACTGAAATTTAGCTTCAATTTCCTTCAATTATTTAAATAAATTATTCTGAGAAGGGGTCTATAGGTTTCACCAGACTGCCAAAGGGATCTAAGACACAAAAAGGTTAAGAGCCTTTTATTTAAGTGAACTTAAGCTGTTCATTCCCAAAATTATGAAAGAAATAAGAACGAGAATAAGGATCATTTTCTAAGTAACTTAGCAAAAAATCACTTTCATATCATCTAAATGGATATTAATGGGGATACTTTTGCCTGAATTATCTTTGTAAACATTTCAAGTTTCCTCTTTACTTTAGACTTATTGCATATAACTTGCCCTCAGCTTAGTTTTGCTCTATATTTGTTGAGATAATAAGTAAGTAGATTTCTGTGTCAATATCCTTAATTTATAAAATCAGAGCATTGGATTACAAGATTTGAAGAAAGCCCAGAGGTCATCTAGTCCATCCCTTAGTTAAGGCATGAATGTTATCCATAACATTTCTGATGGTGGTCATCCAGAGTAAACTTAAGGACCTCCAGGGATGGGGAAACTCAGTGCTTCTGGGGTAGCCCATTTTAGTTTGGAACCGTTCCAATCATTAGGAAGGGTTTTTTTTTTTTAGATTATACTTTTGTATTACAGTGAATCTATGATAACATCAGTATGGACGATCCCTTCAATGCAAATCTCAACTCACCTATGGCTGTCCAACCTGCACTACTCTTGCCCATGTCCTCCCATAAATCTGCCACAGGAAATAAATCAGACATGCTTAAGGCCTTTTTTACATTCCCTTGACCTTGCATGGACCCAATGAAGAACATGAGCTATGCTTTCATTATCCTTCACTAATTTCTACATGACCAACCCATCTGCTTTTGTCTGATCCTACATTCCTCAGATGATACCCTTGTCACCACCACTGAGTTGTGGGAGCGGCAAGCAACAGCTGTGGATCTAAAGGACTTTACCAGCCTTTCTCCTACTCTAAGGCTGTGTACAAACAGCAGCTCTCCTGGGTTGATGTTACAGGCTGGTTCATTATACAGCATTTATAGATTAACTTGGAAGGATGATAAGTCTAGTGAGATAATCTTTGTGATTTGTTCCAGCAATATGGTATTTCTGGGTGGATTGCCCTGTGTGTATCTGTGTATATCTCTGGTATCAGGGGAAGTTTTGCAAACTGAGCCATGCTGCTCAAGGTCTTGAGTATGAAGAGCACCCTATGGTTTAGGTGCTGATAGATTTGTGTCATGAGGTAAGCAAAAGGACTATCCTTGGTGTTTTGGGGGACTTAACAATACCTTCTCAGCACTTCCCTGCTGTCTCAGGAATGCTTGTGTCAGGTATGAGAGGACCTTGATATCTCATTCATTCCCTTGTATCATCTCACCTACGAGAGGCGTATACTCCCCAGTTTGGCTCTCTCTCTCCAGCTCTCTTCCACACCGGCACCATGTTTACCACTCCCTACAAAGGGAAAGACTAATTCTTTTCCCAAGAGAAATCAGGGGATGGGGGGAGGGGTGCCATAGCTGAAATAGATTTGTGGAAGGATTAATCTCATTTTATTCTACACAGAACTTATTTTATCCTTAACAGAGAACAGAACCTACTTATCTAACTTATTCATTTAACCCAGATTCTTTTCAAAGTGTTTCTATATTTGTTTTTAAAAATAATAGGTAGCATATATATAGCACTTTAATAATAATAGCTCGCATTTGTGTGGCACCTCAAGGTTTGCAAGATGCGTTAACAATTATTATTTCATTTAATCTTCATGACAACCCTGGAAGGAAGGTGCTATTATCCCCATTTACACAGGTTGACAGAGGCTAAGTAACTTGCCTAGGATCATACATCTAGTAGGGCCTAACGCCAAATTTGAGCCCAGATTTCCTCTCTCCAGGTAAGTGCTCCATCCACTGCACCATGCATCAGCTTAGGAATCTGCATAGAAATCATTCATTTCTTTCTTAGCTTTGTCATGAACTTTTCATGGAAAATGCTGCTTATGCTTGGACTTTGTAAGCAGGAACAATTAAGGCTTATTGGACTTGTTTCAAAAATGAGAATATTTTCCTTATTCATATTTTTGGAGACAGGACTTATACTGTAAAGATTAAAAACATAGCTGTTATGTTTCAGCGGATATAGTTTGACCAGTGTTCCATCCAAACCCACATCTTAATGAGCTGTTATACCAAGATTCCAAGATTAGTATCCCTGAGGATACTAAATTACAGACAATATTTTCACTCATAAGTCAAACTGCAGCCTTCAGCTCTAGCTGGGTGTGTCTTTTTGCAGGAGAGCTTCGGAACCTCAGGAACAATGTTGCATATGGGAGCTGTGAGTGCTTCATGTGTTAGTATAATACAGGTGCTTCCTGTTGGTACTCTGAGTTCCCATGTGAGAACCCGAAGGACCTCTGAGAACAAAACTTACTATGCTTAATTATATTTAACCAGGGTGCTCCACAAAAAGTCATTGACCAAAAATAACATGTCTAAGTAATATTCAAGTTGTGATCCAAACCAGCAACAGCCCGGAAATTCAAAATTAAATCCGATCTCCACCCTTTCATTGCCTTATTGTGCCCAAGCTTCACCAAGGTCAGAAATTAATTGGAGATGCTACAAAACATACTGTCTGCAATATTTCAGAGCAGTGAGGTCAAGAGGAAGGCTTAGTTAACAACTCATTAGAACAGCTTACAGAGAATCATTATTCTGAATATGAAAATATATTTTCCTCTTGATGAATGTTTCAACGCCAAGTTGTAAATTCAAGAAACATTAAGCACCTACTATGCTAAATACTGGGTATACAAAAAAAAATGTTAGTGCCACTGTCCTCAAGGAGTTTACTTTCTACTAGAAAGAATATGATGCATTCAAAAATAAAAGATATGAAAGAGGTTGTAGGGTAGAACCCATAAGACTTGGCAATGGATTGGACACTTGAGGGAGAGTCAAAGGAAAGGGAAGAGTCCAAATGACTCCAATGTTTAGAGCCTGGATGATGAGGAGGACAGAGGTCTTCATTCTTCTCTGGGTCACCCAAGTCTTGACACTGGGGACTTTCTCTATCTATCTATTTCTTCTACCTGCATTTTCAGCTCCCTTTTCTGTATTCTTTGACTGTTAGAATAGCAACTGTAGCAACTGTATTTCTTTCTTTTTGTATTTGTATTTCCCACATTTGCAAGAGAGCCTGGCAAATAGTAAGTGTTAATAAATGCTTGGTAACTTGACTTGGGGACTTGATTAGGAGGATGGAAATGGGGAAGTTAGAAAGAGAAATTGGTTAGTGGCAGAAATAATCCTAAAATATAAATTGTAACAATAGAGTTCCTTAAGACCGAAGGCTGTCATTTTTTTTTTTGCCAAATGCAGTTTTCTCTGTTAGTTTCTGGAATATGACAACATAGATACCTGTGATTTCAGGGAATATGTCTAATTGTCTAACTTCCACTAGTCTAGTTAGGATACCTGTGAGACTGACAACATGATTTGAAGTGCACGTAAAATGATTCTCATTTATGTAATACTTTAAGATTTTGCAAAGCACATAATTCTATGAGGTAAGTAGTAAAAATCTGATTAAGGCAGTTATACAGATGAGGAAACCGATGTTCAGAAAGAACAGGTATGACTTGCTTATGATCACACAGATTGGAAATATAAGAGTTGGGACATGGGTTGTCTGACTCTAAGACTAGGATTTTTTACACTACATACTACCCTCTGAAATGATGGGATTGTAGTAAGGGAAAAGATAAATCATGTCTTCTGCATCATATGAGTTTATTTTAAGGAAAAACCTACCATCCAACCTCCATCTCATTCCCACCATGGGACTGTAGGTCATTCTAGTTATAGAGTGTCTTACCTAGAAACTGTCATGACCGCCCAATAAAGTTCTCCTTAAATTAACATTCTGTACAATATATGAGACAGCTAAGTCAATAAACATTTTTTAATGTTTTGATTTAAAATTTCTTTATTTTCAATTTTCTTTTTTAAATTCTGAGTTCCAAATTGCTCTATTCCTCCTACTCCTCCCTTACCCACTGAGAAGGCAAGTAATATGTTATTAATTATACATATGAAATCATACGCAAAACATAATTATTAGCCATATTTTTAAAGCAAGAAAAATAAAGAAAGTCAGAAAATTATACCTTGATTTGTACTCAAAGTTCATCAGTTTTCTCTCTGGAGGTGAATAGCATTTTTTCATCATGAGTCCTTTGGAATTGTCTTAGATTATTGTAATGATGACAGTAGCCAACTCTTTCACAGTTGATCATCTTTACAACATTGCTGTTACTGTGCGCAATGATCTCTTAGTCCTTTTCATTTCACTTTGCATCAATTCATATAGATCTTGCCATGTTTTTATGAAACTACTCCCCTCATCATTTTTATAGCATGGTAGTACTCCATCACAATATATGCCACAACTTGTTTAGCCATTCCCCAATTGATGAGCACTCCCTCAATTTCCAATGCTTTACTACCACAAAAAGAGTTGCTATAAACAATTTTGTGTGTCTAAGAGATTTCCCTTTCCTCTTGATCTCTTTGGGATACAGACCTAGTAGTGGTATTGCTGGTCAAAGGACAGGCACAATTTTATAGCCCTTTGGACATAGTTTCAAATTGTTCTCCAGAATAATTGGAACAGTTCACAACTCCACCAACAGTGTATTATTGTCCCTATTTTCCCTCATCCCTTCCAGCAAATGTCATTTCTGATACATATGAGGTAGTACTCTGAGTTGTTTTGATTGGCATTTCTCTAATCAACAGTGATTTAGAGCATTTTTTCCATATAATTGTAAATAGCTTTGATTTCTTCTTCTGAAAATTGCCTGTTGATATCCTTTGACCATTTATCAATTGGGGAATGGCTCTTATTTTTATAAATTTGACTCAGTTCTACATTCATCATGTATTTGAGAAGTGAGGCCTTTATCAGAGAAACTTCCTGTAAACATTTCTGATATTACTTCACTGTCTATAGTACCTTTTGGCATAATGTAGTTTTCATGATTACCTTTTTAAACTAGGGCTTTTGTGTTGTCTGAGGACTAAGATTATACCAGTATTATCAAGCTCCTTTCTTGTCTTCAGAATTAAGAAAAAAGCTTTTGCAGAAGTAGTAATATCCAAAATGATAAATGCTGGAGAAGATGTGGGAAAATTGGAATATTGTTACATTGTTGGTGGAGTTGTGAACTGATCCAGCCATTCTGGAGAGCAATTTGGAACTATGCCCAAAGGGCTATAAAAATGTGCATAGCCTGTGACCCAGCAATACCATTTCTGGGGTTGTACCCTAAAGAGATCACACAAGGGGGAAAGGGACCCATATGTAGAAAAATATTTATAGCAGCTCTTTTTGTGGTAGCAAAGAATTGGAAATCAAGGGGATGCCCATCAATTGGGGAATGGCTAAATCAGTTGTGGTATATGAATATGGAATGTTATTGTGCTACAAGAAATGGGGAAGATACAGAATTCATAATAAACTGGAAAGAATACATGATATGATGCTGAGGGAGAGGAGAAGAACCAGGAGAACATTGTACACAACCACAGATATATTGATTCTGTGATGACTGACTTTGATAGACTTGGCTCTTCTCAGCAATACAAGGTTCAAAGACAGCCCCAAAGGTCTTGTGATGGAAAGAGCTATCTACATCCAGATAAAGAACTGTGGAGTATGAATGCAGATTGAAAGAAACTATCTGCTCTTTCTCTTTTTTTCTATATCTTTTTTTGTTTTGTTTTGTTTCTTCCTCATGACTCACTCTATTGATCATGGTTCTTCTTTATGACTTGACTATTGCGTAAATATGTTTAATGCGAAGGTATATGTAGAACATATTTCGGATTCCATGCCATCTTGGGGGGAGGGGGGAGAAGAGGTAGGGGGAGAAAATTTGGAACTCAAAAACTTGTGGAACTGAGTGTTGTAAACTAAAAATAAAAAAAAATAAATATAAAAAATAAAATAAAATTCAGCTCTCTAAAGTAACAATGACCTAATCTGGTGTTACTGTGACTAGAATTGTGTGCATGTGTGTGTGTGTGTGTGTGTATTTTACTTTAAAGGTCAATAGAAAGAAGGAAGGATAAAAGGAACTACTGAAAATAGAGATACCCCTTGAAAACCCGACTTCATAATCTTACCTGGGCCATCCCTTGTGATGTAGGTATTTTCAGGAAAGAATCATTGTTCATGGTCTTACCTTTAAATAAGGTTCAGGACTTCCAAACTATATAATGTGCTTCTAAGCTTCTAGGAAGATCACTTAGAAATGTCACGGACAAGCTCTCATATCGTACCCTTCAATCCTTTTCTTCATTGTGTCTTTGGCCAATTCCAAAAGGTGAAAGATCCTGGAATTGTAAAGAGTTCATTGATGATATATACAAGGACATGTTATATGCTTTTTGTCTTCATCCTATATCAGGTTTGTGTGGTATAATTGTATTCTACCTCTATAACTGTTTAAAATTCCATGCAGATCATACCCACTACCTTCCTTAACTCTTCATTAGCTGAAATTTGATATGTATTGGTTCCACTATGCCAAACCTTGTTAGTTTCTTTACATACAGAAAACTGTTTGTTTATCTTTTCTCAAGCAAGGCTAAGGAAAAGGCTAAGAAGGAAGCAGCTGTGTAAGCTGAGATAATATCACAAATTTGCACTTTTCACAAATTAAAAAAAAGTTCTATAGTTCCATCTGGAGAAGAAGAATAATTAGTACTCTAGACTCCAAATTTTCAAATCAAGGAAGGAAAAAGAAAATAGTGATAAATAGAGCTAGAGAGGCAACAATGCAGTACATTTATTATCTACTGCCCTGGATTTTCTTATTTCTTTGTTTGCCATTTACAAGAGAGCAAGAGATGAGTATCATATACTTTTTTTATTGGATCTGGCACTTCCTCGGTGTAGGGAACTTCCAGCAAGGAGATTCCATCTACTAGTATAGATCCTTATACTTGAATTGTAGAGAGTTGCCTAGAACTCTGAGAGATTAAGTAACTTTCCTGGGTTCACACAGGCAATATATGCCAGAGTCAGTGTTGAATTCAAGTCTTCCTGACTCCAAAATTGGCTCTCCATGAATTATACCATGCTGCTTCTTATATTTGTCATATAAATGTGGAATAGTAACATACTACCAACCAGAACAGAGTTCTGGAAAGACTAAACCATCAAAGAAAGAAGAAAAGACAACATTAAAAGAAAGACTAAACCTTAAAATATTATTGATATGGAAGTTGTTATTGTTGAATGAATGAAAGGATTTTAATATATGTTGATAAATATCCATCTATACAAATTTCATGACTGTAAAATATGTCACCCTCCAAACATAGATACTCAACCTGAAACACTCTATGCCACCAAGATGTCATCATATATTTGGAAGGTTTTACCCTATGTACCAGGGCAGCTAGGTGCCACAGTAGATAAAGTATTGGGCCCAGAGTCAGGAAGATCTAGGTTCAAATCCAGCCTCAGACACTTACTAGCTGTCTGACCATGGGCAAGTGAATTAATCCTGTTTGCCTCGGTTTCCTCAGCTGTAAAATGAGTTGGAGAAGGAAATGGTAGACCATTACAGTATCTCTGCCAAGAAAACCCAAAAGGTTGTCAGGAAGAGTTGGGCATGACTGAAAACAACTGAACAATAGCCCTCTGTACAAATAAAAAGCTAATTTTGTAGATCGTGAGATAACAAATCTATATCTGGAAGGAATATTTAACAGTTCAGGAAAGTAAAGTTCCAAATGTTTAAATGACTTGCCCAAGAACACATAGCCAGTGAGCATTAGATACAGGATTTGAGCTCACATCCTCTAAACTTAGAATGAATTCTTGTTTCTGTTTTCACCCTGTCTCAAAAAATCTAATGAAAATCCTCAGATACCTTATAAAATAATGGTCTTAACCCAGAATCCATAAAATTTTAAAAACTATTTTGAAAACCACATTAGCATACAATTGGTTTCCTTTTGGAATTCCAAGTATTTTGTGCTATGCATTTACATTATTCTTAGGTGTCCATAGGCTTTGCTAGACATCCAAATGGGTTCATGACATAGTAAAAAGTTAAGAGCCCCTGTTATAAGGCCTAAATCATATTATCTGTTATTCTGGTACTACTTAGAACACCATTAAAATCCACAGCTTTCCTAAACATTCTGGGGTTCCACTTGGCAGACAAACAAAACTATGTTTATACTGGGGTCTCATCTGAGATTTATCCTTCCACTTTACATGTATATATTTGACTTCCGTGGGTATTATCTTTACCATGTTCTCAAGACATTTTTTGAAGAACGCTCAGAGGTTTGATCCTGTTGCTAAGCACACGGATTCGGTATTCAGTCACTCTAGTTCTTTTGGCCTTTCAGTTCTCAGACTTTCCTTATTAAAATTAGATCAGCTGTCTTTCATGCTTCCAAACGCAAGACAAATACATAGCATCTACTCTATGGTAATTGACAGAGCCCTCCCCTTTTCACCCAAAGAGTTATACAAGTACAATTCTGTATTCCCCATTTTGAGGCACAAAGAAAGAGTCAGAGCCCACCCTGAACGTGACCGCTGCACAAAACAGCTTTTGTTAGGAACCTTAACAGCCCTTCTGATTTCCTCAAATCACCCATTGACAGAATTTCTTTTCCCACATGCATAATTTACAAGTCATCTAATTAATTTTTAATAAGTTAAACAATTGTTAAAATTAGTTCCTGGCCTTTAGAAAGACAAAAATTAATTTTTTCCAAGACCATCTTAAATATATTCTTCTTCCCACCAGATGTTGGACATAGTACCCGTGCTTGAGTTCTGGTTTTGACCTTACATTGAACAGAGAGGCCTTACCATTAAGAGCCTATTGTAAAGTCAACTATCTGGCCAGACAAAAGCATCCACATTATGTGCACAGTTCTGAGTAGAAGACTGCTTAAGGGAAAATTCTATACCACATGATAAATCATTGACCTTTCTCTTCTGTGACAGAAAGAACGGCACCCCTTCTAAGGCCATTTATAGAGCACTTGACAAGAGCTGATAGTTTTAGGCTGTTCATGCACTATAGCTGTTATTATATTAAAATGACAGTCAGGGAGAATGGCAACGATTCTGAAGGGGGAAGAAAGAAAAAGCAAATCATAGCATATCTTCTGTCAATACATGATCCATAGCTCTCAAATCATGCACAAGCTACCTACTGCTCACTCTGGACTGATTAGGAGAGATAAGCAATTCATTGTGCATTATCATATATGATAACTTTCAAGTAGTACCATAGTCTGGCTCTCTATTTCTATCTATTAAACACCTCTTATCCAACTCCCTAAATTAAATACTTTTAGAAATAGGTAGCACCTGAGTTCAGTTGTTGATCAAAAGTGAAAAAGTAATAAATTCAAACATGATATTTTCCCATGGTTCAGTTTCTCTCAACCACTTTGCAAGGGAACCAGACATTTTAAAATAAATGATAGCCTTATTACCAAGAGAGGTCCTGGTGCAATGGACTTTAGAGAGCATTTATTCTCTTTGTCTAATAGAAAATAATTAGGTTGTACAGTTGACAGGAAGCTGATCCTGGAGTCAGCAAGACCTGGAATCAAATTCAGCCTCAGATATCTATTTGCTGTGTGAACCTGGGCAAGTCACTAAACCTCTGCCTGACTTATACATTTATATCATTAATTATTAATTATATATTTATTATTATATAATATTATGTATAGTAGTATAAATTATATATTAATTATATATTATATTAATATAATTAAAACAATATCTTATAAATTATATATATTCTATTATTCCTTGTATATCCCCCCAAAATTGGGATAATAATTGCATGTGTGTCCCAAGGTTGTTGTGAACTTCAAATGAAGCATTTAAAGTACTATATAAATAGCTAGCTATTTAATTATTATTATTTAGAAATTCCCTACAATACACCTTGAAAAGTAATCATCCAACCCTGAACATATTTGGTGTTGGAGAATATGATCTTGCCGGGCAGCTTTTTCCATTTTGGGACATCTCTATAATAATGATAATAACAATAAACATTAATATAGCACTTTAATGTCTACCAAAAGCTTTGCATACATTACCCCATTTAAGCCTCACAACGAGGAGGTAGGTCCTATGTATATCATACATACATATATGTGTAAGTGTCTATGTAAACTGAGTTACAGGGAAGTTAAATTACTTGCTTATGGCAACTAAGGTGATATACTAATGACAAAGGCAAGATAATAAAGCCAGATCTTTCTGATTCTAGGTCTAGAATTCTATCCACTAAGTGACATTGAGTCAAAATTTGCCTTCTTGAATTAATAGAAATAAGACCAATGGTCATTCCCCAATGTATAAGTGGTCAAAGGACATAAATAAACAGCTCTCAAAAGAACAACTGCTAACTATTTACAACCATATGAAAGATTGCCCCAAATCACCAATAATAAGAGAAATTAAAATAAAACATCTCTAAGGCTTTACCAGCACATTGACAAAGATGCCAAAATACAGATGTAGTCTATATTAGAAGGACTGAAGTAAATTAATACACTAATAAATTGTTGCTGGAACTATGTGGTTCAATCATTCTGTAAAGCAACTTGGAAATATGCTAAGAAGTTAATGAAAATGTTTATATCCTTTTGACTCAGAGATCCCACTGCTAGGAACATACCCCATGGTGGTTAAAAACAGATATCAGAGAACGTCTAAACCAATTGTGTTCCATGAATGTAATAATACATCAATGTACCCAGAAGAAATTATTATTATTATTATGATGTCAGGAAACAATTATATGATGTAGAATGCAGTAAGGACAACCAGAAAAAAACTATATCTAATGACAAATGTAAAGAATACAACAATAACAACAAAACAACAAAAATCTAAGTATAATTGCAATGAGGTGTCTGCCTCATGTGCAGACATTCATTAATTTGTTAAGATGGTGTCATCCTTGTGGAAGACAATAGGGAACTGCTTTCAGTAGACCTGAAGAACTGGAGCATGTTCATAACTCAGAGCATTAGGTGGGGCTTCTGTAGCATGAGCATTTCATCCAAGAGAGGATATGATTTCTTCACCAACACCATGCAGTGAGGGAGGAGCATGGTAGAATCACTTCTTTCATCCCCCTAAACTATGTAATCCCCAGTAAACAGGCCTGGATTTTTGGATGATGCTACCTTAGCAAACTGTGCTGTCTGCACATGTGTCAGACTTGCTTCCCCTATGACATAATAACCAAGCTTTGTCTCAGAGAAGAGAAGAAAATGGCCTTCATACCCATCATTGAAGAAGCTGAAGACTATAGGTGCGGAATATTGTATATATTATCCAATAATTATGAATTAGTGTCTTGCTAACTCCGTTTCTTTTGTTCTTTATTTTTTAAAAAATTGAAAAGGAATAAATAGTTTAGAAGAGAAAATTGTAAACCTTACCCAAGTAAAGGGTAGATCTAGGCTAGCTAGATCAAAATTAATGATTCCATGAGACAGCAGAAAATAATAAACCAAATCAAAAGAATGAAAAAATAGAAGTAAAATGTATAACATCTAATATCTGAAACAACTTTCCTGGGAAACAGGTCAAGGAGAGAGAATTTGAGAATCACTGAACTCTCTGAAAACCACAATTTTTACAAACAAACTTGTATTACCAAAAAAAATCCCAAACTTGGACAATATATTTCAAGAAATAAGCAATGAGAACTTAGCCAATTTCCTAGAATCAAAAGGCAAAATGAAGATAGAAAGAAAGCTCTGAGCACCAAAAGAAAGAAAGAAAAAGAAAGGGAAAAGGGAAGAGAAGAGGGAGGGGGAGAGGGAAAGGAGGAGAAAGAACAAAGGAAAGGAAAAGGAAAAGAAAGGAAAGGAAGGAAGGAAGGGAGTGAGGGAGGGAAGGAGGGAAGAAATGAGGGAGGGAGGAAGGAAGAATAGTATAAGTAATGTCATAGCCCAAATCTAAAGCTTCCACATCAAAGAAAAAATACTTGTAAGCATCAAGAAAGAAGCACTTTAGGTAATAAGGAACCACAGCCAGGATCACACAAGAACTGGAAAACTACTAGTAATAGGAAGAAATGTTGAAATACAACATTCCAAAAGGAAAACGGTATAGGTCCACAACCAAGAATAACTTATCCTGTGAAGTTGAGTATAACCCTACGGAGAGGGAAAATACAGCTTTATTGTATTAGGCAACTTTAACATTCCCGATGCAAAACCAAAGCTGAGTAGGAACTTTGAAATACAAATACAAGAGTCAATAGAAACCTAGAAAGGTACATTTATTTGACCAGTTGTATGGGGTTATATAATGAGGTAGCATTAATATTCTTTTTTAAAAATTTATTTAATATATAGTTTTCAGCATTGATTTTCACAAAAGTTTGAATTACAAATTTTTCCCCATTTCTACCCTCCTCCCACTCCAAGATGGCGTATATTCTGGTTGCCCCATTCCCCAGTCAGCCCTCCCATCTGTCACCCCACTCCCCTCTCGTCCCCCTTTCCCTTCTTCTCTTGTAGGGCAAGATAAATTTCTATGCCCCATTGCCTGTGTGTCTTATTTCTTAGTTGCATGCAAAAACTTTTTTTGTTGTTGTTGTTTTTGAACGTCTGTTTTTAAAACTTTGAGTTCCAAATTCTCTTGCCTCTTCCCTCCCCACCCACCCTCCCAAAGGAGGCAAGCAATTCAACACAGGCCACATGCATATCATTATGTAAAACCCTTCCACAATACTCATGCTGTGAAAGATTAACTATGTTTTGCTCCTTCCTAACCTATCCCCCTTTATTGAATTTTCTCCCTTGCCCCTGTCCCTTTTCTAAAGTGTTTGTTTTTGATTACCTCCTCCCCCTGTCTGCCCTCCCTTCTGTCATCCCCCCTTTTTTATCTTCCTCCTCCTTCTTTCCTGTGGGGTAAGATACCCAACTGAGTGTGTATGCTATTCCCTTCTCAGGTCAAATCCAATGAGAGCAAGATTTACTCATTCCCCCTCACCTGCCCCCTCTTCCCTTCCTACCGAACCACTTTTTCTTGCCACTTTTATGCGAGATAATTTACCCCAAACTATCTCTCCCTTTCTCAATATATTCCTCTCTTATTCCTTAAATTGATTTTTTTTAGATATCATCCCCTCATATTCAGCTCACCCTGTTCCCTTTGTGTATATATATATATATATATATATATATATATATATATACATACACACATACATATATACTTACATATATACATACATAGACACACACATGTATATATATATGTATATATATATGCATATTGCTTTCAGCTACTATGATATTGAGGTCTCATGAATCATACATATCATCTTTCTATGCAGGAATGTAAACAAAACAGTTCAACTTTAGTAAATCCCTTATGATTTCTCTTTCTTGTTTACCTTTTCATGCTTCTCTTGATTGTTGTGTTTGAAAGTCAAATTTTCTATTCAGTTCTGGTCTTTTCACTGAGAAAGCTTGAAAGTCCTCTATTTTATTAAAAATTCATATTTTGCCTTGGAGCATGATACTCAGTTTTGCTGGGTAGGTGGTTCTTGGTTTTAATCCTAGCTCCATTGACCTCTGGAATATCGTTTTCCAAGCCCTTCGGTCCCTTAATGTGGAAGCTGCTAGGTCCTGTGTTATCCTGATTGTTTTTCCACAATATTAAAATTGTTTTTTTCTGGCTGCTTGCAGTATTTTCTGCTTGACCTGGGAGCTCTGGAATTTGGCGCCAATGTTCCTAGGAGTTTTCTTTTTGGGATCTATTTGAGGAGGCGATCAATGGATTCTTTCAATTTCTATTTTACCCTCTGGCTCTAGAATATCAGGGCAATTATCCTTGATAATTTCTTGAAAGATGATATCTAGGCTCTTTTTTTGATCATGGCTTTTAGGTAGTCCAATAATTTTTAAATTATCTCTCCTGGATCTATTTTCTAGGTCAGTGGTTTTTCCAATGAGATATTTCACATTGTGTTCCATTTTTTCATTCCTTTGGTTCTGTTTTATAATATCTTGATTTCTCATCAAGTCACTAGCTTCTACTTCCTCCAATCTCATTTTTAAGGAAATATTCTCTTCAGTGGTCTTTTGGACCTCCTTTTCCATTTGGCTAATTCTGCCTTTCAAGGCATTCTTCTCCTCATTGGCTTTTTGGAGCTCTTTTGCCATTTGAGTTAGTCTATTTTATAAAGTGTTATTTTCTTCAATATTTTTTTTTCAGTATGTTTTTGGGTCTCCTTTAACAAGTCATTGACTTGTTTTTCATGGTTTTCTTGCATCATTCACATTTCTTGTCCCAATTTTTCCTCTACTTCTCTAACTTGCTTTTCCAACTCCTTTTTGAGCTCTTCCATGGCCTGAGACCAGTTCATGTTTTTCTTGGAGGCTTTTGGTGTAGGCTCTTAGACTTTGTTGACTTCTTCAGGCTGTATGTTTTGGTCTTCTTTGTCACTAAAGAAAGATTCCAAAGTCTGAGACTGAATCTGGGTGCGTTTTCGCTGCCTGGCCATGTTCTCAGCCAACTTACTTGACCCTTGAGTTTTTCGTCGGGGTGTGACTGCTTGTGGAGCAAAGAGTACTTTGTTCGAAGCTTGAGGGGATGCGCTGTTGATTTCAGAACTATTTCTATATAGCCAGCTCTGCCACCCCAGCACTCTTCCTTCCTCAAGAACCACCAGCCCAGGCCTGACACAAATCTTCAGCAGGCTCTTCACTCCTGCTCTGATCCACCACTTAATTCCTCCCACCACATGGGCCTGGGGCAGCTGTAGTTCTGTAGCTGCACCTCCCCCGCTGTCCCTGGGGCGGTGGTCAAACCGAACTCTGTCCCCCACAGCTTTTCCCACTAACCTTCTCTGCTGTCTTTGGTGTTTGTGGGTTGAGAAGTCTGGTAACTGCCACAGCTCACTGATTCAGGGTGCTAGGGCCTGTTTTCCCTGGCTCCTGGTCTGGCTGATCCTGCTGCCTCCCATGCTGAGCTCTGCTCCCCTCCACTCCGTGTGCGATAGGCCTCATCCAGTGACTTTCCAGGCTGTCCTGGGCTGAATCCCTGCTTCCCTCTGCTATTTTGTGGGTTCTGCAGTTCTAGAATTTGTTCAGAGCCATTTTTATAGGTTTTTGGAGGGATGTGGTAGGGAGCTCATGCAAGTCCCTGCTTTCTAGCTGCCATCTTGGTTCCCTAGTATTAATATTCTAACAGAGAGAGAAGAAACAAATTTCCTTCAGGACCTAAATGTCTGCAAAGAGTATTCACGGAGTTAAATTTAAAGAAAAAATAAAAGAGGATATAGAGGGTAAATTGGTTCTGTTCTGAAGCTTTTTGAGAGGTGAAAGAAGAGGGAACAGAAAAGGAATAATAAACTAATATAAAAAGAAGGAATAAGGGGTAGAACAGGCAATTTCTCATAATTGGTTTGTAATGGAAGAAAGGCATACAAATATGGAAGATGAAATGGATGGAGTCCATTGGATTTCTCTTATTTGAAACAGAAAAAAGAGTTGAATACATACAGAAAACCATTTTGGTGACTGTGTGAAGAATGGATCAGAGTGTAGAAAAATTGATGCAGGAAGAACAATTAGAAGGCTATTGTAATAGTTCAAGTGAGAGAGATGGCAGAATAGTGTGCCAAATGAAGCATACAGTTGCAGACTTGACCAATGTATTCATTTGATTTGCTAAACTGTACTTATTACAAAGAAAGGCTTTCTGTGTGTTGGCCTGAGGGTATTACTAAAGAATGATAATTTTTTTAAAAAGCATCAATAAAACATAAAAGTTTTCTTTCCTCCTACCCTTTCCCCTCCTCCCAAAAGAAAATCTGTCTCCTAAAGAACTATGTAAATTCTCATAGGTATGTTTTACCCACTTCATAGTTCACTGCCCCCAGCAGGTTGTACCAGGTATTGCCTTGTTGGTTGTACCACCTGTATTCTCATCAATCCTCCTAAAGTTCTACATTGCTCCCAGCAGGTGCAATCGACCATTCTCCTACATCATAAGCTTTTTTTTTCCAGTTTATTAAAGGGACTACTATTTTTTGTTTGGCAAGACCAAACCCACTGAGAAGGACAAAACACTCTGTCTTTGGGTAAAATGACTTAAACTACTTCCCTTTGTCACCATTCCTGATGACCTCTGACTTCACAAAAGCTTGACTAGGAAGTAGGCTGCTGCTACTTTCCAACTTCAAGAGTGTCCCTACTACCAAATCCAGATTCAAATATGGTGACCACATATTTTGATTTCAAAATACCATAGATTTAGCGTTAGAAGGACTTTTAAAGATCATCTAGCCCTATTCTCTCATTGTAAAGATAAGATGTCCAAGTTCACAGAAGCAGTAAAGAGGATTTGAGCTCAAACCCTTTCTTCCTTTGATATCCAAGAGGTTATTCAAATCACCCAGGGCTGTCAACAATCCTTGTTCCTTATTCAATTTTAGGTAATACAGAATGAGTTGGTGTAATGGCAACCACACTGGCACATCCAGGATGGCTGCTAGTGCATGTCCTTAGATCTGCTTTACTGGGAAAGAAAGCTGTTTCAGGGGTCAACAATCTTCTTAAGCTGCATAAAATATGAACAGAGAAAATACAGAGCAGAGAAATAAAGACCAACAGATAGGGCTCTACTGCCTGAATCAAAACAATACTGCTATATATACCTTACATTCACCACTGGATCAAGAGGGCCTTTACCTCTGAGCAGTCAGAGAGCTCTGAATATACAGCCACTCAGAGTCTCAACCAGGGATTTACAAGATCCTTCTTGTAAGCAAGTCCCCAGAGCAAAAAAAAACTCACTTCTCAGAATATATACTCTTTCAGCTAATAGGCTCAGAGTCAGAACCCTCCTGACTCAGTGCCTAATTAGAAATTAATAGAAAGTGTGTAAGTCTTCCTACAAGCAAGCAAGCTAACCTTAATGGGCCCCACAGGAGGCCTATTGATGGGTGGGGAAGACCTTATTCTCCACTAACCTTGTAGTTAGGCAGGATGAAACGTGAAGCTCTGCTCCTGCTTAGTCATCTGAAAAGCACATTCTCAGGGTATATTATTCTTTTTGATAGAGGTGAAAAAGGAGGAAAAATACTAGCAATGGCTATGGTTAGTAATGAGACTACATTGATAGAGGATAAATATGTTTAATTTTTTTTAATCTCCATTTCATTTACCTGGAAAGGTAATTTTATTACTTTCCTATTGTAACATAAAGTGCCATTTAGGGGTGATTAAATGCTACTTTATGTTCCATTAGGAAAGTAATAAAATTTAGAGATGAACTGGGGATTAAGTGATTCTGTGGATACAGTGCTGGGCCTGGTGTCAGGAAGACTCATCTTCCTGAGTTCAAATCCAGCCTCAGACTTTACTACTGTGTGACCCTGGGACAAGTCACTTACACCTGTTTGCCTCAGTTCTTCATCTATAAAATGAGCTGGTGAAGGAAATGGCAAACCAGTCTGGTATCTTTGCCAAGAAAACTCCAAATGGGGTCACAAAGAGTTGGACATGACTGAAAGATGATCAAAGCATAAGAATAAAAGGATGACTCCTTTAAACTGTATCACAATGCCATAGCTTGGCATGTCAGTCCTTTGGAGGTTATAACTGAGCAATTTTATTCCATGTAACATACATCAACCAATAGAACAGAACAAAAAGTGTTTCTTCTAGTTTCTGTGCAGAGATTACTCTAGCAGAGAAAAGCCTATGACCATCTTTGCTAGAGAAAGCCAGGAGAAATATTTATTAAGGTATTGGATTTCATTCCAACACAAAGTTCAAGTGCATAGATTATTTTCATTTCAAAATGGCTTGTTTGTATTTGAAGTATTGCTTTTGTTCTGGTTTTAGTCCAAATAGTTCATTTATTTAAAATAAGTAATCCTGGAGATGTCTAAACTGCTAAAAAAAAAAGTGGCCCAGGCACTCTTCACTGGCAAATCCACAGGTTCAAATGGAAGAATGTAGAAGCATAAGCCAATTATATCATATGGCTTGGCCCTGAATTACAAATAGAGATATCTTCTTTCTGATTACTCACGAAGATAATGACTATGGAGATATCTCAAACTATTGAATCACTGCATTTCTAACCTAAAATACATATAGGAAGAAAACGAACATTTAATAAGCATTTGCTCTGTGCCAGGTACTGCACTAATACTTTACAAATATTATTTCATTTCATTCCTCACAACAACCCTGTGAGGTAGGTGATATTATGATCCCAATTTCACAGTTGAGGAAACTGAAGCAGACAAAGGTTAAATGAATTGCCCAGGGTCCCACAGCTAGTAAATTCCTAAAGCCATATTTGAGCTCAGTTCTTTCTGAATACAGGCCCAGCATGCTAGCCATTTCACCACCTAGTTACTCTTATGTATATTTGTTTTTATTATACTTAATTGTGAGTGTATCCTATCCCTTCTTCTCGTTTCTCCTTCATCTCGTTGCATTTATTATGGAGGCAGATGCTGTCATTTGTATTCCCAACTTGTAGGATAGGACCTTGGACATTTTTGAATCAATGATTCCAAAGGTTTTGAATCAATGATTATTGAATTGAGTATGGGAACTTATTTCAAGGAATCTATGTTTATAATGCTATGGAAACTCCTAATGATGTAGGGGAAGTATAGGGAATAAATATTTTTATATCACCTACCATGTGCCATGTACTGTGCTAAGTGCTTTTTAATAAGTGCTAACCAAGGATAATTTGATTCTGGAAACAACCCTGTGAGGGGGGTGCTATTATTATCTCTGTTTTACAGTTTGAGGAAACTGAGACAAACAGAGGTTAAGTGTCTTGCCCAGGGTCACATAGTAAGAGTCTGAGGCCAGATCTGAACTTTGCTTTTCCTGACTATTGTCCCAGGGCTCTATCCACTGTGTCACCAGTTGCCTTAATTTAATTGCAGATAGTTATTCATTTATGCTGTCTATTCTTTTATTCACATGTACTGGCCAGAGGTTTGCACCCCTTGGTGTGCCCCCTTTCTGCCCCCTATCTAACATAGGCTTTATTCATGTCCATGTTTACCACTGATTACGTGGGATTATATTATGCATATATGTGGCAGAGTGAGTGGCTCAGCTCTATGGGGAAATACCTTACTGCTAATTTTCTCCTATAATATTTCACTAAATAACTGATTTGAACTGATTGGGACCTCTGTCTAAGTGGTGAAAGTAAATACATCAATAGGGGTTCAGGATTCTTGGTTTTGAGTGGATGAAGAAGATTCAAAGAATGCCTTGAAACCTGGCATAAGACTTCTAAGTGGCTCACATGTGAAATAGGAGTACAAAGGCAAAGGTGAGCCCTGGTTAAAATAGAAGCTTGTGGATCCCTTCTTTGTCTTTGATGGGCCTCTTCATGATCCATACTGTGAAGCTGTAAATGGATCTCTTTATTAAGAAGAAGTTAAACATTCTACAGTTAAGATAATGCTCATGGATATGGAAAACCTGCTCAGGATTTTCTTCATCAAAACCATTCATTATTAGTTAACAAATAATTAAATGTCTTCTTTTTCTAAGTGAACAGTCCCAATTTATTTAGCGTTTCATTAAAAGGATCATTTTCCCTCCTAGTCCTTTACTTATTTTTGTCCATCTTGTCTGAACAAACTTTTTTTTTCTCCACCTCTTTCAGTATATAGTTGTCCAAACCTGGTGAGAGAGTTGCCAGAGTGGATATGTGGAAATTATTCTGTTAGCAAGGGACAGGTAGACAAGGAGACATCAATACGTGTAGTCAAGAATCCAAGGCCTTCACACACTTTGCACCCTTTTGATAATTTGCCTTCTAAGTCGGCCTTCTAATACTGCCTGTGAATTTGAACTATGATACTTGCTTTAGATTTTTTTTAATGCCATGATACTAAGATCTACTAAAATTAGTATGAGTCTAATTTCCTCTGTCCTTGATCTTGCCCTAGCAACCTCTCCTGCATCTCACTTCCTGTTTGCTACTCCCAGTGTCCCTCATATCCTGATTTGTGTTTCTGACCTCAGTCTAATAATCTCAACCTGACCTCTGACTATTCTCTTTCCTTGGTGATGTGGTTAGGCATTCTTGGTGTTGGACTATGTCCCAGCTCTTATTAACTATTCCATAGCTGCTCATCAGGTCCCAAGTTTCCTCTTTCAATGTAGCCACCAGAATTGAATGTAGTCCTCTCCTTAAGACATACTTCATATACTGTAGAGGCAGGCAACTTGTAGTAGGCAACTTAAGACATACTGCATAGATTGTCATGGAAGTTGCCTTCCACGTCACATGAAGTTTGATGCATTCCAGCATGCCGTTGGGATTTTTAATAAGAGGTTGACTCTTTCTGGCTTTATTTCTAAGCCCTTTTCTGCTGTGTTTGTACAAAATTTGTCTTTTTCCATTGTGTTTCTAAGTTGTTGACTTTGTATTGCCGAATGTACCACTTTTTACTAGTCCCTACTAAATTTCATCCCATTTAGTTAAGCCACTGACCAACTCAATCAAGGTCAGATTGAATTTTATTTTTTTCTTCTAGAGAATTCTCTCTCCCACTTAGTTTAGTATCATCTGCAAATTTGATAAGCAAATTTCCAATTATGTTCTTTATTAGCTTTATTCATAGAAATCACTATGAGATAGATGAGTATGTCTATCTACATTTTGGTGATGAGTAATTATGTTAAATATTTCATATATTTGAAAATGCGGGTGAGGGAGTTTTCGAAAATCAAGCACCTTTTCAGCCATAAAATTCTCTCCAAAGAAGGACTTTCCCTATTGTAAGAGATGTGCAAAATTAGATTAAACAAAGTACAATTAAATAGTTTTGATTAAGAAAAAATTATTCAACTTCTTCCAATTCCTCCCTGTGTTACCTTGGGGAAAGTTACTTTTTTTCTTTGGGTCTCTGTTTCCTCATCTGTAAAATGGGGAAGGAGGGGTTGAGGAGATGATATTTAATATCCTTTGCAGCTTTAAATCTATAATTTGATGACTCTATGATATTATTCAAAGGATATATTTTTTCCTAACCTTTGATTTCCATGATATAGGGAACTCCTAAGGAGGAAACCTCCTTCTATCAATGTCTATGAGCAATTCTCCTATAACTTCCAGGACGGGCAGTCTTAGAGAGCTTCCTGAGAGTACACTGAGAGGTGAATGGCTTGCTCAGCATTCTAGAGCTGTTAAGTATCAGAGATAGGATTCTAATTTTGACAGAGATTTTGACTCCAAAGCTGGCTTTCTATCCACTATACCATGCTGCTTCTCCTAAAGGATCTCTTGGACATAATGAGATTTTTTCTTTCTTTAAATCCTAGGGATTCTGTATATGAATGATAGAATTAAATGTATGTGAAACTGTGAGGGTCCTTAATTCTTTCCATCTAAAACATTCATCATAAAATGTGTATTTTTCCATTCAAGTGACATAGCATTCCAAATACCGAAATAAGCTTTTAAAACATTACTTTAGCTCCCACATTTAAAGAGAAATTGGATGAAATGTTATAGCTGTGAGTGTTCTGTGTAAATCCCACTTGAAAATTCACATAACAAGAGCAGAAAGCATCTCCATTCCTTTCAGAATGATTGTCATCCCTTTGATAAGAAAACAAGAAGCCAAACTGCATGCTGGGATTTTGTGTCTTGAAAACAGTCCATGTTTTCATCCAAAGAGTCATCTGAAAAGAAGCGTCGACAGCTGCAGACCCTGTTCTGTGACTCAGAAGAGCCTTCAACAGAATAAGTTATGAGGCTGCAGTCTGCACTCCATGGGGTAATGGCTGATCTTTGACCCTTCCTGACAGCCAGGGCTCTTGTCATCCTGCTGTCCAACAAGTCAAATTAGGCTATAATTACTCTGCAGACAACAGTATGCAATTAAATAACCCAGTCTCTGAATCTGGCAGGAGGGAAAGGGTGGGAGAATATAAGGAGGAGTCAAAGAGTCACAAGACAAACCTCTTTTTGATCGTTCTCACTGAGGGATGGTTGTGATATTGGCTCCCTAAAAAGTAGAAAGAGTCATACCATACTGACCCAAGAAAAGTTGAATGCCTAGCAACTATCCTCCCATTCAAACCACCATGAAGACATTATTTGATGCAAACTTCAGTGGGCTTAATAAATTCAAAGAATATTAGACTGACCCAGTTAGTAAAATAAAAGCTTACTGTGGTGTCCCACAAATTCCTTGCCAGTACCCCATGACCCCTTTACAAGGCATTATTGCTCTAACTCCTCTTCCCCCAAACAAAGGGGATCTATAGAGATTTTTGCCACTCTTCCTTCATTTTCTGGATTTAATGATAGAAAATTCTTGACAAGGAATATTTACTATCATTATCATCATGCAGGAGTTCTTCAGGACAAGTCAAAATTGTTTCATGTATATTTTATTAACAATATTTCTGAGATCTAGCTATTTATTTAAGTGATGGCCATTAATTGGGAAGGTAGGGACAAGATGTGTGGTTTTATTGGTATGTTGAGACTCTCATTTTGGTGAATGCTATCCACCCATGATGGACAGAAACTTGTCTGTGACTAGGTTGCCATGTGATTATTTCTCTACCAGCAAAATTAAATAGTAGTCTTGGCAATTAAATGAAATAATATATGTAAAGCACGTCATAAGCCCTAAAGTGCTATGCAAATGCGTGTTATTACAGCAGTAAAACTGAGGAAATAGGGTATAGTAGGAAAAGAATTGGATTTGGAATCCCACCTCTTCCAAATACTACCCTGTAGCCTTGAGAAAGTCCTTCTCCTCTTTTGGCCTTCATGTCCTCATCTGTAAAATGAGGGGATTGGACTAGATAATAAAAGGTCCCTTATGGCTTTAATGCTATGGTCCTATGGTTGCACTTTGTGGTGCAATGATCTACTAGAGCTGGTTTCTTTCTTAGGTACCTCAAAGAAAGGAGACACTTCACTTGAGAAACTGATGAAGACATGAGGAAGGGAAGAGAGGCAGCAAGGATTTATTCTATTTCTAGTCACAAGGATACCACTGGTGATCCAGAGAGGCTAGACACATATGTAACCTAATGGTTTGAGGATGGGTGTGGAGGTAGTGGGGACTTCATTGTAGGATGTGGGAGAATTCAGGGCTGAAGGGAAATTATCTTCAGATCATGGCAGGAGGAAGAAGGTGACCCTGTTAACATAGCATTTAGGTAAGGGGGATTACTTTCAGCCACTCCTCACAGTTCAGTGTGGGCTGATATGCCCCACAAAACAAGTAATTGTCTATATAAAAGAGCACATGGTACTTTATAGTGAGGGGCAAGGTCTCCTTCAGGTATATCAGAATGGTTTCCCACTTCTTATGTCACAGAAAGTTACAGACAAGCACTAATTAACCAAGAAGCTGGAACTTTTCAGCAAGGAAGGTTCCAGAATTGGAATGGGTGTAAGAGGATTTGTTCTGGAGAAAAGAGGAAGAGACCAATCAATCAATGGATAAAATGTATTAAGCACTGCACTAAGCTCGTGGGACCAAAAGAAAGCGAAAGACAGTCTCTGCCCTCAAAGATACACAAGCTAATAGCGGAGACAACAGGCAAACAAATATATACAAACATGCTATATACAGGATAAATAAAAAATAATTAAGAGGGTAGGCACCAGAATTAAGGGGTACTGGGAAAAGCTTCCTGTAGAAAGTAGGATTTTAGTTGGAGACCTAAAGGAAGTCAGGGAGATCAGTAGGTAGAATTGAAGAAGCTGAGTATTTCAGGAATGGGGGACACCCAAAAAAAGTCAGAAGTAGGATACCAGGCAGGTGCAGGAGGGCATGTTTTCAGTGGAGACAGTCTTCTGCAAGAAAAGCTAGGCCCAGAAAACCAAAGTTTTTCTGCACTATCACAGTTGAGAGTCTAAAGACAAAAACTGATTACCAAAATCAGCTGGAAATGTCATTGGTATTTTGCTATCTGTGACTGAGTTAGCCAGTATAAAAGACCTAAATAGTAGCTTTACT
Source organism: Trichosurus vulpecula (assembly GCF_011100635.1). Lineage (NCBI taxonomy): Eukaryota > Metazoa > Chordata > Mammalia > Diprotodontia > Phalangeridae > Trichosurus > Trichosurus vulpecula. The sequence continues at coordinate 340,423,510 of NC_050576.1, read as the reverse complement.
CCATAAGTGCATAAATTGCATAAAAGGTCATAGAATCTTAAACTTGGAAGTAACTTTAGATACTATCTCATCAACTTTACCATTCTCTTTTCTCTGATGTGGTTTAGAGATGTTTCCTCACTGAGAAATTCTTTTGTTGTAGCTGTCCAGCTGTAGCTAATTTTGAGGAAGCTAGAAATCAGAGCTATCCTCACTTGACCAAGAATAAAAACATTCAATGTACTCGAAGAAACTGAGGGCTACACAATTTGTGACCTCAAAGTGAAAATGGGACCCTCTCTCTCATCCGAGTATTGAACCCATCAGCTCCTCAGATTTTGATGCCTGGCTTCTGATTCAGAGATCCCTTTTCCCCCTGGGAGCTTGGGTCTGTACTGAATTTGATTGAGCAATTTGAAAGCAAAAATCCATTCAATCTATAAATAAAACAAAGAAAAAACCTAAGAAAACTTTAACCTGATGTTTGCAAAGGGAGTAAAGGTGATGTAAAAATGAAAAACAATTCACAAGAAATGAAAAGGGGGCATTATTAACAACTATTTTGATTAATTATACATCAATAAAACTGGTAGCAAATAAAATAGATGAATATTTACAAAAAAAATAAATAACCAGATTAAGAGAATTAAATTTAGATGCTTAAAGAGTTAAATCTCAGTAACAGAAATTGTACAAACTCAAGTGAACTTCCAGAGGGAAAAAAAAACAAGTCTAGATGTACTTATAAATTAATTCTAACAAATATTCAAAGAAAAACAAATTTCACAATTATTTAAACTACTTGTAAAAGTAGAACAATAAAGGGATCCTAGCAAATTCCTTCTATAATTCAAATATAGTTCTGATACCTAAGTCAAGGAAAGTCAAAACAGAGAAAACCATAGATTAATGTTCTTTATAAACATCAATTGAAAAATAAAATATTAGAAAACAAACTTCAGGAATATTTAATAATAATTATGTATTATGTCTGCATTGGGTTTGTACTTGAATGTCCGAGTTGGTACAATATTAGGAAAATTATAAATATAATATACCACATTAATAACAAAACCAATAGCAATAATGCCATGGCTAGTTATATACCAAAAAAGATCCAATCAAGTAGGATAGGACTCATATGTACAAAAATATTCAAAGCAGTATTTTTTGTGATTGTGAAGATGAGGAGATTAAGTGATATCTGTCAGTGGGAGAATAGCTGAGTAAATTATGGTATATAAATATAATGGAATAAGAAATTGTTGCTATAAGGATAAAAGGGATGGATTCAGAGAAACCTGGAAAGGCTAATATGGACTGATGCAGAGTGAAGTGAGCAGAACCAGGACAATAATTTGTATAATTATTACAAAATCATAACAAAAACATTTCAAAAGACTTGAGAATTGTGACTAATTCAATAACCAACCATGACTTCAGAAGAGTGATGATAAAGCATGCTTCCTACCTCTTGATAGAAAAGTGTTAGACTATAGGTGAAGAATGAGGTGAGCATTTTCACATATGACCAATATGTAGATTTGTTTTGTTTCAGTATGATTGTTTGTTATAGGAAAAGTTTAAAGAATTTAGGAAGAGGGTAGAATTGGAAGAATGAAATAATAATGATGCAAAATAATGAAAATAATGCCATTGGAGCATATTAAAATGCACAGAAAAGTACATAAACTTTGATCCAGCAATACCACTACTAGGTCTATACCCCAAAGAAATTTTTAAAGGGAAAATCATAATTTCATATGCAATGTTCCTTTTATCTTCTTTGTACATGAAAAAATTTTATTTTTGTTTGTGTTTATCAAGTTTAAAATAACAAAGATAAAAAAGTATAACAAAGGTTGTATTAAGGATGGATTATGTAAGGCAATGGTGTCAAAATTCAAATAGAAATTAAGGCCACTCCATATGTAAGGATCCCATTAAACCACGTGTTGACTTAGAAAACTGCACATGTTTATATATTTCTTTTTTTAAAATACTACATCAACATACTAAAATGTTCCAGGAACTAGATATAATTAATATATTAAAAGAAATATATTATTATTATGAATTTAATAATTTTTTCAATATTTTATAATCATAATTGCTAACCTTTATATTGTGCATACTAAGTGCTAAGCACTTTACAATTAACATTTTATTTTATCCTCACAATAACCATGCTATTATTATCCCCATTCTACAGATGAGAAAGTGAGGCAGACAGAGGTTAAAAGACTTGCCCAGGGTCACACTAGCTAGTAAGTGTCTGAGGCCAAATTTTAACTCAGATTTTCCTGAGTCCATGCCCAGTATTCTTTACAATCAGCTACCAATGTGTATTTTATGTATACACATGTGTACATATATGTATATGTTATAATACACATACATGTTATTATACATGTGTGTATTTATATGTATTTATTACGTTTGTATGTTTAATATACACACATGCAAATCAGGTAGGAACTAATGATAGACGAAAAAAGAAGCATAAAAATTTGTTTTAATTTAAAGCAGATTGAAAATCATTATAAAATATATCACTAAAAGAAGATTCAAAATTAATTTAATATTGTTTGCTAGAAATTTGTTATCTTTTGCCAGAAAGTATTTTATCAATATAAGGTGTTAGCTTTTGTGATAATACAGTTTTCAGCATGGATGGTAAATGTTCATTTGTTAATCTTACTCTATAAGAAGTTTTAATATTCTTCAGGAGCAAAAATATCTGCTCACATAGGTAAGTACTTCCAAATAGTCCTAAGATTCTTGCAGCAAACATAAACATTTCAACAAAATGTCTTGAGAAGGAAGAATAAAAATCTGGAACACTAACTTCATTATTCTTTTCTTTTCGCACTGCGTTACATTGAATTTCAACAAGTTCCATTTGAATATTTTTTTCACTCTCTCCAAATCAAAAGGAAATGGAGCACTGAATAGTAAAAAAAATATTTGTTTTCATATATTTTGAAGCCTTCAAATGCCTTTCAAATTCAAATAAAAATTCCTGAATATTTGAGGCACACTTGCTGAAAATACAAAAACCAATGACTTTTTTACATGTGGGAAAATGAGTCAAATCACAATTTTTTAATTGCCTTCCCCAAAGACCAAATTTTATCTTAAATGCTTTCATGTAGTCACACGTAAATGTTACAACCTGATTTTGACCATGAAGTTTTAAATTCAACTAATCTAAGTGCTCCAAATAGCTAAAATAAAAACCAATTCTTATTAAATTTTCTACTAACGTCAGCTCCAATTTAACAATTTTTCTTCCATGACAGCATTTTGTGATAATGAAATATTTTGAAAAGTTTTCATTTGAGAGGGACAAAAAATTTCAGCAGAGAGTATAGTCAAAGGGTTTGGTTATGTTATTTCAAAAATCATACTTAAACATTCAAAGTGTTCTTGCAAAGATGAATTTGTGAAGGAGTGTATGGTAAAAGCTGCTGAAATTACTTGTTTTTGAAGTGCAGATTTCAAATTTCTTAATTTATTTTCTCTTATTTTTGCTTAAGTATTGATCATATGCAGAACACTGTATTTTATAGTGGCATTTTAAATTATATTCCTTGGAACACTAATACTGTGTTTATAAATTAAACATGAAATCTTGCTTTTTTACTTCAGAAAATATATTATTATTATTATTATTAAATAATAATCTAGCCCCCGTCTAGTCTGTAAAAAAATCTGTGTTCTTCTTGTATGGATCTTTTCTTATGGCTCTCAGGATATTTCATGATTTATACCCTACCTATAACACAAACAGTAAAATAAATAAGTAAAAAAATAAATAATTTATAATTTTATATTTCTAGTTATAAATAAATTTATAATTTTCTTATCTTGTATATGTTGCAATAAAGATTATCTTACCTCTTTTGCTTATAATGACTTATGGTTACTGTATACATATACATATACATGTGTGTGTGTGTATATATATATATATATATATATATATATATATATATATATAGTTGCTTATAGCTTTACAGAGCAAATCTTTTCATTAAGGGGATTTGTTCTGTGAAGTTTAGATTCAGTCCAAGGGTCACACTTGAGGACCTACAGGACACATGTGGCCCTGAGGCAACAGGTTCCCCATCTCTGGTACTGGTGAATCAGTATCAATGCACCAAGATGGACAGCATGACTAAGTGTTGAGATTGCCACAAGGATATTAGTCAAATGGAAATATAGAATTCATGGCACCACAATAACAGCTACAATACCAAAGAAAAGTGACTTGTCTACTTTTTCCTCATAGCCCTTCAAATACTAAAAATATCACTGTGTTCTTTTTAATAAATGTTTTTTTTCTACCTTTTTTCATTGAAAACAGATTATGATTTGCAAAGGCAAGATCTTGTCTGCGAACCACAAGACTTCTAGGATTCTTTTGGCATTTTGCTCATGCACTTGTATGTAAGGTTCTGACTTCTGTCTTCAAAGTGCCACAAACATAGATACGATTTCTGCTACATGTGCCAAGCTGGTCCTCCCTCCTATGATTCCTCTCCCCATCATCCCTCTCTGAGCTTCCTTCCCACCAACCACCAAATTATTAAGCAAACCACCTGCTCACCTCCTATTCCCAACTATCATCCTGCTCTCTCCTTCAAATTACCAATAACTAGATATTTGAGAGTGGAAAATTATTCTTTTTAGGTCATCCATGGCCATATTAATTGCCAATAATAAACAAGAATTAGTAAGCATGATAAATTAATTTTATAAGCATAAAACTACATTTGAAGAACAGTTGGGAGTTTTGTTCCAAAATGTAACATTACTTATGTTTTATTATGTATATGTATATATGTATATCTTCATATATATCTACGTATATGTATATATTGCTAAATAATTCCCAACTACTAGAATTCCCTTCCTAACTTAGCAGAACTTGAAAATGGTACTGACCTCATGTTTGACATGACTGACATAAGACATTGGAGAGTAGAGTCACAAAGACCTTGTAAGAAAATAGTGAAATAGCCAATGAATGTGTTCATAGGGTTGGCATATATCCAAGTCATATCAGTAGGAAGAAGCAATGAGGGAGGTAGAAGGCATTCTAGAATAGTATAAAGCTCTAAACATGTCTCTAAGGAAGGTAGTGGCATCCGGATAGAGGGGTTCACCACACCTTTGTTGAAGTGTCAAACACTTCAGACATTAAGGACAATGATGGCTAAAATAAAGAAGACTATGGGATTTTGTGTTTAGCATATCATTGGTGACCTTTAAGAAAGCACCTTCAGAAGTATAATCAAGGTAGAAGCATGGACTAGTATGATATCAGAAATGAAGTTTCCAAGACTGCAAAGTAGAGAAAGCAATCATCTAAGCTCTACCAACATTCCACTCCTGAAAACTTTAAAACAATGCCTCAAATCAAATTATGGAATGGGAGAGCCAACAAAAGGTCAGAGTGAGACCTTCTTCCATCCCAAGACAACTTAGAAGGTTGGAAAGAGTGATTTGTGACATGGTGGTGGAAGCTGACCTAGAGCCCATGTGGATGAAACAATAGAAGTTGGACTAGGTAGTGGTGACAGAAGCAGCAGCAGCTTTGGGAGTTCTCAAGCCTGAGATTTTAAGGAGACCTAGAAACTGGTAAGAAAGACATTATAGGGACCTCTGTGCTAGCATTGGACACAGAACCAGGCACCTTTTGGAAAACCCATTGCCTATACCCACTTCTAGGTCAAAGTTCAAGGACAGAGGGGAGCACTTTCAGTCAAGAGGGAGCAAGACCCCCGAGAAACAGTATTGCTTTTGATCATACAATTATGTCAATAGATGCAGAAAAATCCTTTGACAAAATATAACACCCATTCCTACTAAAACACTAGAAAGCATACAAATAAATGAGAACTTTCTTAAAATGATAAGTAGTATATCTAAAATCAAGAGTAAGCATTATCTGTAATGGAAATACATTTGAAGCTTTACTGATAAGATCAGGGGTGAAGCAAGGATTTCCATTATTACTACTATTATTCAATATTGTGCTAGAATTGCTAGCTATATAAATGAGAAAAGTAAATTGAAGGAAAAAAATAGGCAATGAGGAAACAAAACTGCCACTCTTTGCAGATAATATGGTGACATGTTTAGAGAATCCTAAAGAATCAACTAAAAACTAGTTGAAACAATTAACAACTTAGAATTGCAGGATATAAAATAAACTCACATAAATCACCATATATATTACCAACAAAATCCAGCAAGATATAGAAAGAGAAATTCTATTTAAAATAACTGAAGACAATATAAAATACTTGGTAGTCTACTACATGAATACAATATTTATATTTCTGTTGGTAGCAAAGAATTGAAAATTGAAGAAATGCCCATCAATTGGGGAATGGCTGAACAAGTTGGTATATATAATTGTGATAGAATACTGTTGTGCTATAAGAAATGATGAGTAGAATAATTTTAGAAAAACCTGAGAAGACTTATATGAAGTTAGAAAAAGTGAAGTGAGCAGAACCAGAACCCTGCACAATTGTAGTATTGTAAGTATGTAAGCAATATTGTAAGGATGATCAACTGTGAAAGACTTAACTACTTTGATCAAGGCAATGACCCTAATCAATTCCAAAGGACCCACAGTGAAAAATGCTATGCACTTCCAGAGAAAGAGATCTTATGAACTCTGAATGCAGATTGAAGCATACTTTTTTTAGACTTTCTATATTGCTCTTGTATCATTGTGTGTGTGTTTTCTTTTGTAACATGGCTGCTACAGAAATTATATTCATGATTTCACATGTATAATCAATATCAAAGTGCTTGCCTTCTCAAAGAGGAGGAAAGAGTGGGAAGGAGGGAGATAATTTGGAACTCAATTTTTTTTGTTTTTTTTTTTGTTTTTTTGGCAGGGGTTAAGTGACTTGCCCAAGGTCACACAGCTAGTACATGTGTCAAATGTCTGAGGCTGGATTTGAACTCAGGTCCTCCTGACTCCAGGGCTGATGCTCTACTCACTGCACCACCTAGCTGCCCCTCAAATTTATTTAAAAAGAAGAATGTTAAATAGTTTTACATGTAATTGGAAAACATTTAATGTAACAAATAAAAATATACTAGAAAAGTAAGAAAAAAAGGGAGTGTTTTCCATGGGACAATGGTACTACTTGAAGAAATCTTTAATAGATCAGAGCAGTTTTTTTTTCATTCTAGGCAGCTATTTATGCTTTACTAGGGAAATATAGAAATAGTCAAAATATAAACAGTTGTATATAAGTCAAATAGCTAAAACTTAGGAGATTATTTAGAAGTGGGAGGACTTACTGGGTGGTATATACGAAAAAAAATAGTATCGTGATTTTTTTTTAGAGAATCAGGAGGCCTAATTTCTAGTCTCACCTTTATCATTAGCATGCTGATCATGGGAAAACTATTCAACCTCTCTGGGAATCAGATTTTCATCCGCAAAATGAGTGTGTGGCCTGCGTGATCTCTAAATCTCTTTTGGTTCTAAAATTATGATTCTATGATCTCACACGCTAGATTTCCCAGAAATGATAACAAGAGTTGACACCAGCAGCCTCAAGTTCATCATGTGTTTATTTATTGAACAAACATCTATTGAGCACTTATGTACTTTGCTAGACACCACAAGAGATGTAAAGGTAAATGCAGTAGGGTCACTGACCTCCAAGATCTTGCAACCTAGGGATGCTCCATTTCTTCTGACTCATATTAATCTATCAACATAATGAATTATAGTTCCATAAAATGATGATAAATGAATATAATTTTGACAGCAGTGAAAATGAGAAAAATAAGTTGATTCTTGGTATTGAATGTATATGATTCAATTGCTTTTAGCTGAGCCTTCGCTATGATTGTTCAGATTTTGAGACAAAAAAAATTCTATTTAAGATGTTTTCATCTCTCATTTCCATTCTTATTACCTTAGAATGGTTATTCCTTAAAAGAAAGCTACCTATCATAGTAAGCAGAGAAATTTATTGAGAGCATATAATTTAATCTAACAATCCTCAGCAGACTTTGCACTGCTTTTGAGATTGTTTGTACAGTAGTTAGGGATGTAACCATATTTAATTGTTTCAAGATGTTTGCTCAGGCTTGAACAACATTGATAAGCTGGCACTTGTCCAAGGTTGAGCAACCAGGATAGTGAGGAGATACAAAATCTTATCAGTTACGAATTAGTGAAAGATCTAAGGAAGTTTAGTCTGAAGAAAACAAGACTTGCGAAAAGAATCGTAATAGCAATATTCAAATATTTGAGGGGATGTTTTATATAATAGAGAAATTAGATTTGCTGCTTCTTTTTCTGTGGCTCCAGTGAAAAGCTTGTGACCAATGGGTTGAAGTGAAAGTTAAAGGAAAAGTTTTGCAGCAATTAGAGATGTCCAATGGAAAACTCTAATGGAATGGGCTGCCTCATGAAATGGGGAGATCTTTGTCACTAGGTATTCAAGCAGAGGATGAATCAGATCTTATCAGGGATATTTTAGAGGGACATTTTTATATCAGGAAGGGAGTTGAACTAGATTAATTTTAAAATATTGTTATAGTTGAATTTTGTTTCAAATGTTTCACAGATCCCCAGAGTCCAATATCTAAAAATGGTTAAGCAAAACAATATGCAAGAATGACCATGACTAATAGTATATGCAAGCATATAGTTTAGTGGTTTTTGGGGTTTTTTTTGTTAAAGCAAAGAGTTGTGTGTTTTATATAACTATATGTTACCTATAGGGTTTTAGCTATAGTCTGATGTTTAAAAGTATCTTCATTTATAAGACTATGTATATTGTATTTTGGGGTTTGCTTTGCACATAATGCATCCTTTTATATATATATTTGGATTTCCTTATGACATAGTAAAATTCCATTATATTCACATATCATAATTTGTTCAGCCATTTCCCATTCATTGGGCACATAGTCTGTTTTAAATTTTTTGGTACTACAAATAGTGCTGCTATGACTATTTCTTTATGGATAGGTTTTCATTTGTTCCATTTATCAACAAGCAGTTATTATTAAGTCTCTATTGTGTGCCAGAGACTGCTGTCGATAACCTCCCTGGTGATATAAACCCAATATTAGCATCACTATGTCAAAGAATAGAAAAAAAATTGCAATTTTTCTTCCTTAATTACATTTTTTCTATGAAAATGATTTGACCAGCTCACAGCTCCACCAACTATATTTTAACATACATACATCTTTTACTATCTTTTGTCAATTAAATGGGTATAAGATTGCATAGAAGATAATTTTACATTTATCTTATTGTTGGCCATTTTGAGCCCTTTTTAAATGGCTTCAGATAGATAACTTACATTTCTTACTTGAAGAATTATTTATTCATATCTTTTAATTATTTGTTTCTTGGGGAACAGCTTTAACTCTTTAAGGGCTGTGACAATACTCTATAGATATTGGATATTAGACTTTTATCAAAGATATTTTGGGGCACAGTAAGTAGAGCACCGGCCCTGGAGTCAGGAGGACCTGAGTTCAAATGCGGCTTCGGACACTTGACACCCTTACTAGCTGTGTGACCTTGGTCAAGTCACTTAACCCCAATTGCCGTGCCTTCCCCCCTCCAAAAAAAAGATATTTTATGTGAATCCTTTTCCCCAAGTCAATGTTTTGCTTTTTCTTCTATCTTCATTAACTTCTATGAAAAAGCTTTAAGTTGTTTTGGCTTTTTATACAATTCTCTAGATCCGAACTGGTTATGGTGTTTTCCCTGTTACATGGTTGTGAACAATATGACTTTCTATTTGCTTTAGCTTTTTAATGGGGTGACTTTTCAATGCTAGCCAGTAGTAGGATGCTTTTATATTTATTATATTTGTGCATGTGGATTTTATTATAGTATGTGGTATAAGTTACTGATCAAAACAAATTTTCTAACAAATTCTATCTAGTTTTCCTGGAAGGTTTTGTTAAATAATAAATTTTTCCAAAGTTTTAAGGAGATCAAGTTTTAGAGAGATTAGACTACTATATCTACTTCCTTCTAAGTTTTGGTTATCTAATATTTTTCCACTAATTATTTTCCTGTTTTTTTAAATCCAAATTGTTTTGATGACTATGGCTTTATGAAATGATTTATGATTTGGCAATGCTAAACCCTTTTCATTCCTACCTTTCCCATTATTTTTACATATTCTTGTCTTTATGTTTCTCCTCATGAATGCTGTTATTCTGTCTAATTCTCTAACATATCACTTTTAGTAATTTAATTGAAATACCATTAAATCATTCAGTTTCATTAATATTATAATTTTTATTACATAGCTTTATCTAAGCACAACCATTGAATTTCTTTTATCTCACTTAATTAGGTTGGACCTTGCTTTATTTCTATAAAAACTTTTATTTCTATATATCCTATATGTGTGCTTTAGTAGGTTAACTCCCACCTGTCTCCCACATTGCATGTTACTGATCTTCCTATACTCCCTGGTCCAAACTGGCTTTCTTTTTGGTCCTCAATATGACATTTCATCTTGCCTGTCCTCAGTATTGCACTGACCATTAGCCATGCTTGGAATATATTCTCTCTTCACCTCTCTCTCTTCCTTTAACATTAAGCTTAAACACGAACGTCTACATTAAGCCTTTTCTCTTTCTTCTCCCACCTCCAATTGCTAGTGTTCTCCATCCCTACCCTATATTTATTTTGTATTTATTCTGTACACATGTACATTTATCAACAGATAAAATATAAGTTCTTTGAGAGAATGGATTATTTCATTCTTTCTATTCGTGTCCCCAGAACCCAGCTTGGTATCTGGTATATTGTAAAAGCTTAATCAAGTCAAGACAAGTTAACAATATTTATTAGGCACCAGACACTGCGCTAATCACTCTAGAGAAAAAGACAGGCAAAAATAGCCCTTACCCTCAAGGAAATAACAATCTAATGCAGGAAGACAATATGTAAACAATTATGTACAAACTATATGTGTGTTAAATTGGAGGTACTCTCACAAGAAAGGCACTGGCATTAATGAGAATAAGGAAAAAGTTCAGATGGAAGGTTTGATGTTAGCTGAGATTTGAAGGAAGCCAGGGAAGCCAGGAAGCAAATTTGAAAGGAAGAAAATTCCATATGTAACAGATAGGAAAGATAGCAACTGTTGTAAGGCACCAATTTGGGAGGCAGAATGTCGTATGTAAAGACAATCAAGGAGGCTAATGATATTTAAAGAGCACACGGAAAAGAATAAGGATAAAAAGACTAGAAAGATAGAAAGGGGCTAAGTTATGAAGGTCTTTAAAATCCAAATGTGATTTTTTTATTTGATTGTGAAAGTAATAGTGAGCCATTAGAGTTTATTGATTAGGAGAGTAACATGCTAGGACTTGTGTTTTAGAAAGATCATTTTGACAGCTGAGTGGAGAATGCAATGGAGTGAGTAGATAATTGAGTCAGAGAGACCAATTAACAGGTGTTTGCAGTAGTCCATTAATTGATTTTAAAACATATAGCATTTGCTATGCCACTTGGCACACACATATGTATGTATAGTTTTATATGTACATATATAGTGTATGCATACATATATACATATTGTTATATAATCTCTGAGGCCTTTAAATCATAATATCATTTTCTTGGCTCTTTCATAGATATTTCTGCTATGTCCTTAACAAAAATCATAATGAAAATCTCTGCTTTAAAAAAAAAAATAATCATTTTTATTCTACCAATTTGTTTTGAATCTATATATTACCTGATGTTTTAAATATACTTCAGGTAAATAGAAAATTTTTGGATGTTGTTATCTAATTCATTCTGCAATTTACTTTCTTCATATTGGTGAATGTAATCCATTGATATTCAAGGTTAGGATTATTCTTATGTATCCTCTCCATTATATTTTTATAATGCAGCCAACACCTAGTCAAATAAAATATAGGCCAACCTAGTCAACTAACAATCTAACCTTAATCTTTCCCATCTATGCCCCTCCCCCTTCTAATCCTCTTACTCTTATTAATATTTTAGTTTTGACTGATCAAAAAGGTATGAGTGGCTTAAAAACCACCTTTCTCTTTCCCATGATCATCTTTTTGAGCAGATTAACCTTTGCTTGTAATACCTAAAGTAGAAAACTATTATTTTACTTCTTTTCTAATTCTCTTCCCTCCTTTGGGTGCTCTACTTCTGTTTCTTCCCCTTCATGGATTCTTCTCTCAAATCACTAGCCTTTATTTTTTCAAAAAGCCTTGCACCAGATGTGTCTTAAAATTGACAGTCAACTATCACCTATTGGAGTTCAGGCTTCGGGGTGGAGCCAAGATGGCGGCTGGAAAGCACGGACTAGCATGAGCTCCCCACTGAGTCCCTCCAAAAACCTATAAAAAATAGCTCTGAACCAATTCTAGAACTGAAGAACCCACAAAACAGCAGAGGGAAGCAGGGCTCCAGCCCAGGACAGCCTGGATGGTCTCTGGGTGAGGTATATCCTGCACAGAGCTGGGAGCAGAGAGGGGTGGAGCAGAGCAGAGCCCAGCATGAGCAGGGAGAACCAACCAGACCAGGAGGTGGGCGGAGCATGCCCTAGCACCATGAATCAGTGAGCTGCCACAGTTACCAGACTTCTCAACCCACAAACACCAAAGACAACAGAGAAAGTTAGTGGGAAAAGCTGCGGAAGTGGAAGGAGTTAGTGGTTCGGCTACCGCCCTGGGAGCAGTGGAGGTGGGTCAGCTACAGAACTACAACTGCAGTTGCTTCTGGCCCCAGGCCCACCTGGTAGGAGGCATTAAGTGGCAGATCAGAGCAGGAGTGAAGAGCCGGCTGAAGATCTAAGTCCAGTCCGGGTTGGGGGTTCTTGGGGAAGGAGGAGTGCTGGTGTGGCAGAGCTGGCGCATCCCCCCAAGCTTGGAACATAGTTCTCTAAACTCTACAAGGAGTCATATCCTGCTGAAAAACTCAAGGGTCAAGTTAGTTGGCTGGGAATATGGCCAGGCAGCGAAAACACACCCAGATTCAGTCTCAGACTTTGGATTCTTTCTTTGGTGACAAAGAAGATCAAAACATACAGCCAGAAGAAGTCAACAAAGTCAAAGAGCCTACAACAAAAGCCTCCAAGAAAAACATGAACTGGTCACAGGCCATGGAAGAGCTCAAAAAGGATTTGGAAAAGCAAGTTAGAGAAGTAGAGGAAAAATCGGAGAGAGAAATGAGAAGGATGTGAGAAAACCATGAAAAACAAGTCAATGACTTGCTAAAGGAGACCCAAAAACCTACTGAAAAATATACTGAAGAAAATAACACCTTAAAAAGTAGACTAACTCAAATGGCAAAAGAGCTCCAAAAAGCCAATGAGGAGAAAAATGCCTTGAAAGACAGAATTATTCAAATGGAAAAGGAGGTCCAAAAGACCACTGAAGAAAATACTACCTTAAAAATTAGATTGGAGCAAGTGGAAGCTAGTGACTTTATGAGAAATCAAGATATTACAAAACAGAGCCAAAGGAATGAAAAAATGGAAGACAGTGTGAAATATCTCATTGGAAAAACCACTGACCTAGAAAATAGATCCAGGAGAGAGAATTTAAAAATTATTGGACTACCTGAAAGCCATGATCAAAAAAAGAGCCTAGATATCATCTTTCAAGAAATTATCAAGGAGAACTGCCCTGATATTCTAGAACCACAGGGCAAAATAAAATTGAAAGA